>NW_020837971.1:19562253-19769351 GCF_003676395.1 Aethalodelphis obliquidens | reverse complement strand
AGAAAGAAAGAAAGAAAGAAAGAAAGAAAGAAAGAAAGAAAGAAAGAGAAAGAAAGAAAGAAAGAGAAAGAAGGAAGGAAGGAAGGAAAAAAAGAAAGAAAGAAAGAAAGAAAGGAAGAAAGAAAGAAAGGATGAAGGAAAGAAAGAAAAGAAAAGAAAGAAAAAGAGTGAAGGAAGGAAGAAAGAAAGAAAGAAAGAAGGAAGGAAGAAAAGAAAGAAAGAAAGAAAGAAAGAAAGAAAGAAAGAAAGAAAGAAAGAAAGAAAGTGCTTTGCCACTTTGCCCATGATGTGTTGGGTCATCTTCATATTTTGTATAAGTTCTGTGTCTCAACATCTTTCCAAGAAAGAGATTAAACTTTGTGTGTTTGCATATATTAATGTGATATGATACCCTGTGATATAATAGTGCATCAAAATCTCATTTTCGAGAAAAATTTCCATTTCTCATTAGAGAGTAGAGAGAGGAGACCTAGTTTTCAATTATTTAATCTTTAAAATGCACTATATTTTAAGAAAGGTCCAATTATTTCTGAGAAAATGAGAATTTACACTCGCTCTTTAACTAATCTACAATTTCACAAGCAATTCTAGGCTCTTGAACACAGACCCTCATCTTCCCAACCTCATCCTCACCTCACATCACTTGTACCTAGACTAAATTAACAACCTGCTCTTTCCTTTAGGTTGCCCACCCTGTGCTTTTCGTCTCGTCTATGTAATAAACCGTCTCCTACAACTCCCTTCTGATAACACCCTGAACACTCTTCAGGCCCACATCAAATTTCATTTCCTGCTCAAACAGTCTCAAAGTAACTGAAAGGATTATTCTCTTTCTCTGCAACTACCAAGGACATTGAATTATGTGTTTCTTATATAAAAATAAGAACTAGTTACAAATTATAATAGAGGAAAGGATTCCAGTAATGATAGTAACAACAACAAATAAGTTACTGGGAGTATACATGGGAAATGTGAAGGGACACAATAAAAATACTAAAATTCTCCTGTGGAATGGCCTGATTCCCCTAAAGGGTAAAACAGTCCAGTAGTAGAACTGAGTGGGAAGGAGAGTGCAAAATAATCAGGTCAGGATAAAGAGGAGAATGGGACCCAAATACTGCTCCATATTTGAAATGGGAGGTCTCATTTTAAGGTCAATGGAAAACCAGTGAAGATTTTTAAGACTGTAGTTACATAATTAGATTTTCATTTATGGAAGAGCATTATTTTAAAAGACAGTAGAGCAGACTGAATGGTGATGAATATGAGATATGAAGAGAGACCTACTAGAGGATTGTGAGGTATACTGGTGACATTTAACAAGCCCTAAAGTCATCGGTTCAACTTTCATAGGATTTTCTGAAACAGGATACACTCAGCAGGTGCAGGCTTGGTGTTGAAGATGATGAGATATGATCAGTGAAATTTAAAGTGACTGCCATTCACCTCTGTATGTATGAGGATACATAGTCCTAGACTCAGGAATGATGTTTGGCCTGGCCCATCCTAGGCTTTCAGTAGCATAACTTGAATAACCAGATAAATGAGCCATTGGCATATATCTGTAATTGAGGTCACTTATGGGATAAATTCAGGGCACTTGTGTAATGTGGGATGAGAAGGCTTATGACAGAGGCATAAGGAGCTTGAACTTTAAGAATGAGATGAAAGGAGAGATCCCAAAAGAGAATGAGAGAGAATAGCTTTTGTTGTATCAGGCATACCTGGAAGACCAAATGCTTTAAAGTCTGAATGGCTCACAGTGGTGAGTGCCATAGAGAAGCCAGGCACAAAGACCTTTAAAATGTCATATTTATTTAAAGGCACTGAGGTAACAGATGCCTTTAGCAAAGCTTTCCAGTGATGTGAGAGGTGAGGGGTGACAGTCAATGATGCCAAGTATTGGTCAATGGCTGACATTGACAATGTAGTCCATAGGAGTTACATTGATTAAATTTTAAACTGGAGGATCTTATGCAGGTTTACTTGATGATGCGAGGGATTCAGCAGTGAAGGAAAGTACTGGAGTGATAGCAGTTGATCCCAGAGAAGCCAAGATTTTGAAGGACCAGAGGTCAGAGGCTTGGCCTTAATCTGGAACCTGAATTTGTTGTTTCTTTCTCGACATGTTTGAATTCCCATTCTGAGAATTTCTCAAATCATACACTATATCACTAATTTCATTTCCATGGTTTGAAATTTGTTATTCACACTTGCCTTATGAGACATAATTTCAAAAGTAATCTGTTCTTCCTCAGTCCCAATTCCTCCTTCCCTTAAATTACAGCATCTTTTCATAGACCACCACCTCCTAAAATGGGGCAACATCAACTTTTGTCAAAAGAAGTAAGATATAAGAGGATAAGTATTTATTACAGGGTTACGGAATTTTCCTACTATATTTGTGAAAGTCAAAGATATTAGTATTTCTTATTTCTATAAATCACCCTGCAATTTTATCAGCTAATTCACAAAGCAAAATGAAATAAGTGTATATTATTTGATTCCATAGATCCCTTCCTTGAAATTCTGTGCACTGATAAATTATTTAGTATATAGAAGGCATACTCTGAAGGAAATAAAGACCATCTTGCTGGGAAGCAGCATGTAGAGTTGAGGACAAGTCATGAAATTTGCATTTAATAGACTAGGCTTAAGCCCTGGATCTTCCACTCATTAGTTGTTTATCTTTGCACAGATTGTTAACTTGATTGTCAGCTTTCTCACTGACAACTAGGTAGATTAATTCGCAAGTAGTTTGAGAGATTTAAATGGGATAATCTAGTGCTATCAAGTTCTGAAAAAGCATTGGAAATAGAACACAGTGATTATAAAATGGAATTTATGTATAGAAACAAAAATTAGTCAGAACATTTCCACATCAACCTGAGTCAGATAGCCAAAAGATCAGAATGTCACATGTATGTGAGATGGAAATTATGGACAAATATCACTATGAGGAGGTAACAGGATACAAGTCAATCATATATTTCACTATAAGAACATCAACAAAATTTCTTAGAGAAATTTTAGAAGCTAAAGTATAGTTTGTTCTCTATAAATTGAAAGTTTTATAAAACAGTGTTTTTATCACTAAAGCTTGTAGTATTGTCATCTAGTTCTCTTGCTAGGACTTGGCTCACAATTATTGCTGTGTTTTCTGAGTAAGTGCTGTAGATCTGACAGGAACCCCGTCTTCAGTTCAGCTGTGTTATAACTGTAGACAGTGTTGTCATTATGTAACAGGCAGAACTCTTATCTTGGGACTGACAGTTTTCTCCCTACTCAGTTATTGCAAGCCAGAATTTCTCTGCTCTCTGTAGTCATTTATCTGTGAGTTACTTAATAATAAAGTTTATTGAATTATTAGTAACAACAGTGGATGGTATGCATGTTAGCTTTGATGTTGCCCTGTCAGTTCTCATTGCCAACATCAGTAGAATTTGACAGTAGATTCAGTTCTATGCAGTTTCTTTCACAAAGCCATGCCTTAAGATATAATTAGGAACTTGGCAACAGTACCATGATAAATGTTCAGTATTCTGAAATGATCTTTTTTCCCCCACATCAATAAGCTTTATACTGCATCTAAAGGCAGTCATTCAAAATTTCTTAATGATAGTGATTGCAGCATTTTGCTGACTATTCTGCAGTCACTATAGCTGTAAGAGCTGACAATTAACTTCAAAGAAACTGAATTCATGTCAGTCTACACTAAGCATAATCCATAGGCTGTCCAAATTGCATATGGGCAATTCAGACCTGCAAATTACTTTGAATTTTGCTGTGTTGGCAGCAGTTCTAATAAACAAGGCATTCAAATACCAAATAAGAAAATCAGATTTGACAACATCTGGTGTTAATAACATATGCATAGAGGAAGGTATAGAGGATCTGAGAAAAAGCTGAAAAAAAAAAAAGAAGAAGAAAGAAAGAAAAAAGAGAGTGAGAGAACCCTGACAGCAGCTTCTGTGTGTTCATGGCAGCAGGTGAGCCAGAGTGCCCGTGACCAGTCCATATTAGCAGATCATGACAACCTCCCTCTCATTTTTCCCTTCTATTCTGATAAAATACATGATGACAGGAATCATTAAATATATGACAACAGTCTATTTCAGAGAGCAGTGTTGGAACTGTCTATGACACCTGCCTCACAACCCACTAGATACTAAAATAGAAGCAGATTTTTCACAGTTGGAAAGAAATCAGGAGATCATTGATGAAAGGCTCACTCCTATGCAGCCCTGATATATGTTTGTTCAGGAGTGCTCAAATATTCCTAGTTTCAGGGAACTCATTATACAGCAAGTAAAGTGATATATTTGGGATTTCAGACATAAATTTGAATGCTTGATCTACTTTTCTAGTAAATTACCTTGAGAGAGTTAAATAAATTATCTAATGCTCAATTTCCTCATTTTAGAATAGGGATGTAATCTCAAGCCAAAGACCATATTCATTATTTTTCAAAGATTATGTTGTTTTTTTTTTCTCTCTCTCTCTCTTTTTCTCAGCTGTCCACAACCTTAATTCTGAGCCAATCTTGAATTACATATTCATTAGTATATCAGTGGTTCATGTGTATTTTCTCCACTCACCTCCAGGACAAAGACAGGAGTGAAGGTCACTTAAAACCACCCCCATAGATATAGATATCAGTGATTGAGTAATCATTTTGTTATCTCTTAGTATTGTTACTCCAAGCTAGACCCAGAATCCACCAACCTCTAGGTTAGCTATAGCACCTGGAAAACTGCTTTGGCAGGGTACCTTTGATCTTAAGTAACAAGATACCAGTTTAAACCTAAAAGGATTAAGTTCTGACTCCTGCAGTTTTAGAGATATATGGGATTTGATACATCAGGTCAGTGACATCCCTGAGGGACTACCTCCTTTATGTCTTTCTGTTCTGCCTTCTAAAAGATCGGTTTCATTTTAAGATTAGTGACCTCACATGGCTACAAGGTGAATGCTAACAGTTCTTAGGATTATATGTTTGGCACTTGTACAAAAGCCCTTAGCTTTACTCCAGACCAAAATAAGGTATATGCTAACCCTGAAACGTTCAGGACTTTCAGACTACATGCTGATGGTCTTAGATGGGTGTTGGGCACTCAGACCTAAACCAGTCACTGTGACTTGGGGAAAGGGGGCTAGAAATGGGGTTAGTCCTGTACATTACACTGCTGCTAGTCAGATGGTATTGAATGAATGTAAGAAAGGCAATTACACTGTCCACCGTATCTGGATTGCCACTAAGACTTCCGTGTTCTCCTAATGTCCCACTATGTTTCTGGATACTCAGTCCAATATCATATACTTACCTCAAGACAAATGATTTATGGTAAATCTTCTTTCATGTTTAGGTAGCCTAATACCTATATTTCTGCTACTGGCCTTCATCCTATCTGTGGAATATTTCACAAAATATCTTTATTATTAAATTTAAGTTTTAAGAGCACCAAACCAAACCAAAGTGTATAGGTATAACAAACCAAAGTGAGTTATGAGACAGACCATCTTTGGGGATTTGCTGAAAGAAGACAAATAAAAATCAGTTACAATCCCGGTAACTCATAAGCCCCTCCTTCTCATTCAGGATGAAAAGAGAATGCAGATTGCAGGAGGGCTCTATGAGGAAGACTTTTCTATGATGATCTTTAGTTGTACTTCAAATCCCACCTCTTCCCCTCAAAAACGAGAGTAGTGAAGATATTTCTCACTATCTTAAGTCAAAGAGAAGGGCTCATAAAGACTTATCTAAGGAATGACTGTGTGCCTTATCCATGCAGCTTGAGGAAGAGTGGAAGACAAGCATGCACTTGTGTCAGCCCTCACACCTCAAAGATCTAAGGGGTGAGAGGTGGACTCGCCAGATCCTGCTGTCAGCAGTGAGGAAGCGACCGGCATGGGGGAGAGGGGGGACTGCGTTCTAAGATTTTGTAGTTACAAAACATGTTAGATTTTCCTGTGGCCACGCCCACTCAATGCAAAAGGGTCAGTTGGCATAGGGATGGATGCAGACCTGCCCCACAGAGTAGGACAGCTGCGGAGGTTTGCAGCGTGAATCCTCAGTGCTTCCACTTGGCCACAGCGACTGATGGGCTTTTGCAAATATGACTTGTCTGGGAGTCATTTAGCTCCACCGCCTCTACTTTTTGGAACCAGACTGGGTCCAGGGAGGCTTCTGCTGCCAGCTTTTAGACCCCACTTTGTTATTGTAAGCAGGTGTGGACCTTGCCTCCAAGAAGCACTATTTACTGGCTGTTCTGAAAGCAGCACCATGGTGTTGTCTCCTGGCAGCTTTTACAGGTCTTCCTTCTCAGTTCCCACTGCTTTTGACAGCTCTGAACATTTTGGGTTTGGAACAATAGTTGCCTAATTTCAACCATAATGACATTTATGTTTTTGTTTCACATTATCATTATTGCTTTTACATACGTCCCAGGAAAAAAAGGTGGGAACTAACAGTTTTATGTCATTGATGTTTTACCAGAATTCTCTCAAAGTTTTCTTAGCAGGGGAATTCGAGGCACATAAATCAATATAACTCTTTTCAGTTATTCTTTGTACTCTCTCCTCAGATCTTGCCACTCCTATACGATCAGTCTTCAGACTTATATCTTTTGTTATTCAGTGATTTCACTGGCTTTGAGGGGCAATCATATGTATTTTTTCCTAGATTGATGATTCTTGTGTATAGCAGCCCATTCTTGTTTTATAGATGTGGTATCCTCTTCATTCTATTTTTTTGGTGGTTATTCTCTCTTTCTCTAGATATGAATTCTACTGATTTTATCCTTCTGTTTCCACATTTAGTTCATTTTGTATGTGTTTACAGACATACCACATTTTATTGTGCTTCATTTTACTGTATTTCACAGATACTGGGTTTTTTACAAATCGGAGTTTTCTGTTGTCAGATAATGCTTAACATTTTTTAGCAATAAATTATTTTTAAATTAAGGTAAGTACTTGTGGGTTTTTTTAGACATAATGCAACTGCACACTTAATAGACTACAGTATTGTATAAACATAACTTTTATGTACACTCAGATATCAAAAAGTCCGTGTGACTCATTTTATTGTGATATTCACTTGACTGCAGTGGTCTGGATCCAAACCCGCAATATCTGTGAGGTATGACTGTAATCTCTTTCCTAGTTTTCATACAACTTGTTCTTATCAACTAGCTGTGATTCTTTGATATCTGTTCACACTCACAAATGAAAGACTTGATGGATAAGTGTTAATAGCTTGTGTGAGTACCCCACTCATTAATATAAAACTTCCTCCTTTTTGCCAGTGGTGCTCACACTGTTTCAGGCCCTGTGTGATCTTCAGCCTTCTTGCTCATCTTTTCCGCTGGGTCTCTCCCCAGTCTCAGGGGTGGCTTCCTCACACATTAATCAGTACTTAGCTGAATAATACTCAAGTGGGCCCCTTCATAGTTCTCCAGAGAACCTTCTAAGCAGCTCTCTCTTTCTAGTACTGCTGTCTCATAAACTCTAGTAACTTGGCCTTCCTGGACTCTTAGCTCCATCTCCTCAGTGGAGGAAGTCTTTCAGCATCTCCGGCTTTCCCACTCAGGGGTTTTAGATGCAAGGAAAGCTACATATATGTTCTCATTCAGTCTGGGTATTCTTCCGTTTAGTCAAGTCACCTGATTCAAGTTTAAAAAATGTTAATACATGAGAAATATGTATTACATTTACAACTAGATGTGAAGAATTCTTATATTATTAATAGCTTATACTTCCAGACTAATAAAAGATTTTTGGACTTGACACCCTCCTCATTTGAGACAAACTCACGAGTCATAATATCAAACATATATTAGAAAATCATCTAAATAGTGGAAAGTGAATTGTCAATTCTTTTTCTTTTCAGTGTTTACATTATAATATAGATCAAATGGGTTTTTTCTTTAAAGTATTAACTTGCAGTGGGAAATAACATTTTAATTCCCTAAACTATATTTCAGGTTAAAGAAATTGCTGAGAGTCACTATATGGAATCAGCTATATTAAGAATAATAATTTTGTTTATTTTGTTTCGTGAACAGCCCCAACATTCAAATACGACTTATTAGATTATAAAAATTGTCCAAGACTAAAGATTCAGTGCATATGCAGTAAGCCTCAGTTAAAGGGGATCTTTTTCGCTTGAGCCTCACTACAAAGTAAAATCCTGAGTTATTCTGTCTGACAAATATGCAGATACGCCCACCATGTGTATCATCTATAGTCTTTTTGCAAGAATAGAAAGAGGGACATATGAACAATTTAATTCGTATGTCGTATTTATTTCAAAAACGTATAGGAAGCTTAAATCAGACATTTGCTTATAAATAAATATCTAAGGAATATAACACAGTTTCCACACCACTTGATTTTTTTGTTTTAAGTTGTGGTATACATAATAGTCATTTTGACTTAATAGTGTGCAGTGATATTTGTACTGATATTTGTCCTGAAAATGGGAAGAGGGCATAACCTCGGGGCGGGGGTGTGGGGAGGAAATGTATGAATCCTCCTTCTGAGCATTTTAAAGATGTCCATCTTCAGTATGTGAAAAAACAGAATCTCATTCCTTCTTCAAGAATGCTTCTTCCTTAGAATTACCCAACTTTCTCTGTTTAGAGTTGGTATGAGATCCCTTCCATAACAAGGTAGAACTGTGTTCAACAGAAACTAACGCATTTACATCTTTGGAAGTGAATGTTTCTAACTATCGAGTTCATATTTTGTGTGTCCCACAATTATGTGTGATTACATGAGCTCTCATCACTGGTGGTCTTTGTGGGCCCCAAGCCAAGTTTCTTCAGTGATAATATCTATCTGAGCTCTTTCTCCTTTTTTCTACTACTTTATCTCTTTTTTTTTTTTCACTCTCCAAGATTAACATATGGGTATTCAAATATGCCAGCTCCATAAATTTGGAAGTTTCTTTCAAATTACCTATGCTTTATTCAACTTTACTAATAACCATAAAACTAAAGGAAGTACTCCACCTAGGGAATGGGATGTATTTAATAAGTATATCAATAGAGTAGAAAATGATTCTTCATGAAGAGATATTGGCAGGTAGAATAAGAGGCAAACCTGCATGATATACACAAATAATTATCTGTGACAGTAAATTACACAACTCAGAAATTGACTGTAGCTATTTTCAGTTGTTTTTAACTTTTTTCTAACAACTTAGTTTAAGAACATTTATGTGTTATGGTAGAACTATCTGAGCTTATGTTGATGGATCCTACTGAGTCTTACAGGTACAATACAAAATTGACATGCTGACAGAGATAGTTAACAGAATTGGATTCCTGCCCAGAAAATTATTACCTTTAGGACAACTGTGGCTGTGACAGAGAAAAAAATCACAACCCCTAAGAAATAACGAATATCAGAAGCCTTGAAGTTAAATTGGTCCGGGAGTTGAGGCCACCCTTCATGAGCGATCTTGTACCTGAACCCCTGAGAGATTTATTGCCTACAGAAAAACAAAGATTATTGTGATGATATGACCTTATAATTTTAACATCTTAATTTTTCTCTGCGATAGAATATTTGTTAATATTACTTGCTAAGTATTTATTATTAGTTATTTTAGGTACTTAAAATATATGTAAATCAGGTTTCTCTGTGTGTATTAAAGAGAGTGTTTGTAAGGATATTGAAGATTTCTTTTTAACGCCTGACAAAATGGAGCTTGGCAGGGCAGACGAGCTAAAGTAATAGATTGTTGTGCTGATATAATAAACTATTAGAGGTACACAGAATGACCCATGGAACACAGGATGGACTCAAAAACAGCTGTGTCTTCAGAGATGGCTGTTGTGGTGAAATCAAAGGTCAGCTGAGTATTGAAAGACAAGTAGAAATACTGAGGGGGGAAAACAATTCAATGTGGTGGACAGAGAGAATATGGACATTCCTCTACTTTCTGTAGCATTCACACACCAGCCACATAGATATTTGGTGTAAAATGCAATAACATATATTTCCAGACCACTGCAATAGAGCAAATACCACAATAAAGACAGTAACACAAATTTTTAGTTTCCCAGTGCATACAAGATATGTTTACATTATACTACAGTCTATTAAGTGTGCAATAGTATTATGTCTTTAAAAATTTATGTAACTTAATTAAAAAATACTTTTTTGCTAAAAATTATTAACCATCATTTAAGCCTTCAGAGAGTTATAATCTTTTTGCAATGATGACATCAAAGATCGCCACTCACAGATCACTACACAAAATATAATATTAGTGGAAAAGTTTGAAATACTGTAAGAATTACCAAAATGTGAAACAGAGACATGAAGTAAACAAATGCTGTTGGAAATAGGCCTCCAAAAGACTTTTTCAAGATGGGATTGCCACAAAACTTCAAGTCGTTAAAAAACAGATACCTGTGAAAGGCAAAAAAGTAAGGCACAATAAATCAAGGTATACCATATTTTCTTTGCCACTCACTCATTGATGGACACTTAGAATGTTTCCATGTCTTGACCATTATAAATAATGCTGCAATGACCATAGGAATGCATTTATCTTTTCAAGTTAGTGTTTTTGTTTTGGTCAGATGAATACCAGGAGTAGAACTGCTAGATCATATGGTAGCTCTATTTTTAATTATTTGAGAAATCTCCATACTTTTTTCCATAGTGGCTGCACAGATTTATTAATATATTCCCACCAATGGTGTACAAGGTCTCCCTTTTCTCCACATCCTCACCAACACTTGTTATTTTTTGTCTTTTTGGTAATAACATTTAACAGGTGTGAGGTGATATCTCATTGTGGTTTCGGATTTGCATTTCCCTTGATTAGTGATGTTGAACATCTTTTCAAGTACCTGATGACCATCCACTGTTTTGGGATGAAATGTTCTATAGATATCTATTAAGTCCATCTTCTCTAATGTATTGTTCAAGGATAATATTTCCTTATTGATTTTCTGTCTAGATGATCTGTCCATTGATGTAAGTGAGGTATTAAAGTTCCCTACTGTTACTGTATGACTGTCAATTTCTCCCTTTAAGCCTGTTAATATTTGCTTTATATATTTAGATGCTGCTATTTTAGGTACTTATATGTTTAGAAATGGTATATCTTCTTTTTTGATTGACCTTTTCACCATCATATAATGCCCTTCTTTGTTTTGTTGTTGTTGTTGTTACAGTCTCTGTTTTAAAGTCTGTTTTGTCTGATATTAGTATAGCTATCCCAGCTTTCTTTTTGTTTCCATTTGTAAGGAATCTTTTTTCCATCCTCTCACTTTCAGTCTGTGTGTGTCTTTAGCTCTGAAGCAGGTCTCTTGTAGGCAGCACATAGATGGGTATTGTTGTGGTTTTTTTTTTAAGCCAGTCAGCCACCCTATGTCTTTTGATTGGCACATTTAGTCCAGTGACATTTAAAGTGATTATTCATAAGTATGCACTTATTACTTGTTTTCTGTTTGTTTTGTAGTTCTTCTCTGTTCTTTTCTTCTTTTAGTCTCATCCCTTGTGGTTTGATGATTTTCTTTAGTGTTATGTTTGGATTCCTTTTTCCTTTTGTGTGTATTGTAGGTTTTTGGTTTTTAGATACCATAAGGTTTATAGATACAGATATTGATACTGATTGGTTTTAAACTGATAGTCATTTAAGTTCAAGTACATTTGAAAAGCTCTACATTTTTTACTCCCCTCCCCATGGTATGTGTTTTTGATGTCATATCTTACATATTTATGTGTATCCCTTAATGATTTATTGTAATTATAGTTGATTTTACAATTTTTGTCTTTTAACCTTTGTGCTGGCTTTTCTAAGTGGTTGATCCACTGCCTTCATTATATATTTATTTTTACTAGTGAGATATTTTTTCTAAATATATTTTCTTATTTCATATTATGGCCTTTTCTTTTTCAGTTAAAGGACACCCTTTAACATTTCATGTAAGGCCAGTTTAATGGTCTTGAATTCTTTTAGCTTTTGCTTACTTGGGAAACTCTTTTTCTCTCCTTCAATTTGAATGATAATCTTGCCAGGTAGAATACCCTTGTTTGTAGGATTTTTTTTTCCTTTCAGCACTTAAATATGTTATACCATTCCCTTCTGGTCTGCAAAATTCTGCTAAAAATCAGCTGATAGCCTTATGAGGGTTCCCTTGTATGTGACTCTTTGTTTTTCTCTTGCTGACTTTCAAGTTCTCTCTTTAACGTTTGTCATTTTAGTTATCATATGATTTGGTTCATCTTGTTTGGGAATCTCTGTGTTTCCTGGAACTGAAAATCTGTTTTCTTCTTCAAGTTAGGGACATTTTCAGCCAGTATTTCATCAAATGCATTTTCTGCCCATTTCTCTCTCTCTCTTCTTCTTCTAGGACTCTTATTATGTGAATGTTAGTAGACTTAATGTTGTTCCAGAGGTCACTTAAACTATCCTCATTTTTTTAAATTCTTTTTGCTTTTGCTGCTCTGATTGGGTGATTTCCATTGTTCTGTTTTTCCAGGCTGCTTATACATTCTTCCATATCATCTAATCTGCTGTTGATTCTCTCTGATATATTTTTCACTTCGGTTATTGTATTCTTCATCTGTGATTAGTTCTTTTTTATATCTTCTAGTTTGATGGTGTTGTTGTTGAAGTTATCACTGTGTTGTTCTATCCCTTGCCCTAGTTCAATGAGCATTTATATGACAATTGCTTTGAACTCTTTATCAGGTAAATTACTTACCTCTATTTCATTACAGCTTTTTTTCTGGAGTTTTATCTTGTTCTCTCATTTGGGGCATATTTCTCTGCCTTCTCATTTTGTTTGATTTTCTTGGTTTGTCTGTATGAAATTAAATAAAGCAGTTACCTATCCCAGTCTTGAAGGTATGTCCATATATGGGAGCATTTCTATGCCTCTGCCTGTGCCCAGTGGCCTTGTTGGGAGAGCTGGATCTGAAGTGAGCACAGGTCATGGCTTTTTTGGGGGCATGCCAGGGCTGTTGCCTTGGCACACATGGACTAGAGCTGGGGATGCTGGAGGTGGAGACTGGTGGAGGCTGGGCTTCTTCCAGGGTGTGCTGGTGACCTCTGCCTTGGTGGGGGTAGATGGTGATAAGTGGGCTATGGCTGAATTCTGGTGTAAACCAAGGCTTCTCCCAGGCCATGCTGGTGATCGTGATGTTGATGAGGGATATGGTCAGCATTGGAGGGTCTGGAGCCATAATATGACATAAGACATGGCTTCTCCTGCAGTGTGATGGCAGCCACCACCTTGATGAGAAGCAGGGCTGGAGCTGGAAGGGTTGGAGCAGGAGCCCACTGCAGGCTGAGAGGCTCCCTGGGATGGTCTTCAGAGTCCAGCCAGAGTATAAAACACTTTTCAATCTGCTGTCTCTGTGCTGGGACCAGGAGTGAGCAGGTCTGTGTGCATGACCTTTAACAGCAGAGCCTTAGCTTCCTACAGACCTCCAGCAATCCCACTGGATCATCTTCCTGGTGCCAGTCCCCAGGGCTGGAGTGCCCAACATAGGGCTCTGACTACTTGCTCCTTAGGGAGTATTCCCGAGTTTGTGATCTCTTCCTCCTCTTTTATGTCACCCACCCTGGGTGTGAGTCTCAGCTAGATTGCTTCTCTTCCCCTCAAACCAGTCTGGGTGTGGCTTTTTTTTTCACACCCTGGGTTGTAGAAGAGCCGTTCTGCTGGTCTTCAGGCTCTTCTCAGAGAGGGTGCTCTATATGTAGTTGTAGTTTCTGTGTTTGTAGGGGAGGTAAGCTGAGGGTCTTCCTACTCCACTATCTTGATCAGAAAAACTATTATTTCTTGATAAGGGCTTGAATTACTGTCTAGTGTCTTTTCATTTCAACTTGAAAGACTCCCTTTATTATTTCTTGACACCCAGTTTGCTAGAGACAAATTCTCTCAGTTATTGTTATTTTTTTAATCAGAGAACATCTTAATTTCTGCTTCACTTTTTAAGCAAGATTTTGCTGCATATTGAATGTGTGGTTGATGATCATTTTCCTCCTGCACTTTAAATATGCCATCCAATTGTTTCTGCTTTCTATATTTTCTTATGAGAAAGCAGATGTTAATCTTATTGAAGATCCCTTCTATATGATGATTCTTGTCTCTCTTGTCACTTACAAGATTCTCTATTTGATCTTGGGTTTTTACAGTTTGATTATGTGTTTAGGTGTGAATATCTTTGAATTTGTTCTATCTGGAGGGTTTTTTTTTTTAGCATTTCTGTATGTGTAGACTAACAGTTTTCACCATATTTGGAAAGTTTGGTCACTACTTTCTCAAGTATTCTTTCTCTATCTCCTCTTCTTCTGGAACTCCCAGACTTTGTACATGGGTATGTTCAATGGTATCTCACAGATTTCTGAGACTTTTTGATTTTTCTTCATTTTTTTTTCTTTTTTATCCTCAGACTGGATAATAATAACTTATTTTCAAGTTCACTAAATCTTCTGAATTCAAGTCTCCTGTTGACTCATTGTGTTAAGCATTTATTTCATTTATTGTACTTTTTAACTCCAGAATATCTATTTGGTTTATTTTTATAATTTGTATCTCTGTATTGATATTCTCTATTTGTTGTGACATTGTTCAGATACTTTCCTTTAGTTATGCATTCCATTAGTTAGTTTAAAATAGCTAATCTAAAATTTTGTCTAGTCAGGTCAATGTCTGGGTTACTTAAGGACAGTTTCCATTGACTCATTTTTTCCCTGGGTATTGGCCATACTTTCCTATTTCATTTTTTTTTTTCTTTTTCTTGAATACTGGACACTTCTAGTAATATAATGTGGCAACTCTGGAAATCAGATCCCTCCCTACCCAGAGTTTATCATTGTTATTTTTTGTTCTTTGTTTGTTTGTTTGTTTTCTGTTTGTTTTTAGTGACTTTCCAATACTAATTTGGCAAAGTTTGTATTCTTTGTCATGTGGGGCCACTGAAATCTCTGTTCAGTTAGGTCAGTGGTCAGCTCATGACTGGATATTGATTTTCTTAAAACAGTAAGAGTCCCAACCCTTGATGAGGGTGTGTGTGTTATGGGGCATGCCATCAATGCTCTGGTGGGCAGTTTGCATCCTGCCTTATTTTCCATTTCCTACTTGACACAAGCCTCAAATCAGCCAGAGGAGAGCGGTTAGAACCTTCTCAGACCTTTATTCAACATGCATTGGCCCTGCACAGGAATGTGAGCCTCTAGATTCCCAGAAATGTGTTAGAGCTTTTCAAAGCTCTTTATGGTTATCTCATGTATTGATTTTCCTTTTAAGTCTTCCAATCAGTTTCTCGTTAGCCTGAGCTACATTACTGCCAAGGCAGATGCAGTGTTAAACCAGTTGACACTGATTTTTCCTAACAAACATTCCAGGAAAAAGGGATTAAGCAAACTCTGAGTCACTTGCCGTAAAAACAAGCCCTGTGTGTGGAGTTTTCGGGGAACTGCCAGACAAGTACAATAATAGCAATTATTGGGGTTGTTGAAAAAGCACCAAATCCATTCTTCTCTCTCCAGTAGATGCTTGGTTGCTGGTTTTCATGGCCACCATCATTATAAGACTGTTAGTTTTTAGAGCTTCCTTGGAGCTAGAGACAGCAGAAGGGGAAAGGGGCAATTTAATAGGCCACAAAGTTCAGGCTTATGGAGATCCAGCTACTTTTCTTGAGTAAACACTACTCAGATTATTGCAAGCTTTCACAATTTTCAGAATTCAGTAAGACTTGTTTTTGAAAATTTTTACCAGTGTTTTCATTGCTTTTATGGAGGAATAAATTTGGGGCAGGTTCTAACCCCATCATTCTGAAAGTGCTCTCTTATATGTTGTTTTTAAATTTCAGTACTGGTTAAAAAATCTTTATTGAAGCCAAAGACCTAAGCCTCTAATAGCCTCAGTGTAAAAATATCCTTTAAATTCAACATTAATGCCAAAATTTATTTATTCAGCTGAAGTTTTTGGCAAGATTCTAAGCAATATAATGATATAAAATACTTTATGATAAAACTGAAGACAAAGATAATTAAAATTAAATAAGTTTAGTTCAAGAAACCCCAAAAGAGGAAAAAATCAAAATAAAGGTAATAATGAGTAATAATAATAAAGGTAAAAGGAGAAATTAACAAAAGAAGAAAAAGAACTATAGAGGTAATGAAAAAATTAAATTATATACATATTATACACATAGATAGAGAGATTGATTTTTATTTTAAGGAATTGGCTCACACAATTGTGGGGGCTGGTGGCAAGTCTGAAATCTCTAGGGCAAGCTGGTAGGCTAGAGATAGTTAAGAACTGATGTTTCAGTCCTGAGTCCAAAGGCTGGAAACTGAGGCAGAATTTCTATGTCACAGTCTGGAAGCAGAATTGTTTCTTCTCTCAGAAACCTCAATCTTTGCTCTTAAAGCCTTCGACTAATTGAATGAGGTCCACCCAAATTATGGAAGACAATCTGCTTCACTTAAAGTCAACTGATTTTAAATGTTAACCATGTCTAAACACTACCTTTACAGCAATGTCTAGACTAATGTTTGACCAAACAACTGGTCACTGTAGTCTAGCCAAGTTGAGACAGAATTGATCATCATACTCACACATGAAAAAGAGTCAGAATGGGACTCAAGGCTGCTTCTTCCAGTGACTTCAGGTCCATTTATCTCCAGTTCTCTTTGTTCTACTTACCCATGTTTTGGCTTTATCTTCAGACAAGCAATTAGATATCACAGCATTCTCAGGCCTCACATTCACGCAGGACACATCCCAGAAGAAGCAAAAAATAGCTTCCAATAACTCACCTAAGAAAAAAATTAAAAAGAATGTTCTCAAATCCCTTTGCAAGGATCAGTTGGTATCACATTGGGCAAACTGTGTTCACATACTCTTTTGAGAACTAATTACTATCTAGGAAGATAGAATTGCCCCTAACCTCATGAGGTCTGTCCCTGTAATGAGGTAGGGTCAGGATCTCTGAGTCCTGTGCTATGGAAAGGCATAGATAACTGAACAACTTGGAGCTCTTTTGGAAATGCTGAAAAGGGGTGGATACAAAGTAGCCAGCAGCAATGTCCCCCACCATCTACAAACCAACAGCTAGTATTAAGGACAATAGAAAATACAACAACAGCAACAACAGCAGCAGCAGCAAAATTCATCTGGAGGACACACTGCAGACAATGATCATTCATTAAGAATAGAGACACCTAAATAAACACTATGAGAAATAAAAATGGGGCATGACCTGCCGCAGAGCAACTAAGCCCATGCGCCATAACTACTGAGCCTACGCTCTACAGCCTGAGAGCCACATCTAGTGAGCCCACGTGACACAACTACTGAAGCCCATGCACCTAGAGCCTGTGCTCCACAACAAGAGAAGCCACCGCAATGAGAAGCCCATGCACCGCAATGAAGAGTAGCCCCCAGTCGCTGCAACTAGAGAAAGCCCGCATGCAGCAATGAACACCCAACATGACAAAAATTAATTAATTAATTAATTAAATTTTAAAAAGAAAGAAAGAAATTTAAAAAATAAATGGGGCATGACCATAGCTAGAATATTTTTTAATTTTAAAGACTACTTTGAACAAATTATGCAACATCTTATTTTGAATTTATTATGAAAGGAATGAGTTTAGAAAAGTTATACATTACAAATACATATTTTAAAATGCATAGAAAGGCTAAGTAAAACAACAAAATGAAGAAATTAAATTATGAGTCACCTTTATTCTTTAACCAAAGGATTTAGTTACAGAAAGTTTTACCAACAAGTTCTACCAACCTCAAGGAAGAAATAATCCCTACTAATTGCAAAATGATTCAAAGAATATGAAAGGCAATAAAACTATCCATTTCATTGTATAAGTGTAGTGTAACTTTTATAGCAAAATAAGACAAGTAAGGAAAAAAATAGAAAGTTATGGCCCAATATAGTAATATATGAGCATAGATGCAAAATTTTTAAGATAGCAAATTAAGGCTAGCCAAAAACCATTACTAGGCAAATTTTGTTCCAGGTGTGCAAAAATACGTCAACATTATAAATCTATTAATGTAAATCACCACATTAATGAATTTATGTAGAAAAAGACCATAATCAGAAGGATGCAAGAAAATATGTAAAAAAATATAATTAACAAACATTAATTTTAAAAATTCTGACACATTTAATACATACTAGTGATAAAACATTCTGAGCAGACAAAAACAACTTTAAAATAAACATCTTTTTAATAAATCCTATAGTAAATTTCACACTCAGTATTTTATTTTAGAAGTATGCCAATGAAACTCAGGTGGAAATAAATCATAACCATTATAGCGCTTATTATTCCATTGTCAAATAGAACAAGAGCCAGACTCTAGTTAAACTACTAAAAATAAATGTTATTTAGAAACTATTAGAATAGGGAGAAAAGAGACCTCCTTATAGAACTGGGGCTCAGTTTTGAATACAGTAAAGACATCTGGGGTTTACCAGCCAGGGAGAAGTTTTGGGGTTGAAGGGAGGGGCTCACTGGATGAACATTACTAAGAGATGATATCAAGGGTGGGGGGATTCTTGCAGCTGGATTCTTTCTGAGGGCAGGCCAGCATCACCAGGTATCAAGACTGGAGATTGAGGAATTTGAGTAGATAGCAAGAGTGATCACACAACAAGGGTGGGGGAGGGTCTCTCTCAACTGACACCAGGATTCTTGCTAAAACTGGGCCATGCAGATCTGTCTAGGATGTGGCCAAGGTCAAGACCTTGTCAAGAACATCCTGACTGAAGTTTGGTCAAGAATAGTGTCTTCTCCAAGCCAATTAATGAAACAAGAAAAAAAAAAGCTAATTTTTCCTTGTTTTAAAATTATACTTTTTTCTTCCCAGAAAATGCAACAGGATTGATAGACAAATTGTAGAGCAGGCAGATTTGCTGTATAAGTGAAAACATGGGAAAACAAACAGCATTCTAACAGCAGTAGCTGCTTAGAAAAATAAACATACCGATAGAAGTCTTAACTTTCATATCAAAAAATCTATTTATATTTGAAAAACAATTTTGAAAAAAAATTATTAAAATCACTGTTGAAGGGCTTCCCTGGTGGCACAGTGGTTGAGAATCTGCCTGCCAATGCAGGAGACACGGGTTCGAGCCCTGGTCTGGGAAGATCCCACATGCCACGGAGCAACTGGGCGCGTGAGCCACAACTACTGAGCCTGTGCGTCTGGAGCCTGTGCTCTGCAACAAGAGAGGCTGCAACAGTGAGAGGTCCGTGCACCGTGATGAAGAATGGCCCCCACTCGCCGCAACTAGAGAAAGCCCTCGCACAGAAATGAAGACCCAACACAGACAAATAAATAAATTAATTAATTAATTAAAAAAAAAAGTCTTGTATCTATTTATAATGAGTAAGTTTCAATTTAAGAGAAGTAAAATGACTATACCCCATTTTCTGCAAAATTTAAAGAGAAATGAAGGAGCAAATGCAGATTTTAAATTAGACACGAATAAAAATCAGTGTAAGAATAAATAAAAATAAGCTATTTATTTTTATGTATGGTAAGAGGTAAATAACCCTAATTTAAGGAAGGAAAACAAGCAGCAATAATTTACTCTTAAAGGAAAGTAAAGAGATGTACTTGCATATCACCTGGACCATATTTGAAGTGTAATATCAACATAAATTTCTTTACCACGTTGTAGGAGATGATTGTAACAAAATATGACAGGAATTGACCTGTCACATATAGACAGATATATTTGATCTTGAAGATAATATTTTAAATAGGTGATAGAGAAGAGATAGTATACAATTTAATATTTAACTTTAGTGGGTAATATCTGAGTAAGCCTGAAGAACAGCAGGTAACCCTAAGATAAATAAAAAATAGTAATATTCAATTTTCAAAACATAGATTTTTTTCATTCTGCTTCAACAAATATAAAAATATATATGTTAGAAATAACATGATTTTGATTTAAGAGTTATTAATAAAATTATTGAGATTCTTGTATTCATTGATGTTAACTCAATGATGTTAAGTCTAAAGATCTTACAATGATTCTCAAATTGGATTTTATTGTTTCTGCATTAACTGCACAACTGCACCAAAATCTTTTTCAACCGAATATGTAACTAAGAAATGTCATAATAAGTAATTTAGTTTCCATGTAAAGAATTTGAAAAGAATGTGATCTGTCTTCATTTAATTTGAAATATGCTCCTAATTACATACTCATTTAGAATTAGTGTGTCTTTTTGATAAACCAGTCCTTTTATCTTTATGAAATTCCCCTCTTTACCTTGAAGTCCTCATTTTTGATATTGCCACACCAGCTTTCTTACACTTGAAGTTTGCAGGATATATGTAATCATTTAACTTTCACTTTCAATCTGTGTTGTTATATTTCAAGTGTCTCTCTTTCAAATGGAATTACTTGAGTCTTTCTTCTTAAAAAGAATAATCAAGATTGACAATCTCTGTCTCTTAAATGGAATGCTTTGTCCAATTTTATTTAGTGCAATTATGTATGTGGTTGAATTTAACTTTACCATCTTGCAGTTTATTTTTAATTTGTTCCATCTTTTATTTATTTTCTCCTTCTTTACTGCCTACTTTTAGTCAACAAAGTGCTTATTTTTAGCATTCTTTTTTTACACACTTTACTATTTTTTAGCTGTACTTCTTTGGGTTTTTTTTTGTTGTTGTTTTGTTTTTTTTTTTCTGTACGTGGGTCTCTCACTGTTGTGGCCCCTCCCGTTGCAGAGCACAGGCTCCAGACGTGCAGGCTCAGCGGCCATTGCTCACGGGCCCAGCCGCTCCGCGGCATGTGAGATCTTCCCGGACCGGGCACGAACCCGTGTCCCCTGCATCGGAAGGCGGACTCTCAACTACTGCGCCACCAGGAAAGCCCCTTTGGGGTTTTTTGATGCGTTTTAAAGTAAGTGCTCTAGAAATTGGAATACACACCCTTAAATTATCACAATCTGCCTTAAATTAATTTTATATGACCATGTATAATGTGAAAACCTTGCAATATTAAATTCCATTTATATCCCCTCCCGTTCTTTGTGCTACTATTCTTATATGGTTTACTTCCAAATATTTAATATGCCCCGTAATACATGTTTATAATATTTTGCTTTAAAATATCAATTGTCACCTTCTGTTGAACAAAGCGTGTATTAAAGGAGATATACAAGTTAAAATGATTGAATTTCTAACAAAAATGATAATGGAAAATTAATATATCAGAATCTATAGAATTTATTAAAAGCATTGATCTCAGGAAATTTGATACCACTATACACTTTTATAAGTAAAAATTAAGGAATGCATATAAATGAATTAAGGTCCCAGCTTGCAAACCTAGAAAAGGAACACCAAAGTAAACCTAAAGATGGCACAAGAGGGGAAATAATAAAAGAATGAATTAAAGTAACAAAGAATAAAAAGAGTAGTCCTAATGAATAAATCAAAATTCTGGTTTGTGAAAAATGTTACAAAATATATAAGCCACTAGCTAAATTGCTTAATTTAAAAAAAAAATTACTAAAGCATAAAAATACAAAATAAGAAATAAACAAGTATAATTAACCATTGATATGGAAGAAAATTTTTCTTAAATCTTAAGTTATTTTGAATACCTCTATATACACAAACTTGCACATCACAATCAAATGGATAATTTCCTAGAGAAATACAGACTAAGACAATTAGCCTATATGACACAAAATACTTAAATAAATAAATTCTATGGGTGATATAGAAAATTTTGCTAAAACACTAAAAATGATTTCACAGGGAATTTCTACCAAATCTCCAAAGATCAAGTAGTCTTGATACTCTGTAGCAGAGCCTTTGTTTTTGTGCTACTCAACTGAAGTAGTTACAGCAGAGAGAGCGAGGGAGAGAGAATTTCTAAAAAACTACAAACACACATACACACACATAAGCACACACAGACACATATATATATGTAATGGATTGAATATTGGCTCTAAAATCATATACCCATGTCCTAACCACTGGTACCTGCCTTTTAACTATATTTGGAAATAGGGTCTTTGTAAATGTAACTAAGTTAAGAGTGAGTCAAATCTAATGACATGTATCCTTAAAAATTACAGATTTGAGACATAAAAACACGCAGAGGAAAAAAGCCAGGTGAAAATGGAAGAAGAGATTAGAGAGCTGCCAAAAGCCAAGGAAAGCCAAGGCTAGCCTCAGCCACCAAAAGGCATGGGACGATTCTCCCTGAGAACTTCCAGAAGGAACCAACCTTGTTAACAACTTGACTTTGGACTTCTGGTCCAGAACTGTGAAAGAATTTGTTATGGCGGTCCCAGGAAATTCATACAGATTTTGATACTGGGAAGAAAGGTGCCGCTGTACAAAATCCTAAAAATGTAGAAGAACTTTGGAAGTAATTAGAAGTAGAAACTGGAAGAATGATGAGGTGGATGAAAGAAAAAGCCTAGAGCATCCTGAAGATATGGCTGGTAGAAATTTGAACATTAAAGGTGATTATAGGGAGGGCTCAGTTAGAAGTAAAAACACAACAGAGAAAGCTTCTATTTTCTTAAAGAGTAAATACATTGTTCTGAACACCATGTTGGTAGAAATATGAGCATTAATACAATTGCTTCTTTTAAGGTCTCGGAAGGAAATGAGGAATATGTTATTGGAAACTGGAGAAGAGGCGACCCTTGTTGCGAAGTGGCAGAGAATCAGCTGAATTGTGTTCTCTGGTTGGGTGGAAAGCTGAACTTGTCAGAGATAAATGTGGATGTTTAACTGAGGAGGTTTCCAAGCCAAGTGTTGAAGATGCAGCATGGTTTCTCCTTCCTGCTCATGGTGAAATGTGAGAGGAAAGAGAAAGACTGAGGAAGGAGCTGATAAAATAGAACCAAAACTTGATGATTTTGTAAATTATCAGCCTATTTAGATTGCAAAGGATGCTAAAATTGACATGTTTCTTCTCAGCCCTGCAGGGTTCCCAGACTCGTCTATGACAGGCCCACTCTTCTGCCTGCCCAATAACCAGAAGGTGCCGTGGCTGCCTGTTCACACATGAAAGATTTGTACTTCTCTAATTTTTTCAACCAAACCTTTCTTGCACCCACCTCTATTCAATAACTTCATAGTAAAATATGATTTTATTTTATCTATTATCTTTTTTCCCATTTCATTAGGCATGATGGTCATTAACATCATTCTACATTCCAACTGGATGAGATCTTATCGTTAATTTTTTATTATGACAAAAAGTCATTAATATTCTAATATAATAAACATTATATCTTTAAATAATTTCATATAGGGTCCCATCTTCCTTCTATATAAGTAAGATGTTAAAATTCTTCCTCATCATTGTTGCAGTTTATGAAATAATCTGTCATTCAAAAGACTGATGTTAAATTAATTGAAGGTATTCATATCAATATTCTATGATTTGTCAGGTATTTTACTAAGATTTTTAATAAATAAATGTTGTCAGTAATAATGAAATAATTAACAAAATACTTGATGCAATCTCTAAAAGTGCTGTAAACTCAGGTTTTGGACCAATTATAACTGTTGTTCCCTCTGTTATAGAAGCAATGACATTGTTAAAAGGAACTTTTTTCTCATGGAATATTTTTTAAGGTCTGTGTATACTGGTAACCACTTTGTATTCATCATAAATAATTGTGTTAAAATAACATTTCATCCATGACTTTCTTCATTCCTTAAGTAACTTATATATGGTACTAGTTAAATTTCATTTGTCATACAGGATGATTTCAGTGACTTGTAATAAAAATTTCTTGGATGTTAATCTGTTACAGTTATTTCTGAAATGTTTTGACATCTCATTGATTCTTTTTAAAACAGTATCACTGCTCAGTTGGATAAAAGATACTACTTCACTTGGATTTTTTTATCAGCTTATTAATAACCCCTCTCACACTTAGTAAGATTAATTTTCCTTCAATATTCCATGGCTTATCAGAGTTATTACTTCTTGCTATTTCTTACCTAAAATTGAAGCTTTTGTCCTGCTAATCAGAAGGCATTTAAACATTTTAAAGATAATATTCCATCGTTTTCCTCTGCATGTCAGAAATAAGATATACCTTTCCCAAATTTATCAGTACATGTTGGCAAAATATTTATTTAATCTTGACAGTTAACTTGCTTCATTTAAAAAAATGTTTTGGCAAAGTAGGAACTGTGCACAAAGATATAAAAATAAATTATTCAATTGAATGTCAATGCTTAACTTTGATTATATGAAAGAAGTTTTAAAGTATACTGATACATACACATAGAACGATCACAAATGTTACAACAAAAAATGATGACCAATACAGGTGTGTTGAGTTAGTGGCTCAAATATGTACCTGACATAATTTTCTAAATTAGTAAATTCTTGGAAACGTTCCAAACAAAAATATAATTCTCCAGTAATCAATGTATATGCATACCTGAGCAATTCAGTAGATAATAAATATCAAAATATAATTTATTGATATCTAAATGGATACTTAGTCTAGGATCAGATAATAAATGGCAATTTTTCACCTATATGAATGTCTGTTAGCTATTTTATAGTCATGTGGGATGCATGTAAATTCATCATGGGCAAGACTTTAGCATCATGTGTCACCTAGAACCCCATATCTATGCCCACTAAATGCATTTGCACCTTTCAGTCACTGGGACACTAGAATATAAAATAATTTTACAAATTTTACTGTAGGGAGAATATAGCCATTTGGAGAATCACTGACCTAAATGAATTTATAAAAAACAAATATCAAAAGTCAAATTTTTTCAATGTAAAAACAAAAGAACTAGAAATTAATAATCAAGAAACATACTGTTAGGTATTGTCTAGGACTAATATGATGTTGAGGGAAACCAATCCATTTTCCCTGCTGTGCTTCTATCACAGATATGTGGAACACCTTGATGAAACATAGTATTAAAAGGACATACCTGAACTCAAAAATAAAGTTATCTCCAGACTCTAAAAATGAAGGTGGAATTTAAATCCAGAGAATAAAAATAAAGCTTCTTTTATGGCAGCACACACACACATGCACACACACACCCATGGTCATTGTTACAGGTTGAATTATGTCCCCCAAATTCCTATATTGAAGCCATAATTTCCAGTACCTCAGAATAGGGCCTTATTTGAAAATAGGATCATTGCCAATGTAATCAGTTAAGACGAGGCAACACTGGAGTAGGGTGGGATCCTAACCCAGTATGTCTGGTGTCCTTATAAAAAAGGGGAATTTGGAAACAGAGCCACACACACAGGGACTACACCATGTAAAGCCTAGAGTGATGCTGTCACAAGCCAAAAGAAGTCTGAGGAGCCAGGAGAGAGACTGGAACAGAAATTTCTCCAGGGAACATGGCTCTGCAGACACTTCAGCCACAGACTTCCAGCCTCCAGAACGGTGAGACAATAAATTCCTGGTTTTTAAACCACTAAGTTTTTGGTACTTCATTATGACAGCCTTAACAAATTAGTATAATCATAGAAACTAAAAAAAAAAAAAAAAGGAATGAAATTTTTTGTTCTTGTTTTTATAAAAAGTTAGATAAATCTGGCAAAGTATAATTTAAGTATGTATATATCATACAAATAAACTGCAGAGAAATAATGACTTATTAAATATGAAAAAGATATTAATAGAAAAGGAAATAGAGTGGGAAAGAGGGACACTGGATATCTATTAGGAAATAAACTGAAAAAAGAGGGGGCAGAAATACTTTAGTTAGTAATTGTTAATGGCAAACAACTTCCCAAAGTTGAAGACAATTTCTCATACTAAATCTCCAGTAGAATAAAGAGCAAGCTTATCAATACCTAGACACAATACAGTAAAAGTTCTTAGCATCAAACCCCAAGAAATAATCAATACAATCAGAAAGAGAAAATAAATATTACCCTCAGAAGAATAAGAATAATATTTACGGGATCGGGGGAAGATGGTGGAAGAGTAAGACGCGGAGATCACCTTCCTCCCCACAGATAACACCAGAAATACATCTACACGTGGAACAACTCCTACAGAACACCTACTGAATGCTGGCAGAAGACCTCAGACCTCCCAAAAGGCAAGAAACTCCCCACGTACCTGGGTAGGGCAAAAGAAAAAAAGAATAAACAGAGACAAAAGGATAGGGACGGCACCTGCACCAGTGGGAGGGAGCTGTGAAGGAGGAAAAGTTTCCACACACTAGGAAGCCCCTTCGCGGGCGGAGACTGCGGGAGGCGGAGGGGGGAGCTTCGAAGCCGCGGAGGAGTGCACAGCAACGGGTGAGGAGGGCAAAGCGGGGAGATTCCCGCACAGAGGATCGGTGCCGACAGGCACTCACCAGCCCGAGAGGCTTGTCTGCTCCCCCGCCGGGGCAGGCGGGGCTGCGAGCTGAGGCTCTGAGGCTCGGGTTTCGGTTTCAGACGGAGCGCAGGGAGAGGACTGGGGTTGGCGGCTTGAACATAGCCTGAAGGGGTTAGTGCACCACAGCTAGCCGGGAGGGAGTCCGGGGAAAAGTCTGCACCTGCCGAAGAGGCAAGAGACTTTTCCTTCCATCTTTGTTTCCTGGTGCGTGAGGAGAGGGGTTTAAGAGCGCTGCTTAAAGGAACTCCAGAGACGGGCGCGAGCCGCGGCTAAAAGCGCGAACCCCAGAGACGGGCGCGAGCCGCGGCTGAAAGCGCGGAATCCAGAGACGGGCGCGAGCCGCGGCTGAAAGCGCGGATCCCAGAGACGGGCGCGAGCCGCGGCTGAGGGCGGGACCCCAGAGACGGGCGCGAGCCGCGGCTGAGGGCGCGGACCCCAGAGACGGGCGCAAGCCGCGGCTGGAGGCGCAGACCACAGAGGCGGGCGGGAGACGTTGGGGCTGCTGCTGCCGCCACCAAGGGACCTGTGTGCGAGCGCAGGTCGCTCTCCACGCACCTCTTCCGCGGAGCCTGTGCAGCCCGCCACTGCCGGGGTCCCGGGATCCGGGGACGACTTCCCCGGGAGAGCGCACGGCGGGCCTCGGGCTGGTGCAGGGTCAAGCCGGACTTTGCCGCCGCAGGCCCGCCCTGCATTCCATGCCCCTCCCTCCCCGCCGGCCTCAGTACGCCAGAACCCCCAATCAGCGGCTCCTTTAACCCTGTCCTGTCTGAGCAAAAAACAGACGCCCTCCAGCGACCTACACGCAGAGGCAGGGCCAAATCCAAAGCTGAGCCCCTGTGAGCTGTGAGAACAAAGAAGAGAAAGGGAAATCTCTCCAGCAGCCTCAGAAGCAGCGGATTAAAGCTCCACAATCAACTTGATGTACCCTGCATCTGTGGAATACATGAATAGACAGCCAATCATCCCAAATTAAGGAGGTGGACTTTAGGAGAAAGATCTATGATTTTTTCCCTTTTCCTCTTTTTGTGAATGTGTATGTGTATGCTTCTGTGTGAGATCTTGTCTGTATAGTCTTGCTTCCACCATTTGTCCTAGGGTTCTATCCGTCCATGGTTTTTTCTTAAAATTTTTTTCTTAATAATCAATTTTAATTTTAAGAACGTTATTATACTTTACCTTCGTCCTGTCTTTCTTTCTTTCCTTCCTTCCTTCCCTCCTTTAGACAACGAATCATCCCAAATTGAGGAGGTGGTCTCTGACAGCAAGATTTATGATTTTTCCCCCTTTACCTCTTTTAGTGAGGGTGTATGTATACGCTTCTGTGTAAGATTTTGTCTGTATAGCTTTGCTTCCAACATTTGTCCTAAGGTTTTATCCGTCCCTTTTTTTTTTTCTTTTTTCTTTTTTTTCTAAATAAGAATTTTTTAATTCAATAACTTTATTATACTTTATTTTATTTTTACTGTATCTTCTTTCTTTCTGTTTTTCCTTCTTTCCCTCCTTCCTTCCTTCCTTCCTCCCTCCCTCCCTCCTTTCGTTCCTTCTTGCCTTCTTTCCTTCTTTGCTTCTTTCTTTCTTTCTTCCTTCCTTCCCTCCTTCCTTCCCTCCTTTCCTTCTTTCTTTCCTCATACTTCTACTAATTCCCTCTACTTTTTCTCCCTTTTATTCTGAGCCGTGTGGATGAAAGGCTCTTGGTGCTCCAGCCAGGAGTCAGGGCTCTGCCTCTGAGGTAGGAAAGCCAACTTCAGGACACTGGTCCACAAGAGACCTCCCAGCTCCACATAATATCAAACGGCGAAAATCTCCCAGAGACCTCCATCTTAACACCAGCACCCAGCTTCACTCAACGACCAGCAAGCCACAGTGCTGGACAACCTGTGCCAAACAACTAGCAAAACAGGAACACAACCCCACCCATTAGCAGAGAGGCTGCCTAAAATCATAATAAGGCCACAGACACCCCAAAACACACCACCAGACGTGAACCTGCCCACTAGAGAGACAAGATCCAGCCTCATCCACCACAACACAGGCACTAGTCCCCTCCACCAGGAAGCCTACACAACCCACTGAACCAACCTTAGCCACTGGAGACAGACATCAAAAACAGGAGGAACTACGAACCTGCAGCCTGCAAAAAGGAGACCCCAAACACAGTAAGATAAGCAAAATGAGAAAACAGAAAAACACACAGCAGATAAAGGAACAAGATAAAAATGCACCAGACCTAACAAATGAAGAGGAAATAGGCAGTCTACCTGAAAAAGAATTCAGAATAATGATAGTAAGGTTGATCCGAAATCTTAGAGATAGAATGGACAATAGAATGGACAAAATGCAAGAATCAGTTAACAAGGACCTAGAAGAACTAAAGATGAAACAAGCAACGATGAACAACACAATAAATGAAATTAAAAATACTCTAGATGGGATCAATAGCAGAATAACTGAGGCAGAAGAACGGATAAGTGACCTGGAAGATAAAATAGTGGAAATAACTACTGCAGAGCAGAATAAAGAAAAAAGAATGAAAAGAACTGAGGACAGTCTCAGAGACCTCTGGGACAACATTAAACGCACCAACATTCGAATTATAGGGGTTCCAGAAGAAGAAGAGAAAAAGAAAGGGACTGAAAAGATATTTGAAGAGATTATAGTTGAAAACTTCCCTAATATGGAAAAGGAAATAGTTAATCAAGTCCAGGAAGCACAGAGAGTCCCATACAGGATAAATACAAGGAGAAATACGCCAAGACACATATTAATCAAACTGTCAAAAATTAAATACAAAGAAAGCATATTAAAAGCAGCAAGGGAAAAACAACAAATAACACATAAGGGAATCCCCATAAGGTTAACAGCTGATCTCTCAGCAGAAACCTTACAAGCCAGAAGGGAGTGGCAGGACATACTGAAAGTGATGAAGGAGAAAAACCTGCAGCCAAGACTACTCTACCCAGCAAGGATCTCATTCAGATTTGATGGAGAAATTAAAACCTTTACAGACAAGCAAAAGCTGAGAGAGTTCAGCACCACCAAACCAGCTTTACAACAAATGCTAAAGGATCTTCTCTAGGCAAGAAACACAAGAGAAGGAAAAGACCTATAATAACGAACCCAAAACAATTTAGAAAATGGGAATAGGAACATACATATCTATAATTACCTTAAATGTAAATGGACTAAATGCTCCCACCAAAAGACACAGATTAGCTGAATGGATACAAAAACAAGACCCTTATATATGCTGTCTACAAGAGACCCACTTCAGACCTAGAGACACATACAGACTGAAAGTAAGAGGATGGAAAAAGATATTCCATGCAAATGGAAACCAAAAGAAAGCTGGAGTAGCAATTCTCATATCAGACAAAATAGACTTTAAAATAAGGACTATTAAAAGAGACAAAGAAGGACACTACATAATGATCAAGGGATCGATCCAAGAAGAAGATATAACAATTGTAAATATTTATGCACCTAACATAGGAGCACCTCAATACATAAGGCAAATACTAACGGCCATAAAAGGGGAAATCGACAGTAACACATTCATAGTAGGGGACTTAAACACCCCACTTTCACCCATGGACAGATCATCCAAAATGAAAATAAATAAGGAAACACAAGCTTTAAATGATACATTAAACGAGATGGACTTAATTGATATTTATAGGACACTCCATCCAAAAACAACAGAATACACATTTTTCTCAAGTGCTCATGGAACATTCTCCAGGATAGATCATATCTTGGGTCACAAATCAAGCCTTGGTAAATTTAAGAAAATTGAAATTGTATCAAGTATCTTTTCTGACCACAACGCCATGAGACTAGATATCAATTACAGGAAAAGATCTGTAAAAAATACAAACACATGGAGGCTAAACAACACACTACTTAATAATGAAGTGATCACTGAAGAAATCAAAGAGGAAATCAAATAATACCTAGAAACAAATGACAATGGAGACACAACGACCCAAAACCTGTGGGATGCAGCAAAAGCAGTTCTAAGGGGGAAGTTTATAGCAATACAAGCCCACCTTAAGAAGTAGGAAACATCTCGAATAAACAACCTAACCTTGCACCTCAAGCAATTAGAGAAAGAAGAACAAAAAAACCCCAAAGCTAGCAGAAGGAAAGAAATCATAAAAATCAGATCAGAAATAAATGAAAAAGAAATGAAAGAAACGATAGCAAAGATCAATAAAACTAAAAGTTGGTTCTTTGAGAAGATAAACAAAATAGATAAACCACTAGCCAGACTCATCAAGAAAAATAGGGAGAAGACTCAAATCAATAGAATCAGAAATGAAAATGGAGAGGTAACAACTGACACTGCAGAAATAAAAGAGATCATGAGAGATTACTACAAGCAACTCTATGCCAATAAAATGGACAATCTGGAAGAAATGGACAAATTCTTAGAAATGCACAACCTGCCAAGACTGAATCAGGAAGAAATAGAAAATATGAACAGACCAATCACAAGCACTGAAATTGAAACTGTGATTAAAAATCTTCCAACAAAGAAAAGCCCAGGACCAGATGGCTTCACAGGCGAATTCTATCAAACATTTAGAGAAGAGCTAACACCTATCCTTCTCAAACTCTTCCAAAATATAGCAGAGGGAGGAATACTCCCAAACTCCTTCTACGAGGCCACCATCACCTTGATACCAAAACCAGGCAAGGATGTCACAAAGAAAGAAAACTACAGACCAATATCACTGATGAACATAGATGCAAAAATCCTCAACAAAATACTAGCAAACAGAATCCAACAGCACATTAAACGTATCATACACCATGATCAAGTGGGGTTTATTCCAGGAATGCAAGGATTCTTCAATATACGCAAATCTATCAATGTGATAAACCATATCAACAAATTGAAGGAGAAAAACCATATGATCATCTCAATAGATGCAGAGAAAGCTTTTGACAAAATTCAACACACATTTATGATAAAAACCCTGCAGAAAGTAGGCATAGAGGGAACTTTCCTCAACATAATAAAGGCCATATATGACAAGCCCACAGCAAACATCATCCTCAATGGTGAAAAACTGAAAGCATTTCCACTAAGATCAGGAACAAGACAAGGGTGCCCACTCTCACCACTCTTATTCAACATAGTTTTGGAAGTTTTAGCCACAGCAATCAGAGAAGAGAAGGAAATAAAAGGAATCCAAATCGGAAAAGAAGAAGTAAAGCTGTCACTGTTTGCAGATGACATGATCCTATACATAGAGAATCCTAAAGATGCTACCAGAAAACTACTAGAGCTAATCAATGAATTTGGTAAAGTGGCAGGATACAAAATTAATGCACAGAAATCTCTGGCATTCCTATATACTAATGATGAAAAATCTGAAAGTGAAAGCAAGAAAACACTCCCATTTACCACTGCAACAAAAAGAATAAAATATCTAGGAATAAACCTACCTAAGGAGACAAAAGACCTGTATGCAGAAAATTATAAGACACTGATGAAAGAAATTAAAGATGATACAAATAGATGGAGAGATATACCATGTTCTTGGATTGGAAGAATCAACATTGTGAAAATGACTCTACTACCCAAAGCAATCTATAGATTCAATGCAATCCCTATCAAACTACCATTGGCATTTTTCACAGAACTAGAACAAAAAATTTCGCAATTTGTATGGAAACACAAAAGACCCCGAATAGCCAAAGCAATCTTGAGAACAAAAAAAGGAACTGGAGGAATCAGGCTCCCTGACTTCAGACTATACTACAAAGCTACAGTTATCAAGACGGTATGGTACTGGCACAAAAACAGAAAGATAGATCAATGGAACAGGATAGAAAGCCCAGAGATAAACCCATGCATATATGGACACCTTATCTTTGATAAAGGTGGCAGGAATTTACAGTGGAGAAAGGACAGCCTCTTCAATAAGTGGTGCTGGGAAAACTGGACAGGTACATGTAAAAGTATGAGATTACATCACTCCCTAACACCATACACAAAAATAAGCTCAAAATGGATTAAAGACCTAAATATAAGGCCAGAAACTATCAAACTCTTAGAGGAAAACATAGGCAGAACACTCTATGACATAAATCACAGCAAGATTCTTTCTGACCCACCTCCTAGAGTAATGGAAATAAAAACAAAAATAAACAAATGGGACCTAATGAAACTTCAAATCTTTTGCACAGCAAAGGAAACCACAAACAAGACCAAAAGACAACCCTCAGAATGGGAGAAAATATTTGCAAATGAAGCAACTGATAAAGGATTAATCTCCAAAATTTACAAGCAGCTCATGCAGCTCAATAACAAAAAAACAAACAACCCAATCCAAAAATGGGCAGAAGACCTAAATAGACATTTCTCCAAAGAAGATATACAGACTGCCAACAAACACATGAAAGAATGCTCAACATCATTAATCATTAGAGAAATGCAAATCAAAACTACAATGAGATATCATCTCACACCAGTCAGAATGGCCATCATCAAAAAATCTAGAAACAATAAATTCTGGAGAGGGTGTGGAGAAAAGTGAACCCTCTTGCACTGCTGGTGGGAATGTGAATTGGTTCAGCCACTATGGAGAACAGTATGGAGGTTCCTTAAAAAACTACAAATAGAACTACCATATGACCCAGCAATCCCACTACTGGGCATATACCCTGAGAAAACCGAAATTCAAAAAGAGTCATGTACCAAAATGTTCATTGCAGCTCTATTTACAATAGCCCAGAGATGGAAACAACCTAAGTGCCCATCATCGGATGAATGGATAAAGAAGAGGTGGCACATATATACAATGGAATATTACTCAGCCATAAAAAGAAACGAAATTGAGCTATTTGTAATGAGGTGGATAGACCTAGAGTCTGTCATACACAGTGAAGTAAGTCAGAAAGAAAAAGACAAATACCGTATGCTAACACATATATATGGAATTTAAGAAAAAAAAATGTCATGAAGAACCTACGGGTAAGGCAGGAATAAAGACGCAGACCTCCTAGAGAACGGACTTGAGGTTATGGGGAGGGGGAAGGGTGAGCTGTGACGGGGCGAGGGAGAGTCATGGACATATACACACTAATAAACGTAGTAAGGTAGATAGCTAGTGGGAAGCAGCCGCATGGCACAGGGATATTGGCTCGGTGCTTTGTGACAGCCTGGAGGGGTGGGATAGGGAGGGTGGGAGGGAGGGAGACGCAAGAGGGAAGAGATATGGGAACATATGTATATGTATAACTGATTCACTTTGTTATAAAGCAGAAACTAACACACCATTGTAAAGCAATTATACCTCAATAAAGATGTTAAAAAAAAAAGATTAATATTTACAAAAGACTCTGCTTAGCAATGATAGATTTTAATGTGTTAAAAGTGCTAAAGAAAAATAATAAAAATGCTAGAATTCTATATCCAAATGAACCACATTCAAGAGCAAAGGTGAAACAAAGATTTTTTTAAAAGAGACTAAATTTATTTCTCACAAATCATTAATTTTAAAAATCCCTAAAGAATAATGTAACTCAAGAAACATGATATGGATCCCCAAAATTTTGAGAAATAAGATGCAAAGGCAAACAAAGAAATTATTAAACAGCATCATTTGAATGACTATAGATTTGAGAACAAGATCAGGAGTTACTAAAAGTAATATACAATACAACCAAGATTGGAAGGAAGGTAGATGCAACGTGGAGTCCGGAACTGTAGAAGATAAAAAAAAAAAAAAATAGCCAAAAAGTTTGCAAATATAGTCTTAGCTGAAAAATATTGGTTTGAGGCCTCCCTATGGACATAATACCTATAAGAAAAAGCCAGCAAATACATCTCTGAGTCTGGTAGAAGCATCTCAAGCTTTCTGCTAAGATTGCAGGTTGAAAACAATGAAAAACTTTGAAGACAATTATTCTGGCTGTAGATTACAGGTTACAAAGTGAAAGAATAAGGAGAGAATATAAAAACTACTAAACCAGGAAAAGGAGAAGTGAGGAAGCCATATAAATATCTAACTAATCCAATGGAAGCAAAAAGTAAAGCAGAAATTGAGCAAGTGAAAAAGGTGATATAATGGGAAATGTCAAGTATGTAAGTGACTACAATAAAAGTAAATATATAAAACTAGCAAGAGGCAAAATCCCAGCCAAAAAAATAGAAAAACCATAACTCAGCTAGATAGTACTTATAACAGACAACTTTACACATATAAAAACACAGGAATGTTTAAATAATGGATCAACAAAAGGAACAGCAGACTAATATTTACCTAATATCTAGAGATGATAACACGATCTTTGCCCTAGCAATATTCCTGAAATAGAGCTACCTTGAAGTTTTGATATGAACCCTATGACATCATTTTGCTTAACTTTCAAAAATCCCATTGTAATCTGTTATTTAATATTTTCTATCAATACTCACAACAGAAAAATCTTTGGCATGTTTGAGGATCAAGGTTACTATACTCATTTCAAAGTAATTTGGAAAATTTTCTTCTTTTTCTCTGCTTACCCAATCTTTACAGATTTGGTAGAATTCCCTGTGAAAGTGACTGGGTCATGCTGGCTTTATGAGGGACCTCTTTAACCATTTTCTCTATTTCCTCTGTGCTAATTGAAATCTGTTTCTCATGGACTATATTTCTATAAATTGTGTATTATTCAGAAAATCATACATTGTGCAAAAACATCTCAATTTTTAAAAATATTGTTAGTTTTTATAACTATGTCCCCTTGTCATTTCAAATTTAGTGTATTTATGCACTCTCATTATTATTGACTTTTTCTCAAACCAGCTTTTGTATTTATTAGTTCCACTATTTTTAAATTCTATTTCATAATGTTTCTAATTGTTTTTTCTTTATCAATTTTTTCCTTATGCTTTCTTTTGCTTTATTTTGTTATTTTCTTACTTTAGAGTTTGGTTCTCAATTTGTTTTTATTTTTAATCTTTATGCATTTGATTTTACACCATAGAATTTAATACGTCATGTTTATTAATGTTATTTCCTAAAAAAAACTACAATTTGGGATTATATTAAAATTATCTAAAGAGATTTTGATAGCTTTCTTTTAATTTCTAAGAAAAAGACATTTTATTTAAATTAATCATGGTAATAGATTGTAGTCAGAACATGCTTTTTGGATTATTTCTCTCCATTGTAATTTATTAAGGTTTTCTTGGCTGTCTAAACTATGGAAAATTTCATGTAAACCTGAAAATAACAGCTATTCTTTGCTATTTGTGTTATGATTTGGATACATAATTATAAAATCTGTGGAGTTGGCTAAGTTCTTTGTAGTCTGACTATGTGAACTGTTTTGTTTTGCATCTTCCTTGTATAGATCTTTTGGTGTATGGGAATCAAGTCAAGGGGAAAACATGAGTTTCTGCAGGTTCATTACAACTTGCTGGCAGTCTGAAGCTCAGTTTGGTCACATATACAAAATCTTTGGTTCCCATTTTCTTTCCTTGATGAACTTAAATCTGCTACTCTATTATCTCTATGGCTGTCAAAAAGTCTGATGGCAATTTAATTTCTTTTCCTTTTTAAATAGAATGATCAAATGTTCCTTCAGCTAAGATATTCCTGGTTTACAGCATGTGTCCCATGGCAATCATTACTAGCATCCCCTCTACTCGCAAAAGTCTGGATGATAAATTACTGGGTCTCTCTTACTGAAGCAACTTAGTCCTTTTCTCTGGATTCTTGGAGGATTTTTTTAAATCTCTTTTTATTTAGAATTTTAAAGTTTTACCAAAATACATTTCATCATTGGCCCCTCAAAGGGGTTTTCCCAAGGATGCAGTGTGCTCTTTGAATACAGAATTCCAAGTTGGCTTTATTTCAGGAGAGTTTTCTTGAATTATAGTTTTTGCCATTCTGTTCATTCTGTTGCTTTGGTTTCCTTCTTTGTGTCCTGTCACACATACGCTGTCTTGCATAGCTATCACTTTCTGTCAAGCCATTTTTACCCATATTTTATTTCTCTTATGGCATTATTCCTGGTGTTAATTCTCCCTTATGCTCCTTCTAATTTGATCTTCTTTGCACAAATGATTTTCATTTCATTTAGCAATTCTTCCTCTGTCTGTCACCTCTCTTTTTAAATCTCCCTCTTCTCCAATCATTTTATTTCTGAGTACATATTTGAATTCTAATGTGTGCTCTGCTTTCATAAATTTTATAGCTCTTGTAATTTATTTTAGCTCCCTTTGGATTATTAGGTACAGACTAATGGCTTTGGGGTCTTGTCTTTCTGGCTGCATCATCATTTTGTAGAGTCCTACTCTCTTTACTCTTCATATATTTTTCATAAAATGTTTGTGGAATCTGACTGTAATCTTTTCCCTCCTTCATGTGTAAGGGAGGCGACAACGTTTCCTCTGTTCTTTGAAGGAAAGGTGAAATGATGATTCTAGCTTCGCCCCTGTGGAGCTCTAGGGTTCTGGAGCTCACACTTATTGTTAGAAGACAGTTTTCAAAAATGCAGCTTCAAATTTTGTGAAATATTCAAGCATGGTTACCCCTCCACCTTCTGTCTGAATCCATTTTCTCCGTTGCCTCTACTACCTCTGTCCCTCTTACTGTGAATTCTGCTCACAGAAATGTCACCTCTTTGTGGGGCTTTTCCTTAGAGGGATTTGCATTGATTAATTTAGAGCTTCTAAGACCCAGGCAGCTCCAGCATGGACTGTTTCTATAGAACCCTTCATTCACCTGCCAATTTGGTGGCCAGTGCTGCTGCCCAGCTCACCTTTCCTTCTCTCTCTGGTGGAACTTAATCCTGACAGTTGTGTCCTCTGACTCACAGGACGTGAGAAGGCGTGTCCCTCCGTTCACCTCCCTGTGGAAGTGACTCTGGTGTTGTCTCAGGTGTATCACCAGCCTCCTCTGTTTTGGGAAACACAGGGCTACTTTGTCACCACATATGGTCCTCGATGGTGTCCTGGGGTCTTTGGCTTTCCTTTCCTGTAGACAGTGAAGTTGTCCTGCCCACTGCAGCGTGGAGGTGGGAGGGCACAGGAGGGTTGTTAAAACTATTCTGTTGCTGCCACCCCTTGTCCATCAACTCCTCTTGTCATTTTTGTCATTTTTAAGAGAAGTTATCCTTGTCTTTATTTCCATACTGTAAGCTCATTTTTTAAGTTATTTTCTGTGTTTATTATTTTTCTTTCTTAAGGTACAATTTCTCTTGATTTAGATTTTGTATATAAATAAACAAATAAATAACAATTATATATACATAATTTATATATATGTGTGATTTTGCTTATAAAATTTTAATTTTGGTATAACTTTAGTGGAGCTTCTCTTTTCTTCTTGTTTTGCTCATCCCTTCTCCTGGGGTTTCAGGACTCCCAATAAAGCACCAGATGTTATAATGGCAGCACAGAGCTCTCACCTACTGGATGGGCTTAATTTCCAATGTGGGGCCATCTAGTTTGTTCCTGTCTCTTAACATCTTTCAGAATGGCGATTCCTCACCAAGGACTGTGCCAAAGGACAGCCACACTCCTGTCCAGCCTTCCTTCACGGGTGGAGGTCCTGCTCCGGCCTCTCTCTTACACAGGGGTTCTGGTCTTAACCCCCTCCTCCTTTTGAAGCCATTTTCTTCCAAGAGTTGAACTCTCACTGTAATTGTTGGGTCAGTCCCAGTGTCCAGGTAGCCTATAGCCCCAGCCCCAGTCTTACTGGTAACATCTGGTCATTGTCTTCATCCTAAAGATATAGTTGGTTCCTGAGCACAGCTGTATCTAATAGTTAATTTATTGCTCATTAGGGAGTGAGGGTGGGTGACGGGAATGGTTGCTAGGAATGTTCTTTCTGGGTAAAATCATTGGGCCATTTTCATTAGAAAATGATATCAAAAAATCATTAGAAAATGATGCATGGTTTTAGCAAATCACTTTAATTAAAACTATTGAAATATCAGTGTACTACATAGCAATTAGTCACAGGTTACCCGAAGACAAATGGGAACAATAAATAATCCCCAGAGAATAAAAATCTCAATAGAGTAGATGTATTCAGAAATCTCTTCAAAATGTATGCCAGAAAACTGCACACTATAAATGGGTACGTGTTTCCCACAGAACAAAAGTGGCATTTACTACACAAAGAAGGTTTCCACTAAAGTCCTTGATATCTTTATAAATTACAATTGGCGATTTTATTAGAAAAGCATGAGATGAAGCAAGGTGGCCTGTCCCAACAAACTTGGGTCAGTTTGTTTACTGTGATGAAAATGAAGGGTGAACCAACACTTTCAGAAAGTTTCTACTGAGCTAAACTTAATAGAGGGTTACAGAGTCAGGGTAGCAATAACCAAGGGGTTCTTCTGGTCAGCAAGATGGGGTGCCCTGTCAGTCAATCTCCCTGGGTCACACACTCTTTATCCTGCGCTAAAGATCAACCAGTTCATGAGAACCACTACGGCTATGCAACCTGTTCATGCCACTGGGCAACATTATGTAGTTTTTCATGTACTGTTGAAATAATTCAAGAAAATATGTAAGCATATATATTTGTGATTGTGCATGCACAAATCAGGTTGTGTTCACATCTGATTGTTAGTGAAACTCCTCTTGATCAACTTAAACTTTGGGCCCTGAATCCTCAAAAGATTAACAATGTAATTATATAACAGTGGTCCTAAATCTTTATTTTTACTTTACCAGCACTAACAAACATGAAGGAGAGGCCCTGCATACATCAGCTTAAGGTGGTATAATACAGCAGTGATCCTCGAAGATGGATCACACTTCCTTTGTCCACTGCAAATTATAGACAGTCCTCAATTTATGATGGTTCAATTTACGATTTTTCAATTTCATGATGGTGTGAAAGCAGTACTCATTCAGTAGAAACCACACTTCAAATTTTGAATTTGATCTTTCCCCAGGTTAGAGATATTTGGTAGATACTCTCCTGTGAGACTGAGCATGACACAGCCCCCAGTCAGCCAAACCATCAGGAGGGTAAATAGCTGATACGCTTATAACCATTCTGTACCCAGACAGTACAGCACAGTATTCAATAAATTACAGAAGATATTCACCACTTTATTATAAAATAGGCTTGTGTTAGGTGCTTTTGCCCAACAGTAGACTAACGTAATGGTTCTGAGCATGTTTAAGGTAGGTTAGGCTAAGCTGTGATTCTTGGTATATTAGAGGTGTATTAAATGCATCCTCGACTAAAAATACTTTCAATTTATGATGGCTCTATTGGGATGTAACCTCATCTTGAGTCAAGGAAGATCTGTACTAATAAAGCATACTGAGAGGAAAATATTCCATAGAATGGGATTAACAGATACAAACTACTATATATAAAATAGATAAGCAACAAGGATAAACTGTATAACACAGAAAATTATACCTATTATCTTGTAATAACCTGTAATGGAATATATCTACAAAAATACTGAATCATGATGCTGCACGCCTGAAACTAAGACGACATTGTAAATCAACTATACTTCAATAAACATATATATTATGTATTTTATATTGGAGATGGGTGTGCCTAGTAATACAGTAAATGTATACGTTTTAAACATTTGTGTACATATTCCAAATATGTGGAATAATGTATTTCTTGATAAAACAATTTTTCTTTAAATCCTTAAAATGACACTCAAGGAAGAGATATTCCCATGGTAAATTATAATGAGTGTTACATAACCAAAAGTGTATAAATACGTGATAAAGTATTTTATAAAGGTTGCCTAAAATATTATATGAAAGATGGTTTATTATGTATTTTGAAGTTACAGAACTTTTCCCACTGCATCTATCCATTAATATTTAAAGAATGTAAATTAGACATCTATTTACTTTCTCATCTATAGTGATATACTTTAATTACAATTTCATGGCTCTAAATTTCATTTACTTCTCAAACCTCCTAAGCGAATAGAAAAGGGAGAGTAGAAAGCATTTAGGTGGTGAATGATAATAACACAGTAGATGTTCAAAATGATTGATGACTCAGATTAAGGACTGATTCATCTTTCTGAGATCAATGAGCAAATTATTTTTTAAAGGTAGTTGTTCAAGGACTATGCTATCTCTGTTTAAAGTGACATATTTTCATTAGAAGCATAATTAGATAATTGAAACTTAAGGAGATAATATAATTTTTAAAGAAAAAAACTACTCAAATTTAATACTTCTCATTTCACAGGGAACTCTGCCTAAGTGTCAGTCTTCAAAGACTGTGAAGTAATAATGACCTATTTAAGCAGAAATGTTACAAACAAAATTTATAGTTCATAATTTGAGAATTCTTTAGCTTCAATGGAGTATTGAAAGAGAAAAAGATTGCATGGCACATTTAAAGGATCGATTTTAATGATATATTTATTTCACTCATATTAGATATTTGGAGATTACCATGGCTATATCAGTTTCTCTCAGTCTATAAGAAGATAAATTCTTAACAGCAGAGTGTCTCCCTATTTTTAAAAGTTTCTATGAAGACTTCCAATTCCAGTAATGCCAGACTAGGTGATTCAGACAAATTGTCTTACCGAGGACAACTAGGACACTGGGGTGTGATGGTTAGTTGTATGTGTCAACTTCAGTGGGCCATGGGGTGGCCAGATGTTTGGTCAAACATTATTTCTGGATATGTCTATGAAAGTATTTCTGGATGAGGTTAACCTTTAAGTCAGTAGTCTTGGTAAAGCAGATGGTGGGCCTCATCCAAACCAGTGGAGACCTGAATAGAATAAAAGGCTGAGTAAGAAAGAATTCTCTCTCTGCCTTTTTCTTGAGCTGGGACATCAGTCCTCTCCTCCATTCAGACTCAGACTTGGACTGGAATTTAATTTACACCATTAGATCTCCTGGGTCCCCAGGTTGATGACTGCAGATCTGGGACTTCTCAGCCTCCCTAATATATATACTGGGCAAATAAAAATAAAATATATACAGAATCACTAAATGCATCATCAGATGGTTAACAAAATAGAGAAGAATTACTGGGTCAAGATGCAGAGCTAGGAAAATTTAGAATTTTTTTCTTTTTTTACAGTTAACCAGAAGCAAGTTTATTCAAGAGATAAATTCAACACAGGCTAGACAGCTTACTCCACCATATTGCAGTGAGACACACAAAGGCCTAAGGCCAGAGCTGCACATCTAAGAACAAGACAGGCATGGTGGCTGCTGTTGGACACATGCAAACAGTCTTTTAAAACGGAAGATAAACTACTCTGATGACCGTCATTGCCCACCACAGATGCCAGAAGATCAACATCTGGAAACACTATTTCTCCATGGGGGCACTTGAGGGGCTGTGTAGTTTATATTTCAGCATGAAGCGCCAGGGATGTGAATGTTGAATTCTGGGATCTGACAGCAGGAGGGGATAGGTTTGTATATTTTGAGGTGAATTGCCAAAAGTTTGAACAGTATGATAAGGAAGAGTTAAAAATCAAGCAATCTTTTGCCTAGATAAAATCCCAGCTTCAGGTCATCTGATAAATGCAATAAACTTCAATCGATACTTGAAACTGAAATAAGGTTTTACCTGATGTGTTGTTCCCCGTGAACCTAGAAAAATTACAGAATTTCTAAAAGCAGATAGCATCAACCTAGATCTTAAGTTACTTGTACAAACAATTTCTAAAAGCAAGTTGTATAAATTGGTCCATAATTAAAAATAACCAGCACACAAAGAGAAATAAGTGACAATCAACAGAAAAGATCTACGTTCAAACAAAAAAAGAAAAGATCTACACCAAAGAAGTCTCTAGATACTGAAATTACAAGGACTAGAATTTAAGATAATTAGACTATGTTCAGTAATTATCCCTATATTTTTATGTTAAAATTATTATTGTTACATTAAATTCAAGTACAGAACTTTTTAAAATAATTAATTTATTAAAAAAAAAACAAAGACAGGAGGGACTTCCCTGGTGGTGCAGTGGTTAAGAATCCACCTGCCAATGCAGGGGGCACAGGTTCAAGCCCTGGTCCAGGAAGATCCCACATGCTGTGGAGAAACTAAGCCCATGCGCCACAACTACTGAGCCTATGCTCTAGAGCATACGAGCCACAACTACTGAGCCTGTATGCCAGAACTACTGAAGCCCGCACTCCTAGAGCCCGTGCTCTGCAATAAGAGAAGCCATCGCAATGATAAGCCCATGTATCACAACGAAGATTAGCCCCCACCCGCTGCAACTAGAGAAAGCCCGCATGCAGCAACGAAGACCCAACGCAGCCAAAAATAAATAAATAAATAAATAGAAAAATATTGTTTAAAAAAAAACAAAAGGAAAAAAAAGAACTAGAGAAGAAAAAAAGAAAAAACAAGGGACCAGGTGAGTCTATTAAAAAATTATAACAAAAAATTGCAATAATTTAAATTACAATTTCAGATGGTAACAACAAATTAGAAGAGTTAAATAAAGATTAATAACTTAAAATATTTGAAAGAAACTATTCAGAATAATTGATTGGGAAAAAAAGATAAATGATAGATATTAAAAGGACAAACAAAGGGAATACGATGAGAAAAACTGACATATATTTAATTGAACTCCTAGTAGGAGCCCCACAAAAGGAGAAAAAAGAAAATGGGTGAAGAGGCAGTATATGGAACTGATCAGAAGGTACCAGTCTGTAGATTCAAGAAGCTCTAAGGTCCAAGGATCATTAAAAATGCATAAAAACATATCTAGGAACATTTACAGTATTAGACATAAATTACTGAGAAAAAAATCTTAAAAGAAGCCAAAAGTAAAACAGATTATCTTAAAAGGGACAAGCATTAACTGACTCTCAACAGAACTAATACAGGCCAAACAGTTTAAAGTGGTGAGAAAATAACCACCAGCCTAGAAATAGATGCCCAGGAAAAAGAGCCTTAAAGAATGAAAGTGAAATATAGACATTTTCAGGGAGAAAATAAAAAGAAATACTGAGGGAAATTGCAAACAGCCCATCCACATTAGCAAATATACAGAGAGTTATTTTTTAAGGCAGAGAAATATAATTCCAGATAAAAAGCAAGAAATTCAGGAAGAAATGAAGGATAATCAAAACAATAAAATACATTATTGTGATTGGAGACAAATACATTAATACCTAAATTTTGGTTTATTAAATACATTAAAATGCTTTAAAATATCTTATTAGGAAATAACTGTATGTATATATAAACATGTATATATGTATATACATGTGTTTGTGTGTATGTATGCATATTTATCAAACTATATCTGTAGTTATTTCTATTTTTTATATAAAACTGTTTATTTATATATATATTTTCCAAAATGAAAATAGATTTAGCAAGAAACATCCCTCACTTGAGAGAGGAGGATGTGGTAACCATTTCCCCGAGCCCCCGGGGCAGAGCTAAGAGGAAGAGAAAACCTCTAGGGCCCCTCTCTGCTTCCTGAGAGAGGGGATTTCCCCATGTTACCCCATGGCCCAGGCCCCCTCACAATCTTCCAGGGAGGGGCCTTCACTGTGGCAGGGGATCAGCATGTGGGGGAGTCAGGTTTATATACTGCAGAGACAGAGAGACAGAGAAAGCGAGAACAGCACAGAGGCAGAAAGTACAGAGTAAGATGTTAAATTTAAAATAAAGTATCTAGATATTTATAGTGAATGTAAAGTAGACACAAAATTCCAATGAGAAAATGATTGTTAGACAGAATAAAAAAGCAAAACAAATTACTCTATGCTATGTTAATGAAACATACCTAAATCATAACAATGCAGAAAGCTTGAACGTCAAAGAATGCAAGAAGATATATATGACTTAAACTTCAACCACAAGGAAGTATCTATATTAATTTCAGAAAAAATAAACAAATTAAGCAGAAGACATAGCAGATATTAAGAATTTAAAAAGTTCTCATTCATCAGAATTAATTCAGCAGAAATATTTTGCAATTCTAAATTAATATGCACCTAAAAACATGACCTCAAAATATATAAAGTATAAAAATTGACAAATACAAGCAGGTAAAGACAAATCCCCAATCATATTGAGGTATTTATTTTTCCTTTTTTAGTACCTGATAAAATAAACAATAGAAAATACTGCTGAAATATATAAGATTTAAGCAACACAATCAATGTCACCTAATAAATATATAGAGAGTAATGAACCCCAAAATATACACATTCTGTTCAAACACATGTAAAATCTTTGAATATTTATTAGGTCATAAATTGAAATGATTGAAACTATAAGTAGTACCTCCTTCCTTGACCACAATTTATTTAAATTAGAAATAAATAACCAGAGGAAATATAGATGTTTCAAAAATAAAATGTGTATAGACTCTAAATAACGCTTAGATCAAAGAAAATTGAAATGAATAATAAGAGAAATGCCATACATCAAAACTAAGAAATATTTAGAGGGTAATTTTAACTTTATATGCATATATTATAACAGAAAAGAGGCTGAAAAAATCTCAAAATATTAGGGAAAAAAATAAAATAAAATTCAAAGGGAGTAGAGTGATAAATAAACCATTATCTGAAATGAATAAGGGTACATCACTTCAGATCATGCTATAAAACAATAAAATGGCGGGCTTCCCTGGTGGCACAGTGGTAGAGAGTCTGCCTGCTGATGCAGGGGACATGGGTTTGTGCCCTGGTCTGGGAAGATCCCACATGCCATGGAGCGGCTGGGCCCCTGAGCCATGGCCACTGAGCCTGTGCGTCCAGAGCCTGTGCTCTGCAACGGGAGAGGCCACAACAGTGAGAGGCCTGCGTATCGCAAAAAACAAAACAAAACAAACAAACAAACAAAAGCAATAAAATAATAAGATGGATAAATGTATGCCTTTATCCCACTGAATTAAAATATATATGAAATATACAAATCTCTTGAAAAAGGTATCTTATCAAGACTGATGTGAAAACTTAGCAAACTTTATTTAGCTTATTTATTTAGCTTATTTAGCTTTTCATTTGAATTAGCAGTCTCACACACACACACACACACACACACACACACACACACAGTCTCTAGTTTTCAGTGGCTTCCCTGGTAAGTTCTACCAAACATTCAAGGACAAAATGTTTTCAACTTGCACAATGACGTCTAACAATAGAGGAGTAAGTGAACACTCTCCAATTCATATTATCTTCATTTTGCTTCACAATCTTCATACAAATGTTTAAAAAAGAAAGTCCACTCTTACTAAATGCAAAAATTTTAAACACACGTTAACAAAGGAAATTTAATTATCTATTAAAAGATAATATAATATGAACAAGTTCCACTTATACTTGGTAAGAAAAGTTGGATTAAAAGTAGTAAATTAAAAAAACAAAAAGCCTGATAACAAACTTGGGTGCAGGTTGTGCAATTAATAGGTGGAGCTGAGCTGATATGCAGCTGCTGTGAACCTATATGGCTTCACTTGTTTATCGACTGTGTCCATTCTTATTCACATGGTGCCTCTGCTGTGCCAGTTGTTTACCATTTTGATTATTACCTCTGGAGGAGAATGATCCAATAAAGAGAAGGTACACCTAAAATGGTTAGTAAATCAAATCAAATAGTAGTAAATCAAATAGTCTGTACATAAATGAAATAAAAAGAGTCATCTCATGATTGCATAAGATGCAGAAAATTTATTTGATAAAAATATATGTCCATTCATGACACAACTTTTTAGCAATTTGAGAATAGATAAGAACTTTCTTAATCTGATAAAGTGTATATATAGAAAAACCTGAAATGTTGAAAGCTTTATATTAGAGACACAGAACAAAATGTGGATATTTGACTGCAACAAAACTCCACATTGTGTTTGATGGTTTTGCCAGTGCAATAAACAAGAGAGAATGAATGAATAAACGAATGCATGGGTGAGTGACTGACTATTGAAAGGGAGTACCTGTTAGATACCTCACACCTGTTAGAATGGCTGTTATCAAAAAGACAAGAGATAAATGTTGGAGAGAATGTGGAGAAAAGGGAACACTTTTACACTGTTGGTGGAAATGTAAATTGGTGCAGCCACTATGGAAACTAGTACGGAGGTTCCTCAAAAAAGAAAACTGCCGGGCTTCCCTGGTGGTGCAGTGGTTGGGAGTCCGCCTGCCGATGCAAGGGACACGGGTTCGTGCCCCGGTCCGGGAGGATCCCACGTGCCGTGGAGCGGCTGGGCCCGTGAGCCATGGCCATTGAGCCTGCGCGTCCGGAGCCTGTCCTCTGCAACGGGAGAGCCCACAACAGTGAGAGGCCCTCGTATCACCAAAAAAAAAAAAAAAAGAAAGAAAACTGCCATATGATCTAGTAATTTTACGCTTGGGTATATACCCAAAGGAAATGAGATCACTATTTCATAGAGATATCTGTACCCACATGTTTATTTAGCCAAGACAGAAGGGATTATTTTCATTAAATGGTACTGTGACATTGGAAAGCTATATGTAAAAATAAATATAATATTATCTCTATTATATACCTTAAGCAAATATCAATTCCAAGCTGGTTATAGCTAGCTACATATGTCAAAAAATAATAAAGCTTAACAAGTAACATAGATGAACAGTTTTTGATCTATCAGTAGGTAAATAGTTTTATATAACACAGAAAACAGTAAGTATAAATTTTAAAATTAATACTTTTAGCTACATCATTAAGAACTCTTTGTCAAAGAACATTATTAGGAATATGAAAAAGAAGTCATAGAGCAGGAGAAGATATTTGCAATGCAAAAAGCAAATGTCAAGTAGGTAATAACAGAATGTGTAAAGACTTGTAAATACATAAGAAATCAAACAGCCTAATTGAAAAATGTGTAAGAGACTTCAACAATCACTTAACAAAAGAGAACATACAAAAAGACCTATAAATCTCATTTCTAGTCCGGGATATGCAAAGTAAAGCTTCAATGAGATATCACCGGTGAATACTCACCAGAATTGGCTCAAATTGGCATGTAGTGGCATGAAATTGACTAGTAATGGCATGATTTAGCAAGACTGTGGGAGAAGAGAAACTTTGCCACTGCTAGCGGGACTATAAATTGGTACAACTACTTTGGAAAACCATTTGACAGTACTTAATATGTTAACATATACATTTTCAATGACCCAACAAATCTACAGGTATATATCCGACAGAAGTGAAGTCAAGTATGTGCCAAGAGACCTTACAAAATGTTCATGAGAGTTTACACAAATGTCCATTAATAGTAAAATGTATAAATAAAACGTGGTATTTTCATTCAGTGTAATGCAGACAACACACACAACAACATGAAGAAATTTTACAGATTTTTAGAGCTAGTACCTGCATTGTACGATTCAACTGTCATAAAGTCCCTCAAACGGGAAAAACTAAATTACAGTGCTTAGGAATTAGAAATGAGTACCATAACATTTATGCTATTGGTAACCTTTAGGGAAGTTGGAAGGAATGGTGATCTTGAGGGTCCATGTGGGTAGTTTCTTCAGGTCTGACAATGTGCTATCATTTAACCTAGTAACAGATTACACCAATGTTCCTCTTATAATGATTAATGCTGTCATACATTTATGTTTAACAGACTTTTCAGTGCCTAAATTACATTTCATAATTAAAAGGTTAAAACATAAGAACAAAAAAGCAAATATTCCACAGGGCTCCGAGGGCACATCCTTAGTTCAGGGATCACTATCACATGAATTTCCTGGGCCATAGGTTTGCTGGCATTTTGTGTCTTAACAACAATCCTATTACACCTCTCCTGTTGTGTAACAGTCTTATTCTTCTGCTTGTTTGGTGGGTTAGGTAAGAGAATGGCATTGACCCAGTTACATGGTTGAACACTGATTACTTTCAATCTAATCAAAGTAATACTCTTAGAATCTGAATTAATCTAATCAGGAGTAAGCCATTCAAAACACAGAATTTGTATGGCTAAAAGAATCAAATCAGAAATTGGAATCTGATCCTATTAAACTGAACTATGAGGGAGATTTGTTGAGACTTTTGTGAAAATAGCATTCCTTGATCATCTGAAAAACCTACCAGACGTCATGAACTTGAAGCCTGGAACTGTCACCACATATTTTCCTACCAGGTGTGAGAATCCAGCCTCAGGAGAAAAAAATATCTGTCACATGTGAAGAGGAAAAGAAACTGGGTCTTTGTCAAGGTGAAGGTACAAAATCAAAGCAAACCCAAAGCTTTCCCTATCTATGGACTTTACAGTTTTATGAGTGATGCAATTGAATTCAAGTATATTTTTTTTGTTTAAAACTGTTTGCACTTGTTTCCTTTTGATTACTTGTAACATTAAAAGCCCTAATTGACAAATAGGAGTGACAAAATTGCATGGAATTAAGATACTATCATCTGATGTGATTGAAAGAATAAATAGAAGACTATTTTGAGTTAAATATGTATCTATGAGAAAGAAAATCACTTTGACATTTAAATCTATTTCAGGCCCAGCTGTGAATAGAATTGGAGCAGAGTGTAAAATGTGACCTGGGGTAAGGGCATAACCTCTTTTGGTTTTAGTTTTTTCATCTAGGAAATGAGGTTAAGATTAGAAACCTACATCATTGGGTTTTCAGATAGTAGCATTATAGTTCAGCAGTTCGGATCAAGAACAAAGAAGCTGAATAACTTTGGATCCTAGTTCCAGCTGTAAAATGTAAGTAATGATAACATTGAGGTCATAAGGTTTTTACAAAAATTAAAGGAGGTATTTTATGCAAAGCATTTTGTAAAGTATTGAGCATTTACTATGTCTACCAAAATTTCACTACTATTATTCATAGTACTGTCACCTATATAGAATGGCGAAATTTGGCTTATATATATCCCAAAGCTCTTTCTACCTCAAATTGTGTAATCAGCAATTTATGAAACCAGACATTTGGAAAAACAAGGAAATTCAAGGTGAAGTTCAGTATCCTATGTGAGTTTGTCAAATGGTTGTGTCTACCAGAACAACAAAACTAACAAAGGAATCCCTCTGTTGTCTGCATCTTCATTATTAGGTTGATCCATATGAAATTGTCATTTCTATCAGTCCAAATGGTAAAATAGATTGCTGACCTACACTTTTAGGTTTAGAAGGCAGCTTGCTAACTTAAGACTGACTGGGGAGAAATCACTGGCAACCCACAGTGATAAAGTTAAGCTACTCATTCTATAAACTGAGGTGATCCAACCAAAGCATCACTGCCCTGAAGCCCTTCGTTAAGGTTCCTCGGCATGCACTGAAGTGGGTTTGAATTCACTACAGCAAAAATCCTACTGTAACACCATGATTTAAATTAGACAATAATAAGTGTCATTTCCTCCACCTGTTTATTGTTATTTTTATAATAACTAGAATGTAATGTTTATTGTTTTTTACTGTTATGTGAAATCATATAAAATTTGAAGTGAGAAAGGAGTTCTTAACCCTTAAAGTTTTAATTTAAATAGAAGCAAAAAATAAGATGAGAAAAGTCTATTCTCCCAAACTAATGAACAAGTTTCTTTCCTATTTTGCTTCATAATTTTGTGCTGTATCTGATTTATCTATTTACCTATTCTGAAAAATTTTATTCAATTTCCCAGTTTTCAGATTATCAGTTACACCACACATTTAATGAAATGATAGATATTGACTTCTACAATGTGTTTCCTAAGCCTCATCTGGTCAACAAAACATGGACTTAATTCATGAGAGTCTATGCTTTTCCAAATAAACGCAGGTGAGAAAAGGCTGGAACACAGGTCTCCAAAGTCCCAACAGCATCTTAAATTTTGGCAATAGCAATCCATGAAATTTGTTTTAACGCTCATGGACTTCCCTGTGATATTTGCTACAATGTTTATTTTTGCTTTGATTTTAAATTATGCAAAAATAAAATGCTAAAAATATGTATAACAATAATAAAACTTAAACACTGATCATTAACAAATAAATAAATACAGCCCATATAATTCCTTTTAAAAAGTGTGACTGTTGGGTAATAATAGACTATTCTCAAAAACCCTTCTTAGTCCTAACTCTGCTCATATTTATGGAAGAGGAATAAAGTATTTCATCATCCTCATAATACAATTATTTTATGTTCAAATCAACATGCTTGTTTATATACCTACAACATACCAAACTGTAAATGTTTAAATTGCATGGAAAATGCTTAAAAGAATGACTGGAGCTTTCACTTTTCAACCAATCAATATAGAGTCATTTACACACAAGACAGAAGAAAAGAAATTCTTTAGTGAATTTAAGATACAGAACACAGAAAATGTAATGATCCAAGGCCCAAGAGATGGGATCATTTCTTTGTAGTTAAAGAATAGTCTCTTAGGAAATAGAACATACAGGCCTCATCAGGTGTGTTTCTTGAAGCATTCTATTCATGTAAGGAGCCTTAGCAGAATATTGTTCATTGAGTGGACTGAATTTTTCTATTCCTGTCTACAGTCCGTGCTTTCTCTCAGAGATAATAATGTGTTCCAGTAGGAGCTGAGAAAGGAGCCTTAAATTCCTCTCCACATGGATGATTACCCCTACTTATCAGTCTTTATTGATTCTTCACAATTCATTGATAAATTTAATATAAAATGAGGTCCAAATGAATGCTAAATAGACATGAAGCTACACAGAAAAACACAGCTATCTATATTTACTAGGATTTCACCTGAAATGCATGTAACAGACAATGGCAATGGAGTGAGTTTTACAGGTTTGAAGACTAGTAATGTTCTGTCTTATGGAGTATTTTTCTGATTTTCAACATCAGTCATATTCTTTTCCTGCAGAAGTTTAGAATGTGAATGTTTTTTGTTTAAATGTTAATGCAGCCAAATGTCTTATATCCTTTCTTTAATTTTTTTTAATGTATTTATTTAGTTTTAGCTGTGTTGGGTCTTCCTTTCTGGGCGTGGGCTTTCTCTAGTTGCAGTGAGCAGGGGCTACGTTTGTTGCAGCACACGGGCTTCTCACTGTGGTGGCTTCTCTTGTTGTGGAGCACGGGCTCTAGACGCGCAGGCTTCAGTAGTTGGGGCTCGTGGGCTCTAGAGCACAGGCTCGGTAGTTGTGGCACACGGACTTAGTTGCTCCGTGGCATGTGGGATCTTCCTGGACCAGGGATCGAACCTGTGTCCCCTGCGTTGGCAGGCAGATTCTTAACCTCTGTGCCACAAGGGAAGTCCCTTTATTTCCTTTTTTGTTTCAGCCTTTGGAATCACGCTTAGAAAGCCATCCATAAATACACTGCCTCCTCTTACTTTGCCTCACATGAAATATTTCATCCTCCTGGATTTATTTTGATTAATAGTGAGGCAAATACCTAATTTTCTTTTAAAAAGCATTAGTTCATTGTACATAATCATTTATTGAATTTATATATCATTTTGCACTGACTTCACGTAATAAAGGTTATCAGAGACTCAATCCACCCATTGACGACATGTTTATTCTCGGTGTGATAATTGTCAGACACAGTGCTAAGTTCAGGGAACACAAGGTAATGGGCAGATCTCCTTTTGTGAGCCTGACCATGTCGAGGGGATTCACGTCAGCCAACTATCATACAGAGGGACATTGCAGGAGAGCATATTAAGATGGAACCTGACCTAGAGAGGGCGTGAGGTACACTCTGGTGGATTAAGTTCAATAAGCAAAGAAGGATGTTGCTGGTGAAAGTTTCCAGGCACAGGGACTCACCCATGGAGATGCCCTGTGCTGGGAGGGAGATGGTCTAATGAAGCTATAGGAGGTAAGCTGGTGCGGCTTCAGCGGGAGAGGGAGGGGCAGGTGGTGCAGGCGAGGCTGGAGGTGGACAGGCGTCAGATCACAACAGCCTGTGGGACAACCACTGAAGAGTGTTAATCGTGGGTTAAGTGTCCAATGATTTCTTGAGGAAAGGAGATTCTAGTAGCCATGTCAAGGGCAGGAGGGGCAGGGTTGACAGAGGCTAGGTGTGACATGGTGACATGTTGGACTTGGATGATGACATTGAAATATACATTACTCAGTGGATTCCAGGTTGCTGTAGAATATATAACATGATGACAGAGTGGATACAGGAAGTAAAGGTGTGCAGGCAGAAGCACTATGCTTTCGATTTACACACGTGAGTGAATAATGTCATTCACTGAGGGAACATGGTTTGGGAAGGTGGAAGATATAGACTGTGATTTGGTCTTAGTCGATTTTTAGGAGACTGAGTCATCTGAAAGGGGTTGACAACTTTTGTCTGTAAAGGGTCGAATAGTAAATATTTGAGGTTTTGTTGGCCATGTATGGTCGCTGTTATATATTATTCAGTTTACTTACTTTTTATATAGTTAGAATCTTTTAAAAACATAAAAAACTATTATTAGCTCCTGAGAAATAGAAAAACAGGGGCAGGATTTGAGCTGTCGTCTTCAGCAGCCAATGTAAGGGACTGGAGTGAAGAGAAGGCCATCTGATCTAGAAACATGACTGTGTAGCTCCAGGTATCCCAAGCCAGGATTAGTGCAGTAAGTGAAGCTGTGGATACAGATGAATTCACCTTGGAAGAAATTACAGAATAAAGAGAGAAGAGGGATGGACTGAGCTTTGGAGAACTCTAACATGGCTAGCTGAGAAAGGGAAGCTTACAAAGAGCACTAAACGGGCTATCAGAAAAGTGGTGAGAAAACAGTGTGTATCATGGGCGTCAATGAAAGTCTGGGAGATTGTTTCTAGATGTTAAAACCTCAAGAGCCTTCAAAGATGATGCAATTGGAAAATGTTTACTAAATACTGGAGAGAGACTTGATAATGAATGGTTTCTGATACAGTAGAAGAGGTACAAAGACTGGACTCTCTTTGGAGAGGATACCCTTCCCCTATTACATTAAAAACCGATCCATGTAGGTTTAGGTATAGGAGCAGGAGGTTCCCATCTAGAGAATGGCTTTCACTCCTTGATGAGGGAGGAGACAGGTAAGGAGTGGGGATAGTAGGTTTGAAGAGAAAAGGGAGAAAATTAGTTGGCTTGCTGGGGAGTGCTGAGGGCCTATATTAGGTTCCATGAATTTATGGAAGTACCGGTCTTTATTTCTATGAGATTTTCTAGGACTGTGTTTAGTGCTCTGATATAGTGTAAATATTAAGTAAAAACAAATGACTAAAATGACATATGAATTTATCCTTTGATCCTGTGAGGTCCTAAATAAATACTAGCAAAAATGTAAATGACATGCATATAAAACTGTGAGATGTGACGTTAGTTTTGATATCAAAATTCCAGAAAGAATTCAGATATCCACCATTTGATATGGTGGAATAGATTTGGGTACACCCATATGGGGGTGTGTTATGCAGTTGATTAGAATGGGATTAGGAAAATCTCAGTATATGGATGCATTTTTAAAATAAAAGGAAACATGCAGATCAACGTCTGGAGAGAGGCATGCACTCTGGCCGGTGGATATCACATTAACTTGCTAACAAAAACCTTAAATCTCTTTCTTTTCCCAGTCTCCATGCTCTCCAAACCCCAACACTTCCACCCCCTTACTTTCAACTAGGGACTTTCTATTTCACTTAAATTAAGAAAATTCTTATTTATTCCACCAAATCTAATAACATAACTAATACTCTATCAAGTATGAGAATTCTCTGAGGATAGACCCCAAACACTGAGCTGTGTCCCATCTTTCCAGCTACTCAGTGATTTTCCTCTTGGAATTCCCCCCTCCACACCCATTCTCTGGAATCATTCATTCATTAAGCAAACATTTATATAACATTCACTGTGAACCAGACAATATTAGAAAACACTTTACAATTATTACCTCATTTAATCATCAGATTGTTCTCTCCACTAGATTATTTCTTATGGAAAACATGGCTTTCACTTAAACAAGTCTTCCTCAAGCCCACGTTCTGCTTCAACAGTGAGACACCTCCACAGAGACAGTTTTTGAAAGAGTTGTATGTAAACAATTAGTGTGTCCACTTTCTCTGCCCCCGCTTTGCCTCTTAAACCCACACCAATCAGTATTTCAATCCTACAACTCAAATGAACAGCTCCTATCAGAGCCTCTATTGACCCCTACCCTGCCCGTTCCAATAGCTGAATCAGATTTCATCTTGCTGGACTCAAGAAAGGTAGCATTTGACAAACTAATCCCTCCCCACTTTCAAACCACATTGTTCTCCTGACCTCCAGAGCATCACTCTCCCTTTCTTTCATCTAATCCCACCTCACTTCCCTTTGCTGGATTCCTCTCATTTCCCTACCTCTAAACCAGTGGTCCTTTCTTGGCTGCAAACTATAATCACCTGGGGAATTTCTTTCTAAATTTCCAGTGCCCAGGCCACACCCAAGACCCATCCCAGAAAGTGAGACTGAGGCAACCACAGTTTTCCAAACTCCTCAGGAGATTCCAGTGTTCAGCCAAAGTTGGGAATAGCTGCTGGACAGAGGACTGTCTGAGCAGCCCCACCCATGGTCTGCACTGACCACAACCCTTCTGACCCACCCCTGTTCCTCCTCCCTGCCCCCCACCCCAACTACTTCTCTGTAGACACACTGGGCTCCTAACTGTGCCCCCAACACATCCAGCATCCGCTCATCCCAGAATCTTGGCATTTCCCTTGAGCTCTGTCAGCATGACCCTCACCTCCTTCAGATCCCGACCCAAATGTCACCTTAGCAGAAGACGTCTCTGCCTGTCCTGTGTCACATCACGGCTCCTTCTCCCCCCACCCTCTACTCACAGCCTACCCCACCCCTTGTCATCACAAGACATGTTATGGCATGTGTGCTGATTGGGTGTCTCCTTCATCAGGGTGTAAACTCTGTGTGGAAGACACTTAGTCAGTTGTCTGTTTTGCTCACTGATTAACACTTTATCAGTAACGGAATTCATCAGAGTGCAGGAGGGACTCTAGAATGTCCTATACAATAAATGGTTGAATTTCTCTTTCTTTATATAAGTTTACTTTTTCTTTGGTTTATATTATCATAAGCTCAGTGTCAAGTTCTTATAGTTCTCTTCCTCCCTCTTCAATAATAATATCAGAGAATCAATTTCTCTTCAGTACAGTCCTGCTCCTGTTCCATAAATTTTGTTTCTTAATGCTCTTGTTATTTTATTTTCCATGATAAGTCTTTACGTTTACTACTATGATCTAAGACTGGTTTTAAGAAATATCTGGTAAAAAGTTCTTTCTATTCTCTCTTTTCTCCCACTCCCAGTCATCTGTGTTTGTTTTAGTTATACATCCATAATTTTAATTGTAAATAGTTGTTAGACATATATTATTTTCTACAACTTACTGAATTCTTCCTTTTTCCAATAGGTTCAACTCAAATAAGCTAAATTTAAAATAAAGAATTAAGCCAATATTTTTCATTGTACAAACAGTAGAGGAATGGTAGCCATAATATTCAAAGGGAACCCTATGTCTTTTAGGTGTACATAGGTGGAAGTGAATCTTGCAGACATCAGGCTAATTAATTATTTGTTATTGTTACTAAATGCATTCATTTGTTCCAGGTTACACTCAATGATTACTCTTTCTTGTATCTCATATGAATATATGAGTGTTTTTCCCGTAAGCTATGTGGGAAGTGAATCTCAGCTTCTGCTTCTACCTTCACCACCATGGCCATTGTGAGGTAAGCAACTAAGCTATTACTTTGTTTGTGCTCCTTCTGAACCTGGGAGGAGGCTTCCTTATCATTGTGTGTGTGTGTGTCTAGAGACAGACTGACAGATAGGGGCAGAGTCATACAGAGATGGAGACAACAAAAGAAAAGGAAATATAAATATATTTTCTAGGAGCCAAAGTGAAAATTTGAAACAACATGAATATTTAAATTTTGAGCTTAAAAAATAAACAGGATTTATCCACACCAATGGAAACCACTCGGTAATTAAATGATAATGTAAGTCTACATTTTGTTTGTATGGCTATGTGTCCACAGTATGTAGTTATATTAAAACAGCAGTGTACAAAAGAACTTGAGTATTAAAATCTCACTTTTAGAAAGACTTATGTGTATGGACATCTCATAGAAAAGAATTAAAATCTATACATTATCATGTCAATTTGTTTTTAGTGGCTTATAAGTAGTATTGCTTTCTCCTAACTACCTTCCTGTAATATTTGAATTATTTTCCAATGAACATGAATTATTTTTAAAATCAGAGATAAAATAAGAGCATGTTATTAAGACTAGGATACAAACAGATATTTAAATCACTGATGTACAAGTAAAATTCCAAATCAATTTCTGCCCAAAGCATGATTGGTGTGTAATAATTCAAAGGAAGTTTCCTTTGATTGTAACACACTAATTCAAAACTTCAGTTGGCCTTAACCCCAAAATCCCCAAAGGTGTTTTTCACAATAAAAGGTAGGAAATAGAAGAAAGGAAAAGAATGCCTGGATTCATCTGCATCTTTGTTTTTATTTTCTGGAAGTGCTGGCAAACGAATATGACAAAAAATAAGTGATATTTCTCTCAAAAACAGGAGAACAAATCTTTCATTGTTTATACATGATATGACTGTATAGCCAAATGCTAAAAAATAAAAATAAGAATAATAGAACAGGTCAGAGTCCATTAAGTTGGTAAATTGTAGAATAAATATGCAAAATCAATTGTTTTCCTTTATATCAGCAAACACTTTTAAAATTAATAAAATTTATCTCTAGTTTTTCTTCTTTTTTTACATTTTTAAATTAAAGTAGAATATTTTCCCCACTTGGTTAACCAGTTATCTCAGTAACAATATCTTAAAAATCCACATTTTCCACTAAAAAATATTCAGCTACTGAATATAGGAAAATATCTTTAAAATGAGAAATTTAATGTTTGACTCAAACAAGTACCACTCTCACAAGGAATCTCAGGCCAGCGTTTCCTCACGGCAGGAAAGTTATCAGGTGTCATCACCCCCTCCCCAGTTTTTATCCCAGTTTCTAACCAGTTCAGTTTGCATGGAACTCCTACTTTACATGCACAGGTCACAGTGCAAGCAAACCCATAGAATATCACACTTCTTATATCAGCAATTTTATCTGGTGGTTCCCCCCAAGTAGCACCAATACATTTTGACATATGTATGCCAAAGGGAAGAGAGGAAGAGTGATACTTGCTGATTTTAATGACAATTTTTTATGAGAGGAAGAAGTGAAAATTTACTAATAGTTTACTTTAAATAAAAACATACGTAAGTGTTAGGAGCTTAAAAGAATTGCATATAAAAGCATCTGTTTCAAAATTCAAATATCTCAATTTTCTTCTTCCCATTGGTTCTGATTACACAAAGCTTGTGAAAATTACATTAGTCACTTCAAATGTTTTTGAAAGAATATATTATCAACAAATCTTCTAGGAAATTCCCTGGTGGTCCAGTGGTTAGGACTCTGCACTCTCACTGCTGAGGGCCAGGGTTCAATCCCTGGTTAGGGAACTAAGATCCCGCAAACCACGCTGCCAAAAGAAAAGAAAAGAAAAAAGAACAAATCCTCTAAAAACTAAATTAGTAAATAAATGATTCACATAGCCTGAAATAAAATGAAGAAAGCAGGAAGGGCTGCATATGTGATACATCGTTACCTGTTTTTAAAGTCCTGTATGCTCATTACCCCGACCGATATACATTAACTTAGAAAAAAATAATGCAGAAGAAAAAAATCACTATCCTTCAAGAAATAATTATAAAGAAAATATGCTCAGTGTATTCTTTAGTTTCATATTATTGTTACTCTATTCTAGAATGTCAGGAAAAAAAAAAAGCTTTATTATAGCTACACTGTCCAAAGTCTTCAAGACTGAGTAATGCTTGGGTATCTAATGAATACTGTAAGTGTTTTAAATAGGCCAGTTTAATTTGTTCGATTACACAAGAATGCTGTTATCCACCGAAGACCTTGTAATTAAGTTGAGGACTATTTTAGTCCATTAGCACAAAATGCATCGCAGAACTAGAGTGAACTAAAGCAGATAAGCCCTGTGTGTTGCCATGGCTAATGAGATTTCTTTTTGTTTGAAATTTATGTGCCTTATTTCCATTTAAATAATCATGTTGGATATAACATGCTATTTGGTTCCTGCGCTTTATAGTTTCAGTGAATCCGTGAAACACTGTAAATATGAAATTCAGAGTCCAATACAGTTGTTGGTAATTCCAAATGTCAGGGATCCAAATAACAATCTTGTAATAAAAAAAAGTAAAATCATGTCAACAAGATTTCTCATCATGTGACTCTGGAAATCAATGTTTGGCAATGTTTCCATAAAATCACAAAATTTCTCATGTATCTACTTTGAAATAAATGTGATTACAGTCTAATGTTTTATAGATTTCAGATAAAATGTAGACTATACTGAGTTATTCTACTTAACTAATTTTAAAGAAAAATTTTCTTATGAACTTTATTTTATAACATCTTTCAAATTTTAAATTAATAACATTTGAAAAATTAAAGAATATAAAAAAGAAACTAATCTTTCATAATTATGTGGTCTTTTTCATCTGTGTATAGAGTTATATATAAATTTGATCATATTGTTCAGAAAAAAATTTGCAGTCTGTTTTTCAAACCTAACCCAATAGCATATACATTAAGTGAAACATTAAAAACAACTACCTATACATACGTCGGGGGGATAACATTTTTATCTATAAAAGTTTATTGGGGCTTCCCTGGTGGCGCATTGGTTGAGAGTCCGCCTCCCGATGGAGGGGACACGGGTTCCTGCCCCGGTCTGGAAAGATCCCACATAGCGCGGAGCGGCTGGGCCCGTGAGCCATGGCCGCTGAGCCTGCGCGTCCGGGGCCTAATACCCGAAAAAGGAAGAAGTAAAAAAAAGAAAAGAGACCCACATAAAAAAAAAAAAAAAAAAAAAAAAAAAAAAAGTTTATTGTATGAATTTCAGAAAGTACTTAAAAGTAGAAAAAATATTTAAAAATTAGCCTAACTCATTGTTACTCAAAAGTATCCCCAACTAAAAGTATGCTGTATATTTCAGATATCTTTCTCTCTATAATATACATCTGAAGGTGACTATGTGTGCATGAACATGTGAATATATTTTATATTAATGATGTACTGTAAAAAAGGTGAAACATCTCCTCCAGAGGCCACATTATATTAATATGTCATAATATACTCACCAATTCCAAATGTGAGACCTATAGAAAACTTCAAATCTTTATACGTAAGAAAAATGCTGAAATAAATATTTTCATGTGTAAGCCTTTGTTCAGAATCCAGGCTATTTTTTTTTTAATAAATCTATAGGCATGGACATGTTTCCAGTAATTACAATTATTTGATTGTCTGGATGTACCAAGATTACTAAACCACAAATATCTACAGGACTACATTTGATGAATTCCTAGATGTAGCTTATGAGAATTTTTATTTTTGTTTACCTTATCATATAACCTGTGGAAAATTTGACAAATCTTCACGGCCATTAGCAATGCATGAAAATCCATTGTCCTCAGACTTCTATCAATGCAGGATATCTTTTCTCAAGTGTATTTGCTAATTTAATGGCCCTTAAATAGAATTTCAACGTGTTTTTTTTTTTTTTTTAATTTTTTTGGCTGGGCTGCAGGGCATGTGGAATCATAGTTCCCCAACCAGAGACCAAACCCATGCCCCTTGCATTGGAAGCGTGGAGTCTTAGCTGCTGGACAGCCAGGGAAGTCCCTCATTGTTGTTTGCTTTCCTTTAGTTATAAGGTAACTTGAATATTTATTTAAAAATTTTTACGGCAAAATATGCATTCCTTGTTCATGTTTTGCCTGTGTTTTTATTGAAGGTGTTTGTGTTTCTCTAAATGATTTAAGAACACGTTCATTAAGAGTGACATTCATGGTATGTGTGCTGCACTCTCCCTTGAGGTTGTCACATGACTTTATATTGCACTGATGGCAATTTTTGATGTATATGGCTTTATTTTTTATATTCATCAGGAAGTCTCTTTTTGCTTCAAAACCGTAAAAGTATCATCTCACTTTACTATTTATGGTTTACCGTTATTTGCTTTTTACCCATTTTCTATATTTTGAAACAAGGAGTGGCTTAATTATTTTTGTTTATGTATTATTTTCCAAGCAGCCTTTTAAAAGAGAACTATTGTTTGAATAATCCATTTTTTCCTCTTCTTAAATACCATCTATGTTTATGATATCATAAACAATAAATATACATTTAATCAATTTTTATGTATTTAAGGGTACCCTCAAAGAAGAAAATATTCAGTTATATTTTCCTTAGCTCACCGTGGTTAGATTAAAATGAGTAGATAAATAAACAGATTTGGCATCTTGACATACATTTTGATGCGGTCTCCACTAATCTCAGAAGCTGCCATAATTTATTAATAATTAAAACGTATGTGGTAACTGATTTTTCCCAGTGTGGGAACTAGAATCTTTATTCTACTTGTCAATCAAGATATGTTCTATCCAATATCTATCTGTATATACTGACATATTGAGGGCTGTTTAAGTCAGAATTTTATAAAACTAAGTAGAGACTGACTGAATACACAATCTGTGGTGAAAATTCCAGAAGATTTGTTATAAAGACTCAGGATGAAGTGCAAAGGATTCACAGTGTATTGAAATATGTGTCTTCAGTTCCTTTTCATTAAAGAACTAATGACATTTCTTCATCACATTGGCTAGAATCTTGCTCAGTCTGAATTTCTTTATTTTCTAGTACCTCATGATAAAACTAGGATATAAGATTCTTCTCTCAGGACCCTCATTTACAATTTCAGGCAATTCTTAGTGTTTCTTGATGACCAAGGGGATGTCTAGATAATGATGCACCACTCTGTCTTTAAGACCAAAGTGCAAGAGACTGCCTTCTCTTTGGCATCTGTGTTTTATCCATGGGATCAGCAACTGGCAGTGTGGCAAAGAGAGAGGTGGAAAGATGATCTGCCCCCTTTCTATAATAGTAGTCACTTCCTGTTTGTTGTCTCTGGCAAAATGAAGTCCCTGATGGCTTTGCACTGACATATTTTGTATGGATGTGACATCAGGAAACATCCACTAGTCAGGAAATCGCCTGACATTTTATACGTTACAATACCAGCTTTTATTTTTTCTAGTAAATATACCAGTTCTATTATTTAAATCTGAGTAGTTGGCTTATAAAAGTATAGCTTCTGCCAGAACCAGCACTGCCCTAAACCATCTTGAATGAACAATGAATCTTCAGGGGTCAGTATTGCTCTGTGTTCACTGACAGCTCACATTATTAAAGAAAATGGTTTTTGTTCCTTTCTGTCAAATCAAAATGGTTCTCTAATATTTCAAGCAATTGCTTGTTTTGAATAACTGTCAGATTTGCCACTGCTGCTAGATTAAGATCAAAGTTGACAACTGAGAAGATATTGATAACACTTCCCAATAAGAAGAGGGGACGATCCGGACAACCTACTTTATGTTGGAATCTTAGTTCTACTTGATTCTGCCTAACGACTTTAATATTGTACTCAGTAGGGATATAACTGCTAAAAGTATAAAAAAATCAAGTTTGACATTTAACAGAGATTAAGTTCTTTAAAAACATTCTGTCTACCTTGTTTGTAGTCTTGAGTGTCATTTTAAAAGCAAGCCAAGTGTCTAGAAATATTTAATCCATGTGTATCTAAGGGAGCGGCACTAGTTTCCAAAGTGTGTTTGTTGTAAGCACGCATCTGTTGGTTACACATGACTTGCTAATCCTACCTTGAGACTGATTATGTAAAAATACTTACACCATATGTCATTATGCTAGAATATTTGTCTGGGAAAGTTCATTAAAACTTCCAGATGTCCTTTACAAAAAATAAAATACTTTTGTTTGTAGTATTAAAAGCAATGATTTTTTTTAAAATACATATAAATTGGGATGAAGATAAGCATTTGTGGATTATGCACTGACGTTCACATCCATAGGTGTTCATCTGAAACTTGTTCAAAGTCACCTCTAAGACACAATTGATTTTCATGCAAATATCATATAAGATTTAATAGCAGAAGGGAAATGTTTCACAAATTAAATGAAAAAATTCATTTCCAAGTGCTTCAACACATCTGTTGATCAAATTACTTTCAATAGGGTGACTCTATTTCCAAGGTCACAGGACTTCCAGCAGAGCAAATAGAGAATGCTACCACCCACCCAAAAAAGATAACTATAAAATGTACACCTTTGTTACTAGAAAAATGCTAAATCCTTTGAGAGAAAAGTGTATTTTTATTTTCTTAGCATGATCCCATGTAAATACTTGTAAACATGTTTCTGAAATAATCTTGAAAATCGTTATTTTTCAAGAAATGATCATTATTTTTCATGAAATACAGGTACTTTAAAAATGTTACTGAAATTCCACCTCTATTATTAGCTGGATACATTTGTTTTATTTGTACCTGGGATGAAATATGCACGTTCAACCCTAAATGTAATCACGGTTTGGGATAGGTCTACAAAAATGTCATCCACAATAGCTTCTCTTCCAAAGCTTCCGGAAGGCTGCTGAGTTCACAGTGATACCACTTCTTCCATTATGTTTTCTCTCTTTGATCAAATACCAGGAGAATCCCTGGATTGCAAAGGACTCAGTAAGTAGAATTCTGTCAAGAGGAATATTCCATTAGGCAATATATATTTGAAGTAACTCCAGTCAGAGCTGAGAGACTTGAATTTTCTTGTATTCTTAGAAATATCAACAGAACTTACTTTTATTTTCTACTGCTCTAAATTTTGCATGCCTTTCCATATTGTATGGGAATTCAGAATAATCCAATTGGATTATTTTATACCACTTGATATACTGGTGGTGCTAATTAGTGGGCAAGATAATCTCGATTTAATGAACGGGCACTTGCATACCAGGCTTTGTCTTTTCTTATGTAAAATTACTTTAAAAGTTCAGTTTCTCCAATTTTACTCTATATTACAAACAATTAGGAGGAAAATTTACTGGTACTTTAGCATTATTACAGCATCTCACATAGTAAAGCTATTTACAGAAATTCATAGACTGTAACAATTAGAACTATTTTTACAAAGAAAAGCTCTTATTTTAGAGAGAAATTATGTTAACAAAATTTATAATCATCAAAGAATGATTGAAAAGGATTTCACTGTTAATGACAAATATCCTCTATTGTAATGATAGTCATTCCATTGAAAGAAATCGGTTTCTCTTTGGAGACTAATGATGCTCACTATGTCAGAATATACAGGCATTACCCAGGGACCTAAAAGAGACTGTAAGAAAATCAATTTTGAACCTTTTTTTGGGTCTCTTAACATGTTTTTCATTTGACACAAAATTCACATAAAATTAACCATTGTCAAGTGTACAATTCAGTGGCATTTAGCGCTTTTACAATGCTGCCAACCATCACCTCTTTCTAGTTTCAAATGCTTCATTTGAAAGAACACTCCATACCCATTAAGTACTTCTCTCTTCCATCTGCTGGTAAACTACAATATGCTCTCTGCCTCTGTGGATTTGCCTCTCCTGGATATTTCATTAAAAGGAATTATGCAATTTGAAACCTTTTGTGTCTAGCTTCTCTCACTTAGCTGAATGTTTATGAGGATCATCCACGTTATAGCACGTATCACTACTTTATTCCTTTCATAGCCAAATAATATTCCATTGTATTTATATACCACAATTTGTTTATCCGTTCATTTGCTGATAGACAACTAGAACATCTGAGACACCATCTTTTGCTGTTATGAATAATGCTGTCAAAAACATTTGTGTATAAGTTCTGTATAGACATACCTTTTTATTTCTCTTGGGTATATACCTAGAAGTGGAATTGCTGAGTTATATAATAATTCTATATTTAACTTTTTGAGGAACTTTCCAAATGTCTTCCACAGTGGCTTAACCGTTTTACGTTCTCAACAGCAACGTATGAGGGTTCCTATTTCTCCACATCCTTGTCAACACATTATTTTACACTGTTTTGGTTTACACCATCCCAGTGGATGTGAAGTGGTATCTCATTGCGGTTTTGACTTACATTTCCTTAATCACCAATGATGTTAAACATCTGTTCATGTGCTTATTGGGCATTTGTTTATCTTTTTTAGAGAAATGTCTATTCAAGTCCTTAGTCCTTTTTATTTGGGTTGTTTTTCTTTTTGTTACTAAGTTGTAAGAGTTTAACTATTCTGGATACTAACTCTTATCAGGTATGTTATTTGTAAAAATGTTCTTCCATTCTGTCAATTGTCTTTTTACCTTCTTGATAGTGACCTTTGATGCCCAACAGTTTTAATTATCGTGAAGTTAATTTATTTGTGTTTTTCTTTTATTGCTCATGTATTTGGTGTCAAATTTGGCAAATCCATCACCAAATACAAGATCAAAAAGATTTGCCCCTATGTTTTCTGTAAGTGTTTTATAGTTTTAGCTCTTATATTTAGGTTTTTGACACATTTTGAGTTAATTTCTGTACATGGAATGAGGTTAAGGGTTCAACTTTATTATTTTGTATTATTTTCCTCATTGGATAGTCTTGGCACTCTGTTGAAAATCAACTGGCCATAGATATTTAGGGTTCTGAACTCTCAATTCTAGTCTGCTGGTCTGTATGGCCACCCTTATGGCAGTACACGCTGTTTTGATCACTGTAGCTTTGTATTAAGTATTTAAATCAGAAAATGTGAGTCTTCCAACTTTATCTCTTTCAATATCATTGTGGTCATTTGAGACCCATTGTAATTCCATATGAATGAGTTACTTATTAGTATAAAAGAGACAGTTGGTAGGAATCACATGATGCTCATATAGAGCAACTGAGGACAGGACCCCATGTTGCTTCTTATCTGAATAAGATGACATCTTCATATATTGACTTTAAAAGTTGTTGGTAATTTGGGCTGTAGCTATATTAAAAATGTTTTTAACCAAATCCAATTTGAAAACACATTCTAAATAGTCGGCTTCTCTTATTTTCAAATTATGAGTTTTTGATTATATTGTTAGTGCTATGGAAGGATTTGTTATATTTATTTTAAAAGCTTAAAGATTTCCAAGTAAACTTTGGACTAAAATTACATCTGGTGAAGAATAGGTGCTGTGACAATGTCTCAGCCTGAAGTTAGTGCTGCCCTGAGTACCACACCACATGAGCAGGGACACTCCTTGGCAAAGTCTTCTTGTGAACTCCTTGACTGCATGCGGAATTCCTTCCCCAGGCACCTATACTGCTGGATCTATGTGGTGTAAAGAACAGGAGTAAATTAAAAATATTCCTCATATCTTATCTTCATATCTCCTTATCCTGGGTTCACACCATTGAAATGGTGTGGAAAGACCATCTAAATTTCAAATATGGGATGAAGACCAATGATTGTATAAGACAGACAGAAAAGAAAATAGTTTTATATAAGGAAAGAGATTTCAGTTCAGAGGACTGTAACACTTTAAGAAATCGGGCCATATTCTTACTTATAACAATTTCTTCAAGAAAAAAATGAGAAATTTTGCCACAGTGGAGAAGAGCAGATAATCATGAGGGAAAAAAAAATAATCTAAGAACAAGCAGATTATACAACGGCTGTATATAAAGCCATGGAGAGTGAATGGACATCAGGCTGAATGCTAACGAAACATGAATCCGAGGGAAAAAATGTAAAAGTCAGAAACATCAGAAGAAAAAATAATAAATTAATGAGAAGATAGGTAAGATATAAATCAAAAAGTTCTAATCTTCATAAACTATAAGTATAAAGTAAAAGGAAAGAAAATAATAAAACCTTTACAAAGCAGGAGGAAACTATAAATTCACAGATTGAAAGAGAACAGTCGGTATTAACAAAAGCATAGTAATCACAACACACAACTTGGTGAAAATTTTTAATTGCAAGAGTAAAGAGAAAAGTCTTAAACACCACATAATCAGAATATGTAACATTCGTTTTGCCCACCATCATGTCACCAGTAAGTGCCCAATACATATAAATATTTGTCAAATGAATGTATGAATGAATAAAGTTACATTCAGGAGGGCACTGTGCCTGACACAAATCACACTAAAATCCATGTATGGAGATTGGAGAATGGTTTTGACCCTATAATTATAAAACCAGGTAAATATTACTGGAGGAGAAAGGGCATCAGAAATCAAAGACATGATAAACTCAGAACATACTAGCCAAAGAAACTTCCTGAGGGGAAAATGTAAAAAATTAGAGTACTTTCTGAAAACTAAGTTACAAAAAGAGATACAACAGCACAGGAAGAGGAAAATCAAGAGTGACAAAGTGACAAAGCCTTAGAATGAAAGATGTTATGATTAAACAAGCTAAGAATTGAGTTAAGCACATCCATTGAAGTAAAATGGTTGTACACCAGAGTACTGTTATAAAGGACAAAAAATAGCAAGTAATTGGGAACAAATTATCAATATTAATTTTGAAGTAAAATTAGGAAGAACACAGTTATGTTGCAATGAAAGCCTGGCTATTTGTCCCCATTCATGGCTCTGTTGTCGCCTTTAATCTGGAAACTGTGTTTTTCCTCATCTTTAATAACCTGGACATGTTTGAAGAATACAGGCCAGTTCCTCTGTAGACTTTACCTCTGTTCAGGTTTATCTAGTTTCCCCATGATTAGGTTCAGGCTGTGCATTTCTGATAGGGATACCGCAAAAGGGATGTGTGTCAGTGCATCCCACAGGGGGACACGTTTCTCCCATTTCTGTCAGGTTCACTTTGATCACGTTGGTGAAGTTGCCGGCTGTCAGATTTCTCCACGGTAAAGTTATTAATGTTTGTTATAATTAATAAGTGTTTTGTGTGGTCAGTGCTTTGAAGCTGTATGAATATGCTGTTCCTCATCTACATTTTACCCACCAGTTTTAACGTTTGTTAAGAATGCCTCCCTGGATGAATTATTCTACAGGAAGGATAAAGGAGCAGAGAGAAAGGCCAGTTACCCCGCTTGGCCCTGGGTACACCGGGTGTCACTCCAGGGCTGACCAGACTGAGGAGTGGAAGTGGAGGGAGGAGAAAGGAGAAAAGATGGGCCTAATGTGTGTGTGTGTTGGTTTTATAATAAACATATAAATAATTGTTCAGTAGTTTGTGACCTCTTGGGTATGTTCCTTCCAGGACCTGCTGTGTTCTACAGTGGAGACAGAAATTCATACATCGTCAAGGAGGCCAGAGCTGCTTCTGACCGTGGAAATAAAATAACAAGGTTAAGTAACCACAAACAGGGGCAAGAGTGACTGAGAAGAGAAAAATTGTGAGAATTCTTATCTAACGATCTGTTTTCAGTAGAAGTGACATTTATTTGCAGAACATGAGACGGAGGAAGTATAGGAATTTAATCCTGGAAAAGATGGGCATTGCGGGCTGGACGGATGCTGAGGTCCAGGGGCTTGTGAAGTGAGCCCTGGGGTGGAGATGTGCCGGCACCACGGTAGGAAAAGTGTGGGCAGAGGGAGGTGCCGAACTGTGGCCCAGTCACAAGAAAGGCCCCAGCCACCCACGGGGCTCTGAGCTGGATGCTTGCGGGTAGAGCATCCCGGACAGGAGTGAGGGCCCAGGCCTTTAACCATCCTCTGACCTGTCACCGAGGTAGGATGCGTCTGGGACGTGGTATGACCCCACTGTGGCAGTCTTCTTCGCTGGAGGATAATCACCTGCTTGGGAACACAGCCCCAAGCTCCCAGCTGCCCACACTCCAGGTTGGAGATGCGGTGTGTGCTTAGTCCCGGAGGGGGTGGGAAAGATCTGGGGGCACACATGGGAGCACAGCACAAGAACACAGCCTTCCTGAAATCCAAGTGGATCTGCAGACACAGGGGAGGACCTGCCTCAGGAGCGCTGTGCACGCGAACCCACCGGAAAGGACCCTATTTGCCGTGTATCTATCAGCTTTTCCCTGTTTGAGTCCTAGACTTCTCCTAAGGGTGACCTATAACAAAAGCAAAATTTTACTTTCAACACTTGTTTACAAAGTGCTGGCACCTGAATTTGCTAGTTTGTTGTAAATTAATTTACCTGTGGCAAGGAGGGAAAGGTTTGAATAGAAAAATCACACATGAGAATCTTTTTTAATAGAGGAATGTGCCAAGAGGAAAACTGGAGCTGGGAAAGGAGAATAATTACAATCTTCCTGTCGATTGGCTTGAGGGGGTAAAATGTCATTTTCCTGCATAATAAATAAATAAAATTTCAATATTTAAAGCCTCATCACAGAGATCTGTCACTGAGAAACATTAATTTCCATGCTGCCTACAGGGCAATCTTTTGCCATCAAGGACCGTTGACTATTAAATGCTTAGATGAATTAAATAAGTGCTTATGAAGTCTACAATTTCTAATCAGAAAATGAGACAAAGATCAAAATGACATTTTGAAAAAGGCTTTTTATGCCTTCTGTTTAGAAATCTTCAGGCATCTCTGTTGAAATTAAATACTGCAGCAATGCTTAAACTCCTGGTCACTCTTTCTCACTGCATTACATTTTGGAGAGGAGAGTAGCTTTTAATACATTTTAAGGTGTCTATACAGACAAAACAAACTGCAGGTTTAGTGTGTTTGGTGAACTTTGGCCAATGTCTAATTCAGCAGTTCTCAAAGTTCATGTTCTTCTGACTTCTTTGCACTTTGTTAAAAATCATTAGACTCCAAAGAGCTTTTGTTTTATTATGTGAGTTTTATCTATCACTGTTTAATGTATTAGAAATAGAAACAGAAATATTTTCAAAATATTCATTTATAACTTACTGAAAAATAAAAATAATAACATTATTACATAGTACCATAATAAGCATATTTTTAAAGAAAAATATGCATATTTTCAAAAAGAAAAGAATATACTGTCAGCCCTCCTTATTTGTATCTGCGGGCTCTGCATCCATGGATTCTGCCAGTCACAAATAGAAACTATTCAGGAAAAAAAAATTCCAGAATGTTCTAAAAAGCAAACCTCAAATTTGCCACATGCTGGCAAGTATTTACATAGCATTTACATTGAATTAGGTATTATAAGTAGTCTGGAGATGATTTAAAGTACCTAGGAGGATGCAAATACTACACCCTTTTATATAAGGGACTTGAGCATCTTGGGATTTTGGTGTATGGGGCAGGGGTGTCCTGAAACCAGTCCCCTCAGATACCAAGGGATGGCTGTGTAATGAGAACAGCAGCATTGCTTTATATTTTTGCAATTTTCTTAAATGCCTGCCTTAAGAAAGTCAGCTGGATTCTCATATGAGCTTCTGCATTCAATCATCTGCCATATGGTGTTCTGGTTGAGACATATGAGGAAAATGTAGCCTTGTACAGATATATATTGGAAAAGGGAGAATTTTTTAATTAAACTTTTTATTTTGAGATAATTGTGAAATCACACACAGATGTTAGAAATAATAGGAGAGATCTCGTGTACCCTTTACTTAGTTTCTCCAGCAGTGACTTCTTGGGAAACAATACGACAAGGTCAGAGCCAGGCTATGAACTTTAACATGGTCAAGATCCAGACCCTTCTGTTGCCCAAATATCCCTCATGTTGCCCTTTCACAACTGTACCCACATCCCTCCTTAACTCCTGGCACCATCAATCTCCCCCCCTTTCTATCATATGTCATCTTAAGAATATTATATAAATGAAATGCAACCTTTGGGACTGGCTATTTTCATGCAGCATAATTTTCTGGAGATTCATGCAGATTGCTGTCTGTATCAATAGTTTATTCCTTCTACTGTTGAGTAATTGTGGTATGGATGATATATGGGTATAATACAAATTGATATTATATACAAATATAACATCAATTTGCTTTAAAAGACATCTGGATTGTTTCTAGTTTGGGGCTATTATGAATGAAACTTCCAGAAACATTAGTGTATAAATTTGTCAACACAAGTTTTCATTTCTCTGAGATTAATGAGTCGTATATTAGGAGCATGTTTCATTTTTTAGAAACCACCAAATTCTTTTCCAGAGGGGCTGTACCATTTTACATTCCCAACGGCAGTGTATGAGTAACCCAGTTTCTGTTCATCCTCATAAGCATTTGGTCACTATTTTTAATTTCAGCCATGCTGAGAGGTTGTAGGAATACCTTATTCTGGTTTTAATTTGGATTTTCCTAATGGCTAATGATGCGTATTTGCCATCTCTACATCCTTTTCATTGAAATATCTGTTCATGCATTTTGTCTATTTTCTAATTGGACTGTTTTATTTTTTACTGTTGAGTTTAGATAGTTATTTATATATTCTAGATACTAGCCCTCTGTTGGATATGCAATTTGAAAATATCTTCTCCCGTTCTGTAAATTGTTCTTTCATATTCTAAACAGGGTCTTTGGCAGAGCAAAAGTTTTTAATTTTGATGAAATCTAACTTTTCAATTTTCGTTTTATGGATCATGCTTTGGTGTTAAGTCTAAGAACTCTTGTCTAGTATAAGACTTTCTTGTCTTGAAGACTTTCTACCATAATTTTTTCCTGATAGTGTATAGTTTTACATTTTACACAAGTCTGTGATTCATTTTGAGTTAATTTTTAATATAATAGTTTTATACAATAATAGTTTTTGTGTAATTTTGTGTGTGATTCAGGTTAAGGTACTTTTTTTTTTTCTTTTTTTTTGCCTATGGATGTCCAAATATTCCAGCACCTTTGTTGAAAAAACTAACGTATCTCCATTGGACCTTTGCACCTTTGTCAGACTTGGTTCAGTATATTTCTTGGGTCTATTTCTGGCTTCTCTATGCTGTTTCATTTATCCTTGTATCTTTCCCTCCATCAGTAACATGCTGTCTTGGTTACTATAGATATATAATACACCTTCAACTTAGGTAGACTGATTCCCCTTCCATTTTATTCTACTTTTTCAAAATTATTTAGCTATTCTAGTTCCTTTGTCTTTCCTTATAAACTTCATGATAATACTGTCTCCACTTACAGAAATGATTGCTGATATCTGGATAGGAATTGTATTATACCTGTATATCAATTTTTGGTGGATCAATATTTTTACTAAATAAGTCATTGAATATGTGATCATGGAATGTCTCTCCATTTATTTAGATCTTTTGTATTCTTTCATCAGTGTTTGTAGTTTCCAGCATATAACTGGAGTACGTGTTCTGTTAGAATTACACAGATTGCATGTTTTACCCAGTTATAAATGGTATTATGTTTTTAACCTCAGAGTCCAGGTGTTCACTGAAACTTTGTAGAAATGTTGATTTTGCATCTTGTGACCTTGCTGAACTCAATTATTAGTTTTGGGAGTTATTTTGTAGCTTTGTTGGTATTTTCTGTGTAGACAATCATGTCATCAGCAAAGAGGGACAGTTTTGTTTCTTCCTTTCCAATCTGTATGACATTTTCCCTGCCTTATAGCCATGGTTAGAACTCCACTCTTGTTTCACTACCCCCTCGGCACCAGCACGGTGGGGAGGGTGAGGGGAATCTTGCTCCTTCCTCGGGAGGATGGAAGTCTGTTCTCCCCACGGAGACTTTGTTGGTCTGGGTGAGAGTGGAGCCACAGCTTTGTCTGAGTGTTTGGCTGGAGTAAAGCTGTTATTGTCTAAAATTTTAGTCTTGCTAGGCTGTCCCTTTCCCTGCCCTTTGACTAAAGAGAGCAGGCTTTGAGGGGAAGCTTTATTGTCTGTGCCAGTTGCAGACTTGTCCTGCACCCAGAGGCAAAAAGAAAATCCAGGAATTCACCCTTGTGTCATTCCTTGGGCCCTCAGGTCTGGCTAGTCTCAACCTGTCAGAATATTCTTAGGTAAACCCTTAGAGTCCAGGGTTTTTATGGCTACTCAGCAAGAAGGAATAGGGAAAAATGTGTCTACTCCATTTTCCCAGAAGGAGAAGTCTCAGAGTCAAGGATATTTTGAAAATACGCCCCTGATAATTTTTTTTTTAATTTTCTCATTGCTTTTTCTTGAAGATGAGACCACATAAAATAATCTATTTGGCAAATAACTTACTGATATTATTTGGTGTGAGTTAATGAGTATAATGAATGCCATTTATCTTCAGTACCTATTACAATACATTTCTAAACCAAAGCATTTCAGTAAATGCTATCTAAAGACTAAAAATCCCTGTAATGTATTTCTTACATAAATATTCTTCTGTGGACCATTAGATAAGAAAATGTTTGCTAATTTGAATTTATTCAGCAGATCTATATATGATATTTACAGATAAAAAGCAGTTGGATTTAAAAATACATAATAATCAAAACAGGATTTGATCATTTGAGAGTTTTTGTAAATCAATAATAGGCTTCTGGGTTAGTCTTTTAGTCAGTATAACAAGGTATATCTGACTTGTTCAATGGCAATGCCATTGAACGCTTGCAGTATAAACCTGGTGTTATCAGGAAGCTACATCGCTTTAAAAATCACTGTAATCATTGGTAATGTAACAATCTGTTCAACACAAATCTTATAAAATTATAATTTGAGTGTGCATAAACAAATGTCTCAGTGCAAAATGGCATGTTCATGCCAATGAAAAGAGATCAATACTGAACCAGTTTCTCTGAAGAATGTAAAGAGTTGCAGTAGCTTATATTATATGTGGTTGCAAATTGAATTAATTCTACTATATATCCTTCCAATAGCACTTTTAGTTTCATCCTGAAGTGACCAAACAGTGGGTATGTTATTACCCCAAATCTTTGAATTCTTCACCTTGTTTTTCACTTCTTATCCACATTACACATGGCAAAGCTAATTTCTTTCCACCATTTTCTTCTTGGCCAGGTTTACCCAAGAGGGAAAAGGAATAATATAACACTCAATAGAAGCCACTGTTCCTACACTGTAATTATAAAAGTCTCTGTATTTATGTCCACATAAAGAGGGGAAACTGCAAGGTGCCCCGAGGAAACAATAAAAATAGAGTGTGGGACAGGGCAAAAGCTGCAGAAAAAAAAGAAAAGGGGTTAAGAGCTGAAGTGAAAAGACAATTAGTGTCCCGGATGGGTAAGAGCAGAGGAGGGAGGTTCATACCAGCAAGCCCGGATCGGTATAGAACCAAGTCCCAGGGTAACCGGGGTGGAGAAGAAAAACAGGAAGAGAGAGTGGCCTGGAGGAAGAAAGGACTTGAATGCTGAGGGCAAAGTCCCACCTTCACCCACACCCAGAGTAACAGGAATGCAGCAAAGTGTGGTAACTCCCCTAGAATTTCACCTGAGAGTGAGGTCGCCAAAGGGGCAGTTGCACACACACACACACACACACACACACACACACACACACACACACACACACACACACACACACCTCCTGGGAAAGCCAGCTTCCCCAGGCCAGTCACCTGGGAGGAGGCCTGTGTTCCAGCTCAGATCACGACCCATCCCATGCAGAGAGAGAGGGCTTCCTTACCCCGAGGACCATGGACAAAATTCATCAGAATTCAGGTGGTTCATGAACCTGGTTGTGAAAAACATTACTTTTATTTTCACCAGTGTCAGGAAAGGCTGACTAAGGAAGCTGAACTTTCCGGAAGGAGTTCCCGCACCATCCCCGTCCCCAGGACCCCACCTTCACTGTCAGAGGAGACCACCTCCCCCAGCAGTAAGAGAAGCACACAATCAAAGCTGCTGCGGAAAAGGAGAATAAAGTCCAGAAATTTCCACACTGGCAAGATTTGTTTTTCACCGTAACACAGACAAAATGAAAGTGGATTCTTAAAAGCAATAATAATTGCCAGTGTGTTTCCCACACTGAAAAACAGCAGCAGCACTGTGGGAACTAAGCAGGAAAATGTGGGAGTAGGAGGTGCAGACTTAGATTCTATTCACAGCTCAGAAGCCGAATTTCTAAGCCACAAAAGAACAGGCAGCCTGACAACGCTGGAGGACTTTCCCATCCACAGCTACTGCACCAGACAGAGATGGCTGGAGACTTCTTCCACCCTGAGATGTGAGGTCGAGGCCTGGGAGGAGTGCATGTAGATGCATTATATGTAGATTTTCATGCCCTGAATTTCGTAGAGAAATTAGAACCCCTCCTATTTGTAGCTATTGGTTTCCTTCCTTATCAGCGGACAAGGCAGTGAACAGGAGGTTGTAATATCTTGAAGTTGAGCGGAACGATGAATACATTCCGTTGTCTGGGACAGAATTGGGACTAATTAGTGAAGGCTGAAACAAAAGGACAGAGGGCAGAGGTCAGCAAGCTGAGACCCTGGTCTCTGCACTCCCAGGAGAGGTGTGCTGTGCACAGCACCCCTGGAAGGCTGGGACACCTGCCCCTGTGCTTTTCCTTTTTGGAGTGTCAAGCCTGATAGAGGCCTGCTGAGAGATACTAGACCCTTTGGGCTCAGGTGCAAAGCTGTAGGATTTTAAGTGGCCTCTGGTGGCAGAGGAAGTGATAGAAAGGGGGCGTGGCCCAGCAAGCTCATTTCTCTTTTCAGGTAATTCACCAAATACCAGTTTTCACAGTCCATCCCCTGACCCCAGGGACTGGTCAAATATAGTAGTCCTTTCTTTAGAGCTACCAATGTACTGACCTTCCCTTGTCTAGAGTGGGAAAAGACTGGGTGATTTGCCTCGTCCACGCGTTTCCTGGATGAACCAAGAGGGTTCTGAGTTTGCATCCAGTGATGCATCAGTCCTGGGGGTTCGTGAGCAGGCTGGACCCAGGCCAGCTCTTGCTGAGCAACGGTTGCCCTGCAGTATCACCTGGTAGGCACGTGGCCCAAATGATGGAAGGCTGGTTGGAGGCGGGACTCCGATGAGCCCGGCCCTGCTGGGACATCTCCCCAGTTCCTCTCCTTTGCCCTCAGGATTCTGTGATCCACGCCCAGGCATCTGAGCTGCAGGTCACCCCACCATGCTCCACAATGACCCCAGTCAGCACTCCATTGCGTGGGGTCACGGAGGAGCTGAGGGCGGGGCCTCTGTCTTGACCACTAGCTTTTCACCCTACCCAGACGGCACGTGACTGAAGGTTGAATTTTCTTGATAATGGAACAGGATTTCCCAAAGCACAAAGAATTCATGTAAGGATGAATATCTTCCCAAATGGGAAGCTCTGTTCGAGGAGACCCTGTATCCCCACTTTCATCCTTAGTTCTGCAGGCCCAAGAACTCTGCTAGGGCAGAGGGGCCAGGAAGAGGGTCTGCTGTGCACCAGAACTGGACTTCAGAGAGGCCCAAATCTCAGGAAATGAGGACCAGCTCTGACCCGAGAGTTCCTTTTCAGTCATTTAGGCCCAGCAGGAGCGCGGGCATCTTAGGACCGTGGGGAGAATGCCTGCTTGCCTGCAGGAGGAGAGAGGTGCTGGCTAATCTCTAATGGGACTCCTCAGACACTTGGGGGCTGATCCCCCTTTTCCCTTTCTTGCATCCCTCACAGCCCTTTGTTTTCCTCCACCTTATGGGAACTTGACCCTCACAAGCACAGCTGGTGATCCATACCTGTAAGAGATTTCCAGGGCCATGGTTCTATCAGAGTACCCAGCTTACTGGCCTCCCTCTTCCCACCTGGGCTGCCTCTGGATTAGCATCACTCAGGGGGGGAGTACCTGTGTCCAGCTCAGGTACCTGCACTCTGGGACACACACTTTCCCAGCAGGCCTTGCTTACAGGCTCCAGCCCTGGCAGGCAGGCCAGGGTGACCTGACTGAGCTCTGGTGACCCCGGGCGGGTGTCCTGCTGTGGGCCCCGGCTCTCCTGGGCCTGCTTCATCATCTGTGTTGGTTCTGGCTCTTTCTTCCTGAGTAAACTCTCCATTCAAGAGCTGGGGTACTACTCCTTGAGGGAACTTGATGGACCTCTTGCTTTTCATCCCCCATTTCCAGCTCCTTTTTCCAGATGCTCAGGATGTGTAGACCTCGAGGCTCACACAGATAACCTGCAGTCTTATCTCTCTGGGTTCCCCTTTCCCCACCCTTCCTAGGGCAGTTCACTCAGGCATGTGAGAACTCCACAGCAACACAGCAGACCAAGATGGCCACCAGTGACCCATCCATTCTCAGATAAAGTGACCCGTGGACTGTGCCTCCATGGTGACCTTCAATGGCCCCAGGGGTGTCGTCCGACACTCCTGGGATAACCCATACTCTGGACTGTATTATCCACTCTACAATCAGCACCACTCTGTCCAAAAGCTGTTCTGGGGAAACACTAAGGGCATCATTTGGTGGAGCCTAGAATCCGCAGATTTCAGAACAGGTGCAGTGATCCATCTCCCTGTGGAGCGTTCCATGTGGTCCAGGACAGGGCTAGAGGCATCATGGACCGGACTAGAGGCATCATGGACCAGACTACATGATGGCAGACCAGACTACGCAGGCCAAGCACTCCACTCCACACAGGAAAAGCATGGGGGTAAATGGACAAAACGAACATGTGGGTCTCGGGTATAGAGCAAGCTGAGCTGAGATGTCATTAGTTTAAGAGCATTGGCATAGGTTGGATTCTCCCAGAAGCAGACCTTTTAGACAAGGATATAAACCCAAGCAGTTGGGAAGCATGTCACAGTGATTGAATGTCAGCGACATGTCCAGTGATTGAATGGACAGCTCCTAGCACCCTGTGCAGACACACACCTGTAACCAAAAAGTTGAGCCTCTTTGATCTGGGCTGTCTCCATGACCAGCTCTGACCAATCTGAAGGGACAGTGGTGGTATTCTGAAACTTCTGAGCTCACGCTTTAAGAGGCAGCTTCTGTTTTCATCTGGGGGTGTGTCCAGCTGCCAAGTGAAGAAGGTCAGGTAGACTACTCTATGACACAAGCTCAGGGGCTCCCACCATCCCAGCTGAGGCAGCAGACTTGCAACTGAATATGGATTGGGTATCCCAGCCCCAGCTGAGCTCTCAGCTGAAGACAGCTGTGTGAGGGAGCCCACTGGTCCCACGCATCACAGAACAACCGCCAGCTGAGCCCAGCAAATACAGAGACATAAGGAACTGCGTAAAGCCACTACTTTGGGGATTGTTACATAACAGAAGTTAACTGATAGAGGCAGTAATGTCAAGAAGGACAACTAGGGGAGTGGGGGAGGGGCCAGGAAAGAAAAAGAAGCTAAAGAAAGTGTGTGGTGACAAATTGAAATGATAATTAGTAATCACAGCTCAGGTGTACAAAAATGGAGTCAGAGGGCCACTGAGGATTTGGTCTCAGACACATCCCAGCATCACTGAGAACTTGAATTTTCTCTGAACTGTATCAAACTCATGGACACCACCAGCCACTTTTAAAACATCTGCTAGCAGCTGCCAACTGCAACCTTGTAGTTTCAAAGTTCCCCCCTTTCACACTATGTAATCCTTCCAGACCATGACCCATCTTTGCTTAGCAAGCACCCTGACTTCTTGACAGCCCCAATTCTAATTCTTTACTTTTTTAATTTTTTGTTGAAGTATAGTTGATTTACAATGTTGTGTTAGTTTCTGCTGTACAACAAAGTGATTCAGTTACACATATATATACATTCATTTTTTCATATTCTTTTCCATGATGGTTTGTCACAGAATATTGAATATAGTTCCCTGCACTGTACAGTAGGACCTTGTTGTTTATCCATTCTATATATAATAGTTTGTATCTGTTAATCCCAAACTCCCACTCCATACCCTCCTCCTTGGCAACCACAAATCTCTATGTCTGTGGGTTCATTTCTGTTTCATAGATAAGTTCATTTATGTCATATTTTAGATTCCATATATAAGTGATATAATATGGTGTTTATCTTTCTCTGTCTGACTTATCTATACTTCACTCTAGTTCCATCCATGTTGCTGCAAATGACATTAGTTCATTCTTTTTTGTGGCTGAGTAATATTCCATGGTATACGTGTACCACATCTTCTTGATTCATCTGTGGATGGAGAATTAAGTTGTTTCTGTGTCTTCTCTACTGTGAATAGTGCTGCTATGAACATAGGAGTGCATGTATCTTTCTAAATTATAGTTTTGTCAGGATATGTGTCCAGGAGTAGGATTGTCGGATCATATGGCAACTCTACTTTTAGCGTTTTTGAGGAACCTCCATACTGTTCTCCATAGTGGCTACACCAACTTACATTCCCACCAACAGTGTAGGAGAGTTCCCTTTTCTCCACGCCCTCTCCAGCATTTATTTGTAAACTTTTTAATGATGGCTATTCTGACTGTTGTGAGAGTACCTCATTGTACTTTTGATTTTCATTTCTCTAATTAGTGATGTTGAGCATCTTCTTATGTGCCTGCTGGCCATCTGTATGTCTTCTTTGGAGAAATGTCTATTTAATTCTTCTACCTATTTTTCGATTGGGTTGTTTCTTTTTGTTGTTGTTGAGTTGTATGAGCTGTTTGTATACTTCAGAGATTAAGCCCTTGTCAGCCGCATCATTTGCAAATATTTTCTCCCATTTGGAAGGCTGTCTTTTTGTTTTGTTTATGTTTTCCTTTGCTGTGCAAAAGCTTATAAGTTTGATTAGGTCTATTTGTTTATTTTTGCTTTTATTTCTCTTGCTTGGGAGACTGACCTAAGAAAACATTGGTATGATTTATGTCAGAGAATGTTTTGCCTATGTTCTCCTCTAGGAGTTTTATGGTATCATGTCTTATGTTGAAGTCTTTAAGCCATTTTGAGTTTATTTTTGTGTACGGTGTGAGGGTGTGTTCTAACTTCATTGATTTACATGTTGCTGTCCAACTTTCCCAATACTACTTGCTGAAGAGACCATCTTTTCTCCATTGTATATTCTTGCCTTCTTTGTCAAAGATTAATTGTCCATGGGTGTGTGGGTTTATTTCTGGGCTTTCTATTCTGTTCCACTGATCTATATGTCTGTTTTAATGCCAAGACCAGAATTATTTTTTAACATAGTATCCACCATTTATTGAACATATACTCTGTGTCTAAGTTCAATAATTAAGACATTTAATCCCCACAGCAATCCTATGAGGTAAGTAGATACTTATGATGTAAGAATTTTAATTATCCTCATTTTACATATGACGAAACTGAGGCAGAGAGAGGTGAAATGGTCTGACTTCAGAGCCCACATTCCTTACCACCACATTGTGCTATTTTTTTCTAATTTTTTTTTATTACTGTTGCTTTACAATGTTGTGTTAGTTTCTGCTGTACAGCAAAGGGAATCAGCTATATGTATACATATATCTCCTCTTTTTTGCATTTCCTTCCCATTTAGGTCACCACAGAGCACTGAGTAGAGTTCACTGTGCTATACTTTCGGTTCTCATTAGTTGTCTATTTTATACATAGTAGTGTATATATGTCAGTCCAGGCTGTTTTGATTACTGTAGCTTTGTAGTATTGTCTGAAGTCTAGGAGGATTATGCCTCTTGGTTTGTTCTTTTTCCTTAGGATTGCTTTGGCAATTCTGGGTCTTTTATGGTTCCATATCCATTTTAGTATTATTTGTTCTAGTTCTCTGAAAAATGTCATGGGTAATTTGATAGGGATCACATTAAATCTGTAGATTGCTTTAGGTAGTATGGCCATTTTAACAATATTAATTATTCAAATCCAAGAGCATGGGATATCTTTCCATTTCTCTGAATCATCTTTGATTTCCTTTATTAATATTTTATAGTTCTCAGCATATAAGTCTTTCACTTCCTTGGTCAGGTTTCTTCCTAAGTAATATTTTTTTGGTGTGATTCTAAATTTTTTTTTTTTTTTACATTTCTTTTCTATTTCATTGTTAGTGTAAAGAAATGCAACTGACTTCTGTATGTTAGTCTTGTATCCTTCTACCTTGCTGACTAATCCTTGACAATTTATGTAGCCTTGCAGTTTTGCCTTTATAAGCCTCCTCTTATTTTGTAGTCCTGTGCAATGCAATTCAAGGGCCTCCTGAATCTGTGTCTCCTGGGCTGCAGTCCTAACAAACCCCCAATAAACACCCCTTTATTTCTGTCCGATCTCTATTTCTCAAGTTCTGGATAACACATGCACTGAGGTGCATGTTCCTGACCAAGCAGCTGAGGCTCCACTTTGCTGGACACCTCAGGCAACAGTGTTCAACATCCCTCAGCATTATCCCCTTTGCAGCAACTAAGAGCTGGAGTCATTTTTCCACCAACTCCCAATGGTTACCGGTTGGAGGTGCTACTTGTAGATTGCCTCCCTCAGGCATGGACCATCCCAACAGGAAAAAGAAATACTCCAGTGGAGAGTTCTGGGTGATATAGTGGACTGGCACAGACAGGAACATGGCCGCTGCAGAGATCCAGGTGGGAAGTGCCAGTGATGCTGCCCATCGGTGGAGTTCTGGGAGCTGGTGCCATCAACTCTGTGAAGAACTGTTCCCATTAATATTCATCTTACTCTCACACTCCACATTCTGGTGTCTTTCAGAATCAAATCTCTTTTTGTAAACACATTGGCTTCCATTCAGATGTTAAGACAGCTCAAGTATTACAATCTGTTTGCGAGCACTTTTATCAATGTACTGGTTAACATAAACCTTTACTATTACTCATAAAATTACTGAGACTCAATATTTATTTAGCCATCTTACTGTGGCCATGAATTCCACAAGGCCACTATCTGTTGCATAAAGAACTATTCATTTTAGCATGCTCTAAATTGACTACGTTCTTAATTTCCCTTAGTGTCTCGATGACAAACTTTATACGCAGGTATTTGGAAAGTCACAGTCATTCATCCTGTTGCTCACAACTCATTGAAGAACAAGAATAACGTTCATGGTCTTCCCATTGCTGGAGTGCTGCCTGGACCTCAACAGGTTTAAATGCTGAATTTTAAAACAACAGTTAAAATATTTCATTGCCACCTCATGAGGCTGAACTGTCTCTTTTTCATGAGTGCTTTAGATACCTTGGCTCTTTTTTCCATCTTTCCCACATTCTGTTTAAGCACCCTAATACATAAGATGATTCAAATAATTGTTAATTTAGAGGTAAAGTTATGCTTAAATAATCAAAATAAACATATTTACACTACATTCCAAGCAAAATGAATCTATGCAATTTACATAAACTCATCTCATCTTGGTTTCATTATAAAAATTATCTTGAAAATAGAGAATAAAATGTTACACTCTAGAATTTGCACTGTGGCTATTTCTCGCTGGTAATGTTTTCCCAGTTATTTTCAAATATTCCTCTATATTCTTACCATCATTCTTATATTTTTCCTATGAAATTAAAATAGTTATAAGTAAATACTAATATTATAAATAAAAATGTGCAGTTTAATGAAAATGCTGTATTGTAGAAATTGACATCTGTTTGTATTTCTTTTTTAACATGTTTTTTTTTTTTTAATTTGCATACATTCATGACAGGTAGAAGTAGCACAGGCTACGGACGTGCAGGCTCAGCGGCCATGGCTCACGAGCCCAGCCGCTCCACAGCATGCGGGATCCTCCCAGACCGGGGCACGAACCCGCGTCCCCTGCATCAGCAGGCGGACTGTCAACCACTGCGCCACCAGGGAAGCCCTGTTTGTATTTCTTTATCTGAAGATATTGCTCATGTCACACTGGACTTACTTTTTCTGTATCTTTTTAACAGCTTTATTGAGATATAATTTACATACCCTCCAATCCACTTATTTAAAGTCTACCATTCAACTGATTTTTAAAAAAAAAATTTATTGGAGTATAGTTGATTTACAATGTTGTGTTAGTTTCAGGTGTACAGCAAAGTGATTCAGTTATATATATATCCACTCTTTTTCTTTTAAGATTATTTTCCCATATAGACCATTACAGATTATTGAGTAGAGTTCCCTGTGCTATACAGTAGGTCCTTATTAGTTATCTATTTTATATATAGTAGTGTGTATACGTCAGTCTCAATCTCCCAATTTATCCCCCACCACTTATCTCCTGGTAACTATAAGTTTGTTTTCTACATCTGTGACTCTACTTCTGTTTTGTAAATAAGTTCATTTGTACCCCATTTTTTAGATTCCACAAATAAGCGATATCATATGATATTATCTTTCTGTGTCTGACTTACTTCACTCAGTATGACAATCTCTAGGTCCATCCATATTGCAGCAAATGGCATTATTTATTCTTTTTTATGGCTGAATAATATTCCATTGTATATATGTACCACATCTTCTTTATCCATTCGTCTGTTGATGGACATTTAGGTTGCCTCTATGTCCTGGCTATTGTAAATAATGCTGCAGTGAATATTGGGGTGCATGTATCTTTTCGAATTATGGTTTTCTCCAGGTATGTGCCCAGGAGTGGGATTGCTGGGTCATATGGTAGTTCTATTTTTAGTTTTTTAAGGAACCTCCCTACTGTTCTCCTTAGTGGCTGTACCAATTCACAATCCCCTTCAACAGTGCATTTCTCTAATAATTAGTGATGTTGAGCATCTTTTCCTGTGCTTTTTGTCCATCTGTATGTCTTTGGAGAAATATATATTTAGATCTTCTGCCCATTTTTTAATTGGGTTATTTGTTTTTTTATATTGAACTGCATGAGCTGTTTGTATATTTTGGAGATTAATCCCTTCTTGGTTTCTTCATCTGCAAATATTTTCTTCCATTCTGAGGGTTGTCTTTTTGTTTTGTTTATGGTTTCCTTTTCTGTGTGAAAGCTTTTAAGTTTAATTAGATCCCATTTGTTTATTTTTGGTTTTATTTTCATTACTTTAGGAAGTGGGTCAAAAAGCTTCTTGCTGCAATTTATATCAAAGTGTTCTGCCTATGTTTTCCTCTAAGAGTTTGATGGTGTCTGGCCTTACATTAAGGTCTTTAATCCATTTTGAGTTTATTTTTGTGTATGGTGTTAGGGAGTGTTCTAATTTCATTCTTTTACATGTAGTTGTCCAGTTTTCCCAGCACCACTTATTGAAGAGACTGTCTGATTCTAGTGCATTCACACAGTTGCACAATCATCACCGTAATCAATTTGAGAAAATTGTCATCACCCCCAAAAAAACTCCATAGCCATCAGTAATTACTCCTATTCCCCAAGCTCGCAGAGGGAAAGGAGATGTGATGATGGAAGCAGAGGTTGGAAGGATGCGAGGAGGGGCCATGGGCTAGGGAACATAGGCAGCACATAGAATTTTTAAAGGACAAGAAAATTAATTCTCCCCTAGGGCCTCCAGAGAGAAATGCAGCCCTGCTGACACCTGGAATTTAGCCCATTGAGATCCATGTCAGACTTCTGACTTACAGAACTAAAAGATAATAAATTTATTTTGCTTTAAGCCACAAGGGTTTTAGTAATTTGTTACAGCAGCAATAGAACACTACTACACTAGGGTATTAGGAACAAAATTTATTTTTGTGTATTGATCTTGTATCTTGCAACCTTGCTATACTCACTTACTTATTCTAATCATTTTTAATTAATTCCTTAGAATTTTCTATATACAAGACCATATCATCTTTGAAAGACATAGTTTTACTCTTCTTTTCCAATCTGGATACATTTTACTTTTCTTTTTGCCACTCAGCTTGTGGGGGGATCTCAGTTCCCCAACCAGGGATTGAACTTGGGCCCCTGGCAGTGAGAGCACCAAGTCCTAACCACTGGACTGCCAGGGAAGTCCCTTCTTTTCCTTGAATACATAATTATCCTGTCTAGAACCTCCAGTACAATTTTGAGCATAAGTGGCAAGAATGACATTCTTATCTTGTTCCTGATCTTAGGGACAAGATGATGTTAACTTTGGGTTTTTGCAGATGCTATATATCACGTTGAGGAAGTTCCCTTCTATACCTAGTTTGTTGAGTTTTTTCATCATGAAAGAGGGATTTTGTCAAATGCTTTTTCTTGTCTATTGAGATAATCATGTGGTTTTGCCCTATGTTGTAAGGGAACCCAGGATTTGTTGTACTCAGGTGTGGTAAGACAGGCAGACATGAAAATGACTGTTATAATACATTTACTCATAATTCCATAGAAACAGGAGACATGGCACTCTGCAGGGCCATACACAGAAACACCAGGGTCAGTCAGACAAAGAGAGTGATGAGAAAATGTGTGCAAGAAACTTTACTGTGGTTTCTGCAGAAAGGAATGGGTGAGGCAGGGAAAGCAGGTTTAGGATGGGATAATTTGGATAATTTCAACAGGTTCTAGGGAATAGGGATTGACTCTGGTTGTCTTGTACCTAGCCCTGGGGTGATTAGGGCAGGGGGTAATAACCCTGAGTGTGAGAGCCAGATAGAGAAGGTGGTTAGGGTGTAGGCTCTGGATTGGTTGGTTTGCACATGGAGGGTACACTTTGGGGCAAGCTGTTTGCTGTCTCTAGAAACTGTTTCATTCTGGGAGGGGCAGTCCCTTCAGGGTCAGCCAGGCTCCCAATAAAAGCATCTGAAAACAGAAGAATAAAAAGACATGCTTAATACACCCTGTATTCTATTGAAATTATGTATTACATGAATAGATATTTGGATATTAAACCAACATTGTATTCCTGGATAAACTCCACTTGATTATGACATATAATCCTTTATACATTGGTAGATTTGATTTACTAGTATTGTAAGAATTGTTAGAATTATTTTGTCTGTATTTTTAAAAGATACTGGTCTATAGCTTTGTTTCTTGTTTGTTTGTTTGTTTTCCTGTAATGACTTTGTCTTGTTTTGAGTAAAGGTAACCTCATAGAATGAGTTGGGAAATGTTACCTGCTCTACTATTTTGGAGGAGATAATTGTGAAGAATTGGTATTATTCCTTTAAATATTTGGTAGAATTGACCCATGAAGCCATCTGAGTCTGGGCTTTTCTTTGTGGGGAGTTTGTAAGTTAATGATTCAGTCTCTTTGCTTGTTATAGATCTATTCAGATTTTCTGTTTATTCTTGAGTCACTTTCAGTAGTTTGTATCTGTTTAGGTGTTTTTCATTCTGAAATATTTTGAGCCAATTTTTAAGTGCATAATTTCATGAACGTTTTCAAATTTATTAACACAGTTATATAAATACTTCTCTAATGAGTTGTATCTTGTTTATATTTGATATTATGTCTCCTTTCAATAAAGCTCAGAGGAAGACAAAGCCGAGGGTAGCATTGAGCTTGGAGGTTCCTTCAGAAAAGAAATGTAAGTATTTATTAGGTGGTCCATGTGAAATTGCTCTTTATAAAATCAAAAATGGTCAAATATTTTTAATTTCATATGGTTCAACTTCATTAGTTACCTAAAAATATCTCAGTCTTTGTTTATAACTAAATTCCTTATCTTTCCCTTCATTTTGGCTGTTCTGTCTCCTACCTTAATCTGCTAATACATCCAAACACCCAAGCAAAAACAGTGTTACTTGAGACACCTTAAGCCTCTTGCTGTTTCACCTCCTCTGTCCTAAGTCAGTCTCTAGTTACTGTAGACTCTTATGGTCAGTGTGTCTCTGTGACTTATATCTCACTCCTCTGCATCTCCACAATGTGGTTTTGGCTGAAGTTCACACTTTTTCTCACTTGGATTATTGTCCCTAGTCATTCCCTCTTCTCCCTCCTAAAATCATTCCTCTACCCTGCAAAAAAATAGATTCTCTTTTCTCCTAATATAAAGCATATGCTTTCCTCTGATTTAAAAATCTTTCACTGACCACAGGATGAAATCTAAATTTACTTGCAATAGCCTATGTTCCTCCTCAATGCTTTTCCTACACCTAAACGTTCCAACAGGCAGCTTACTGCACCGTTCTGTCCTCTGAATCCCAGTGATCACAAGGTACGTCCAGTGACTGATTCCTTTAGAATTCTACTGCCTACTCCACTGAATGCTTGGAATGTTCTTCATTTTTTAGCAGCCCAGTGAACTCGTGCTCATGTTTTAATTTTCAGCTTAAATGTCTACAACTGTAAATCAACTTTTCTGCCAACCATCCTGCCCTAAACTATTAAAATTTACCAATTACCTACATATCTCCACCCAACTCTGTACAAATACTATCATAAAAATTACATTTTGTTTATAAAAACATGTGAGTACACACGCACACTTATACATACAATCCGTATTCCTCTATGGAATTCGAAGCTCCTTGGCAGCAGTGACATGCATTATTGGTACAATTATCTCTACTGTTTCTTTTTGGTTGAGGCTCATTTGGTAAGAGTTGCAGAAAAAGTAAGAGAAGACATATATATATGAGGATGATGATGATGAGCTGGGAGCATTGTGTAACAAACAAAAAGCTTCAGCAAACAAGTGTGTCTTAATTTGTATGTGGATTTCTTAGGACACAGTGGAAGAAGCAAACAGCATTAGGCAGAAGCCATTCGTAAGGAAAGGGGTGGTGGGCATGAAGCACACAGAAATATGTAAATGAGAATCAGTGAATAAGGTTGTTAATCATGTTAGCTCATAATTTTCACCAAGAGGAATGAAGTAGGCCAGGATTCAAAGAGGATATATGCTTATTTTGTACTTAGTGTGTACCAAGTATACTATGTTGTTTCTTTGTTTGTTTACATTTAATAAAATTCCTATAGGATGAGTCAATTTTTCTCAGTCTAGTTCTATTGTGTGATAAGTAATACTAATTCAGGGATTACTTTTTTAAAAACCTTGTCTTGGTTCTCATTTGTATTTTAATGAGGCTTGCTAGTCATATAACATCTTAAAGCAGAAATTTTGGAAAAGGTTTAAATATCATTTTTTCATATTTCTAAATTACAAAGGCTCAGAATATCATGGGAAAATTACATACATTAAGATAAGTGACTTTCCCAAAGTCAGTTATTTTATAGGCAGAGAAACCCAGTGTGTCTCATTCCAGCTTCTTTATGGCCTCCCCTGCATTGTCCTGCCACCCCAAGACTAAGTGGGCTAGATTTACTCATGTGTCATGGTTGAAGGGGATCAGGGTTGGATGAACTGCTGTTGAAGTGACCATCAAGTGTGTGATATATCACACGTGCTGGTCCACTTAAATCAATGCCCAGATGGTAGAGGGTTTGCATAGGTGTGGAGCTGTGCATAAAGCTTCTCCCAGTGGATGAGTCGTGGTCATGGACAAGGGCTTCAAATGCATAGAGCGCAGGATCATCTTAGGGGTGTCCCCAGAACCCCCTCCCAGGTTCCAGGATGGCTTCATACTGTAAGCACTGATTCTTTACATTTGTTGAGTGGAGAACTAGGAATTAAGCACTCTTCTTAGACCGTGAGACTCTCTTCTCTCTGTTCCACGGGAATATTTTTTGTCTCCAAAGGAATGTTGCACTGGAATGGTGTAAATTTCACGACAGCTTATAGCGTGTTGAGAAGAATATCATCCTTGACATCAAGACCTGAGTGGTCTGGGTCCTTCCGAGTGGTAGTTTTGTATCCTGGAACCTTTTAAATGATCTCTCTTGGTTTGGCTTTTCATCTCTAAATCAGTGAGAGTAATTCCTACTTTACCTATTTCTCAGGACAGCTGTGAAGATTAAATGAGAATTTATGCATAAATGTCTTGTCAACTACAGAAGTTTCTCCAGTATTAGGTGCTATTATGTAGAAGAGCTGAATAAAAGGAAGAATAAATTTTCACTAAAGACAAAGACAAAGCCAGTCACACAGCATGAAGTACCTGCAGCTGTAAAAGATTATTATCAGAAAAGAAGACACCAAATCTGTTCTCTAAGATTAGATGTAGATCGTATTTTAAATCCCTTAAACACCACTTAATCCTCCCCTATTTTAAATAACTGTATAGTTTTAAAAATAATTGTTCTTTGAAGAGAATGTGAAAGATACAAAAACGTTTACAGAAGAAAAAACAAACAAACACCTATATTTAAAAGCTGAGGCTACCCACAATTTATATGTGTACTTCCTTACCTGTAAACACTAAATATTCAGCTTTTTTCTGGTGTTTTAAGCATATATTTACATTCCTTCAAGATCCTATGTGAACGTTCACTTAATGGGTACATAAAATTCTTATGATGAAGATTTTCCTTCTTTTCTTGTAAAATATTGCTTTGTTTGTTACCAGTCTTCTCTCTCCCCTTAGCCAGCAGCAATGCCAGATGACTCTCCCTGACCTTAGCCCACTGGTTTCCATCCCACCTGTCCTCTCCTCTAGGCTCCTTGTTACTGATTGATAAAGAAATATACTCCTATAAGTACCCAACTCCTGCCTGGATCCTCTGTTGATATGGATAGGGGATTGAGGCTGAGGCCAGTGGGAAAATGCTCCCACCACACACACACACACACACACACACACACACACACCTTGTTCATCCTGGAAGGGCAGCACTGCAGTCTCCACCCTGGCTTCCCCCTTTCTCACCCCCCACCTCACACTGAACCCTCCAACTGCCATTCCCTCTGTTAAGAGTAATGACTCACTTTCTAGGGATCTAGGCTAAGACCCTAGAGAACAGCCCTTCACTATTCTCTCCCAGGTGCCCACAAGCTCTAAAATACCCCAGGTGCTTCAGTGGATGGGTCCATTTCTCTTTCTCTGTTTCCTCCTCTAGCCCTGGACTTGGATTTCCCATGGATGAGGGAAGCTGAACCATGATGGGGAAGACCGGACTTGGGACTGGGCATCCCAAAGCCAGGAAGGCTATGGCTCCCTGATTCTATGAATGTTCAAGGCAGAGGGCTAGAGACAGTGAGGACTGATTCCTGCCTATTTCCTGGGCCAGAAGTTTACTCTATGAGATGCCAGCACCTCAGTTGATTGTGCTTTTCTTCCTCCTTCACTGGCCCTTTGATTGCTGGAAATGCTTTCCAAATTCTGAGCTAAGGATACTGGTGATCTTTGTGTTCTTTGTTGCTGCGACATTGCAGCTTTTTTCTATCCCTTCCCAGGCAGACAAATTTTTGAGAAGCCATCGCTAACCACACACATTTTATCCTGGAGTCTAAGTCACTTTGTGTATGTACAGAGAAAATAATATTCAGTTTTTCTGAGACAGGAGGTAAACTGTGATACCAAATGCTTAATATGGTATGATTTGTAAATATAGAGCAGCAAAATGAATAATTTATTATAATTACATTGGCCATGTCACAAATAATTTGGCACAATGATATACTAGTTCTTTAGGGCCACAGACTGGGAAGCTTAAACAAGAGAAATTAATTTCCTTACAATTCTAGAGGCTAGAAGTCCAAGATCAATGTATCAGCAGGGTTGGGTTTCCTTTAAGCCTTTCTTCTTAGCTTGTAGATGGCCTTCTTCCCACTGTGAGCATGCTCTAACCTACTCTTCTTATAAGGACATCAGTCATTTGGATTAGAGCTCACCCATATGACCTCAGTTTAACTTAGTTACCTCTTTAAAGACCTTATCTCCAAATACAGTTACATTCGGAGGTACTGGGGATTAAGACTTCAGCATATAAATTTGGAGGGACACAGTTCACCTCATAATAGATGTTAAGAGCAATCCAGAATGATTTTTTAAATAGTATCGCATTTTGTTGAAAAGATAATTATCTGTTTCAAAGAGTTATTAATTCATTTTAAACATAAATTCATACATCAGACTGTAATTCTTATTAATTCACACAATATTTAAGCTATGGCATTCAAGTATTATGTTCAAAGTTCATATCAAGAGCATGAGCATTCATTGCTAATTCAAAATAAAAATAAATTTGTACCAGAAAAAAAAAATCTTCCAGTGGGTTTCATAAAAGTTGCTTTAAAATTTAGCACTCAAGATAATCAAAAGAACTAACATTGTACATCATATTCTAATTCCCTTGTGTGTTTGAAACATTGACATATAAAATGCCTTTAAGGAAATGCTTGTAATTATTGTACTTTAGTACTTTATATTCTGCATGTTCAGGAAATGCAACAAAATCTTAAGTAATAGAGTATCAAAATCAAAATTACTCTTCTATCATTATCAGCATTCTAATAGTCCCTTGCCAACAATATACCAGGACATTTTAAAAAGCTTTGCAAACAGCAATAAGAAGTGAATGTTTCTTATCCCTGATCAAAGAAAACCCACAGAAAAGAGTTTAAATATCCAAAGTAAAATATGTATAACAATCCTGATTTCTATAATAACCATCTTTATTACAAGAGCTTTTTAAGAACAAATCTGTTTGTAGTTTAGAAAAGTTCAGATAATTTTTGGAATTTAAAAAATAAAATATGCCCTTTAAAATCATATAAAAACTTTTTGTTCTGTGATTTTTTTAAATTCTAAATTCTTTAGTATTTACAAGATGAATTTTATGTATCTAATATTTCACATTTATTATAATTGGTTATTTCAATAATAAAGTATAAAAAATTTTGTGTCTTCTTATTTCTTTTATTTTTATAGTTTAAAAAATTTTAAACTTGAACTCATTTATCTTATAATTGGAAGTTTGTACCTTTTGACCACCTTCACCCCTTTCCCCTACCCAACCTCCAGGTCTGGCAACCACTAATCTTTTCTCTGTTTCTATGAGCTGATTATTTTAAATTCCACGTATAAGTGAGATCATGCAGTATCTTTCTCTGTCTGACTTAATTCACTTAGCATAACATCCTTAATTTCCATCCACATTGTTACAAATGACAGGATTCCCTTCTTTTTCATGGTTAAATAATAGTCCATTATATATATATGTATATATCACATTTTCCTTATTCATTCATCCATCCATGGACACAAGTTGTTTCCATGTTTTGGCTATTGTGAATAATGCTACAATGAACTTGGGGGTACAGATATCTTTTTGAAATAGTGATTTCATTTCCTTCTTGTTATATACCCAGAAGTGGAATTTCTGGATCTTTTGGTAATTCTATTTTTAATTTTCTGAGGAACCTCTATACTGTTTTCCATACTGACTGCACCTATTTATATTCTCGTCATGTAGAAGGATTTCCTTTTCTCCACATCATCATTAGGACTTATTCTTATTTCTTACTTCACAAATCAGTCTAACTCTCTATATGCAATTATACTGAGTAGTTCAGAAATATTTCAAACTACATGAATATTTATAGTTAAACATTAAGATGTATTTCTTTCTACTAAATTGTGCTTTGCAACACAGAGTGAGGTGAAAAGTTGAAATGTATCCTATTTCCAATCAATATTGTCTATTATTCGGTCACAATATTAATTCCTGACACTGACAATTTGAAATATTTTGTTTTATATATGTCTTGATATGAATAAAATGGGCATTTGTGTTGTTTTTCATTGTGATTTCCTCTTCCCATCTATCTGAATCTCCCTTTGTTATGGTGGTGAGAAGGTTAAAGAGAAAGGTGTTCTCGTAATAGCAAAGCAGAGGACTTCCAAATGGTATTAATTGAAAACAGAGTAGTAAAATTTGACTAAACGCTTTCAAACAAGCAATGGAGCCCTGTTCCCTTACATTCTCCATCACTTACACATTTCATCAGGTCAGAAAACATGTAAATATAAGCCCCCAGTGTCTTAACTGAGTTTCCTTTTTATTTCCTCAGACCAGGTTTCCATCTCCACCCCTCTTTCTTGAATCAGCACAGTTGCCTTGTAACTGCTCCCTACCCAGTTTCTTCTTTGTTCACAGGATATAACATTCATAACACATCCTAATGTATGTTATCTTTATTGCATCCTTCTCTTCCCTGTTGAAAATTTATGTGACTCCTCCCACTGAATTATTTTTATTCATAAGAACAAACAACAAATTTGACAAAGATGTGACCCAAACCCAGGTTTAACTAACCCCAGATTCCTTGATTTTTTTAACTATATGTTATTCTATCTATGAGTGTCTCTCAATTCTACATAGTGAATTTTACATGAAAAAAATAATTATTATGGTACCTATTTATTAACTTGAATTATCTTTATTTTGATGTTACTTGAATATCCATGATACAAACTGTGAATTTCTCATGCCTAGAATTTCTATACATTGATAAAGCCAAAAACAAATTTGTAAAGTAAATAAAAATAATATTAAATCAACAAAACAAAGATGCTTAAAACCACTGCTAAATTCACATTCTCCTTAAAATACTAGGAAACAAAATATGATATTTCAAGGAGAAAGAAGATATATAAAACTTTGAAGGTAAAAGAGAAAACTATTATTAAAAGTGAATGATGTGAGCTTCCCTGGTGGCACAGTGGTTGAGAGTCTGCCTGCCACTGCAGGGGACACGGGTTCATGTCCCAGTCCAGGAGGATTCCACATGCCACAGAGCGGCTGGGCCCGTGAGCCATGGCCGCTGAGCCTGTGTGTCCGGAGCCTGTGCTCCGCAATGAGAGAGGCCACAACTGTGAGAGGCCCGCATATCGCAAAAAAAAAAAAGTAAATGATGTTAGCATTGGCTTGAGAAAGTCAACTAGCAAATTATTTAAAATAATGAGTCTAATCAGGGGGTAAGTAAAAGGGAACCCTTGAAAAATGAATGGCCTCCACCACAGATCAGAAATGACTAGTTTGAAAACATACCATAAAAAGAAAATTCTATACATAATGGAAGCAAATATTATAACTTACCTGGAGGTTAATTTGAAATACACCAGATTTTGTGAAGAGAAATGTTTTAGAGGAATAATGTATATAAGGGGTCATCTGAATAAATATCTACTATTTCTATGCATGTTCATAGATAGAAAACAGAATATGCAAAAACTCAGTTCTCCCTGAATTAATTTACAAATTCAATGCAACAGCAATCAAGACTTCAATAGGATTTTTAATGAAAGCTGCAAATTGATTCTAAATTTATAGAGGAGAGTATATATGCAAAAATAGCATATACATGCAGGTAAATAAAATGAGTGTGGTTAAAATGTAAGTAATAGAGAAACATAGATTAATTACATAGTACATAAACATAGGACCTCTGAGGTAGGGAAAATCTTAAGTAGAAAAAAAAAGCCTTAATGGGAAATTTAGTTAAATTAGAAGATTCATGCAACAAAGGACTTCACAAATTCCCCTGTAATTGATTTCTAATCTCATAATGTTGTGGTCAGAAAAGATGCTTTATACAATTTCAATTTTCTTATATTTACTGAGGCTTGATTTGTGACCCATGATGTGATCTATCATGGGGAATATTCCATGAGCACTTGAGAAGAAAATGTATTCTGCCACTTTTGGGTGGAATGTTCTGTAAATATTGATTAAGTCTATTTGGTCTGTTGTGTCATTTAAAGCTTGTGTTTCCTTATTTATTTTCTGTTTGGATTATCTGTCCACTGGTGTAAGTGGGTGTTAAAGTCCCCCACTATTTTTGTGTTACTGTCAATTTCTCCTTTTATGGTTGTATTTGTCTTATGTATTGAGGTGCTCCTATGTTGGGTGCATAGATATTTACGATTGTTATATTTTTTTCTTGGATTGATCCTTTGATCTTTATGTAGTTTCCTCCTTGTCTCTTGTAATAGTCTTTATTTTGAAGTCTATCTTGTCTGCTACTCCAGCTTTCTTTTGATTCCCATTAGCATGGAATATCTTTTTCCATCCCATCACTTTCAGTCTGTATGTGTCCTTAGGTCTGAAGTGGGTCTCTTGCAGACAGCATATATATGGGTCTTGTTTTTGTATCCATTCAGCTAGTCTGTGTCTTTTGGTTTGAGCATTTGATCCATTTATATTTAAGGTGATTATAGATATGTATGTTCCTATTACCGTTTTCTTAATTGCTTTGGGTTTGTTCTTGTAGGTCTTTTTCTTTTCTTGTGTTTCCTGCTCACAGAAGTTCCTTTAGCATTTGTTGTAATACTGGTTTAGTGGTGCTGAATTCTCTTAGCTTTTGCTTGTCTGTAAAGCTCTTGATTTCTCTGTCGATCCTGAATGAGATCCTCACTGGGTAGAGTAATCTTGGTTGTAGGTTTTTCCCTTTCATCACTTTAAATATGTCCTGCCATTCCCTTCCGGCCTCCAAAGTTTTTGCTAAAAAATCAGCTGATAACCATATGGGGATTCCCTTGTAGGTTATTTGTTGCTTTTCCCTTGCTGCTTTTAATATTTTTTCTTTATATTTAATTTTTGTTAGTTTGATTAATATGTGTCTTGGCATGTTTCTCCTTGTGTTTATCCTGCCTGGGACTCTCTGCACTTTCTGGACTTGATTGACTATTTATTTTCCCATGTTAGGGAAGTTTTCAACTATAATCTCTTCAAATATTTTCTCAGGCCCTTTCCATTTCTCTTCTTATTCTGGGACCCCTATAATTCAAATGTAGTGAGTTTGATGTTGTCCCAGAGGTGTCTGAATCTGTCCTCAATTCTTTTCATTCTTTTTTCTTTATTCTGTTCCTTGGCAGTTATTTCCACCATTCTATCTTCCAGCTCACTTATTCATTCTTCTGACTCAGTTATTCTGCTGTTGATTCCTTCTTGTGTACTTCTCATTTCATTTATAGTGTTGTTCATCACTGATTGTTTGTTCTTTAGTTCTTCTAGGTCCTTGTTAAACGTTTCTTTTATTTTCTCCATTCTATTTCTTAGATCTTGGATCATATTTATATCATTATTCTGAATTCTTTTTCAGATAGCTTGCTATTTCCTCTTCATTTATTTGGTCTCATGGGATTTTACCTTGCTCCTTTGTCTGCAGCATATTCCTCTGTCATTTCATTTTGTCTAACCTACTGTGTTCAGGGTCTTCTTTCTGCAGGATGCAGGGTCGTAGTCCTCTTATTTCTATTGACTACTCCTTACTGAGTGAGGTGGGTCCAGGGGCTTGTGTAGGCTTCCTGGTGGGAGGGCCTGGTGCCTGCACCCTTTTGGGTGGAGTTGAGTCTTTTCCCTCTGATGGGCAGGGCTGTGTCAGGTGGTGTGTTTTGGGGTGTCTGTGAGCTTAGTATGACTTTAGGTAGCCTATCTACAGATGTGTGAGGCTGTGTTCCTGTCTTGCTGGTTGTTTGGTTTGAGGTGTTTAGCACTGTAACCTGCAGGCAGTTGTTGGGGCCAGGTCTTGGTGTTGATATGGATATCTTCAGGAACACACACACTGATTAATATTCCCTGGGTCTGGTGTTCCAGCATCCTGGACTTTATATTCCCACCCTGGAGACCCAGGACTTGTCCCTGGTCAGGGAACCAAGAGCCCACAAGCCACACAGTGTGGCCTGATAAAATACAGAGAAAAGAAAAGAAGAAAGAAAAAAATATATCAAAACAAAAAATGAAAAGCAAAAAAGGAAAAAGAACAACAGACAAACAAAACCTTGGGTCAGTAGCAAGAACAGAAGAAAACAAACAGCAGCAACAGCAACACAACACACACTTATACACACACACACACACACACACACACACACACACACACAGAGAGAGAGAGAAAAGAATTAAAAAAAGAGGGAACAGACAGCCAAACAAAAGAATTCTAATATGAAAACCGTTGATAAGGATTATACTAATGAAAACAAAGAATGAAAAATAAAACAGAAAACAGGAGCAAGCAAACAACATCAACAACAACAAAAACAAATAAAGCACAGAATACACACCTAAAAACATTTGGGAAAAAAAAAGGGAAAAAAACATTTTATATATATATATAAAATGAAGAACAAAAACAAGACAAAAGCCACTAAGCAACAAAAATGTAAAGGAAAAATGTAAAAATAAAAACTCTATTATATTAACAAAATAACATAAGGTAAAAAAATTTTTTTAATAAAAGTAGAAATAAAAATTAAAAAAAGCAACAACTGAAAAAAATGAAAAAAACAACAAAGAATAATAGTAATAAGAATATTGACATATATACACTACCAAATGTAAAATAGATAGCTAGTGGGAAGCAGCCACATAGCACAGGGAGATCAGCTCAGTCCTTTGTGACCACCTAGAGGGGTGGGATAGGGAGGGTGGGAGGGAGACACAAGAGGGAGGAGGTATGGGGATATATGTATATGTATAGCTGATTCACTTTGTTATACAGCAGAAACTAACACACCACTGTAAAGCAATTATACTCCAATAAAGATGTTAAAAAATATATATATATCTATTTTCCTGGGGCCACTTCCCCAGGAGGCCTTCCAATACCTCTAGGGAGGTCTCTAGACCCACTGTGGACACTGTGGGGTCAGCTCAGACTCTGACCTGGCCTGACTCCCATGTGTATTTGCCCACAAAGTCCAGTGCTGTGAAGGCCAGACTGGTCTCAGATGTTGAAATTCTCATTGTCTATTCAGGTATTCCACAAATGTAGGATTTACCCAGTTGATCTTGGGGATTTGATTCACAGGCATGGAAAGATTTGCATTTATCTTCCTTAGTTGCAGTGCCCCTCGGGCTTAGTGTTGGTTTTAAGCCCACCTCTGCATGTGTGCCACCCTCAGGCGTATAATCTTTGCCCAGGTGAGAGGAAGCGAGAGCAGAGGCTGCTTGGAGCACACTTGGGTATTCCCAGTACCTGCAGCAGCAGGAGCTGGCATATGGGAGTGCTGTCAGCCTTGCCCCGCACACACCTCTCAGCAATAGTACCTTGCTTTCCAGATAGACGATGCTTTTCCTGGGAGCATTCCCAGACACATGTCCCCTCACTCCCATCCCTTCTATTGTATCCATGCAGCCAATTGTGTTTCTCTCCCCAGGTCTGTTCTTCCAACCCCATGCTTTAGCCCTCTGACCCTGCCAGCTTCAGCAGACTCTCGTCCCAGGCAGGGGCACCCAGGGCTGATTCCCAAGGAGGTTTTTTGGTGGATGGCGCTCAGGCCCCCAGAGCCTACACAGACGGGGGTGACCCCAGCCCGAGGCACAGGCTGGCCTGCTCAGGTGGGAGCCCCTCCCAATGCCTACAGAGGCTGAAGAAGCCAGCAGGTGAGGAAGGGGGCTATAATGGCGACTCTGCCCCTTGCGTGCCACTCAGCAATGACGCCTAGCTAGGTTGTCTCAGGCTTTTTCCTCAGACTTTCCCGGTTGTGGTGCCCCTTGCTCCTATCCCTTTAGGCTGTCTTTTCACAGCCAAGAGCTGTCCTTTCCCTTGGTCTGCCCTCCAAACCCCTCTTTCCAGCATCCAGCTCCCCTTCACAATAGGCAACTCATGATTCAGGCTGGAATACTCAGAGCTGTGGTGTAGATCATGCGTGCAGTTCTTACCTTGTCCTGCTTTCCATAGTCTCTTGTGTTCTCCTTTGATCCCCCAAAGGTCCTTTTCTGTCCCAGCTGATTTCCCCAACATGAGGGAGTCGTTCGTAATGTGGGGATCTCTCCTCACCTTCAGCTTCCCACAAGGGTTGCTGGTCTCTTTGTTGATTCCTCTTGTTTTTTTCTTTTTTATTCTTTCTTTTGTTCTTTTAGGTGTCCAAAGTCTACTGCTAACGTTCAGCAGATGCTCTGTGGGAATTGTTTCATTTGTAGATGTGCTTTTGATAAACTGGTGAGTAGCAACAAATTCTGCATCCTCTTATTCCACCATCTTGACTCCTCCTCCTGTAGTGAGTTTTGTGTTTGCTTTTTGTTTTTTTCTTTTGTTTATGCTTTAATTATGTCATTAAACATTAATTTAACAATAAAATTTGTAACCTGAACTTAACTTCACACACTGTATTTGGGGCTGAAACCAAATTTAGCTCTTGTACTGTTTTATTTTTAGTATTTCCTCAGGTTAAGTGTAAAACCCTTGGCTTCTGGAATGTACAGAGGAGGCAGTACAGAAGTATACTGCTGATGACACAGACGCTTGGTTAAGTAGGCGGGCAAATGCTACAACAAGGTACGTGTGGAATGAGCTGATGGGGAAGGGCAGGGAAGGATGTCAGATGCACAGCCTTGTCAGGGAGTCTACCACTGCCACGGCTGGTATGCACTCACCAGCATCACTTCCTCTACCAATCTGCTAAAGGAAGATGAGTTGCCTCATGTCTGTGTGTCGTGGACCACAGGAAACCTTATTCCACACTCCCCATGAGGTGCCATGAGATTGATGCTCTGTCACTGTTCCATGCTGGACAAGCTTTTATGCTGAAACTTTCATCCAGGAGCAGTGAATTATAGCAACCAGGAGCCTGCTCACAGACCCTATTCAGAGTGTCCTTCTGTCTGCTTTCTTTCAAACACAAGCAACATGTTTACATTGTTTTATATAAATAATTACATAATGAAAACCGTATCATTCCCAATAACTAAATTATAAAACAATTAAAATTCAAGTTTGAAAACTATATGAGACACATGAATACTATTGAAATGTCCTGATAAAGAAGATTTTGATAAATAGAGTCACACCACATAGATTTATTGGGGAAATTAATCAGTATTGAAGAGTTATGAATTATCCTTAAATATACACAACTTAAAAATAGTCCTTATAAGAATTTTATCCATTTTTTCTATTTTTAGAAATAATTTTCCTTCTTGTGCTTTTTGGAAGGTTTTCCATGTTTTGCATTTCCAAAGTACTTGGCTGGCTTTTATTACAGATGCAATTTTGTTTGTAGGTGTTTTCTAGTTTCAGAGAAGAAAGTCTTCTGATTCTGTGCTCAGTGTAGCATGGGGTTAGTTTGGTATATTTAGTATTCTCCTCTGTTATTATCTGGACAGTCCACTAAGTAACCCATGTTTTTGTATATATCTCGTGTTACCTATATAACATGGGAAAAATAAAGAAAAAACCCAATTTGTTATAAACAGCAATGTTTTGGTAAAAATATTGTAATTCATTGAGATCACATATTTGTTTTAAGATATACAGATCTTTTGTGCTATGCAAACAAAAATAATCATCTAAAAAAATGCAGCCATGAAATATTATATGTAGAATATGATACTAAGTGAAAATTATGAAACAAAATCAAACAAATAGAGAAATATGCTTGATTAATTCTGAATTTCTAAACTCTTGTGTTATTTACAACTGTGACTGATGTTAATTTCTGAAAATTTTAGCCAAATTATCTAAGGTAGTGTAATTTGTATTATACATAATTTGTCACATAATTATGTTACCCTTCTCTGTAAAAGGCAAAATAATTCTTTGACTCACAGCCATTAAACTTTTTTGAATCTAACAATAAAAATAATAAAATGAAATTATTGTACACTGTAAGATCTTAACCCATTACCTCTTATGGGCAATGGCAGAACTTAGTGCTGACTAGCATTGCTTCAAATGAAGAACAATATACTCAAAGACTTCAAAGGTTTGCCACTTACTGGAAAATTAGAATGAATACAATCCAAAATCATTTTTTGCTTCTAAATGTAAAAAATGTAATGGAATATTGTGATACAAGTCTTAGAGTCAGACTTGTTATAGAATAGTCTTAATGTAATGGATAACTTGTGTACTGTAAAAAGTACTGGTTCAGTGCAATGAAGTCTATGGTATTAAAATGGGTAATTGAACACCCGCAGTGGACAGTCAGTGCATTCCACCTTTCATCCTGGAGTTCAAATTTCTAACATTTACCTTAACTGAGAAACTTGGGCTGTGTCATTGGAATAACCACAGTTGTTAGGATCCAGGTAGCTTGAATTTTAGGTTAACCTGGGCCTTGAGGCAGAGTATTCAAGATTTCCCAAGTAGGATCTTATTCTCAAGTAAAGCCCTTTCCTTCTGCACTCTGAACCTTGTATTCTTCCACGATCTCAATGAGTTCTTTCCTGGGAATGTCATGATATCTTGAAGCCAGACCACAAGGTCAGTATTATTTTGTTGTGTGGTTGTCATTCTATTCTCTAAATAAGGTTCTCTGTGACTTATTGAAATTGCTATGATTCTTTTCATGTTTTTCTTCTCTCTCTCTCTTTTTTTTTTCTCATTCTCCTTTTTCTTTAAACTTCAAGATTTTTAATGGTATGTTGTCTCATTGGTGGTTTGAGTGATAAATGTATTATTGACCTCTGCTTTATAATGAAGAGAGAAGATCACAGAAATCTGAGTCCTCCTGATGATTTCTTGCTTTAAAATCTTAAAACATATGCAGGCCTGAATGTGAAAGAGCTAATTTAGTTGATCAAGTTAACTTCATAATGCAAGTGCAACATATCAATAATGCTATTTCCTCCCCTTTGTTTAATAGATTATCTAATTCATTTAATATAAAAAAGTAAAACAGAATTAGACTCAGATGTTGAAGGATTTTATTGAGAATGTGGGACAGAAAAGAAACAACACAGAATTCTGTAATGACAAAGCTAAGGCATAAAACAAGCTTAATGCATTTCATAAACCTTAACTAAATTTAATTGTAACAGAACTAAGTTATGCCATGTAAATAAATAGTTTGCAATGCTGTTTCTGATTTACCATGTGTTCCCCGTATGTGGACTCATCTTAAACTCATCTTTACCTGAAGCATAGGAATTTAATAAAATCCAGACCCAAATTATATGACTAGACATTGTGTCAAATTGGATGCTTTTGCCCCATTTCTCTTGTTCCCTTGATCCACCACCAAACTAATGCTCAATTTTGAAAACTCAACTCTTGGGAACACTTCTTCCACACTTGCCAGTGCTACTGGAAAATCTCCGCCTGCCCTCCTTCCCTTTTTCTCCCCCTTTCTTCCTTAGTTCCTTCACTTTGAAAATGAAAATAGCTACTAATGTAGGTAAATTTTAAGCTTTCAGAGAATAAATATCATAGTGGAAAGAAAAACACATTTCTGTATTCTGACAAATAGAGATAAATTTTCTTAAACCTTTGGAGCTAAAATACAATCTTTTTTTTTTTGTTTTGCTTTGTTTCACTTTGTTTTGTTTTGTTTTGTGGGAAGAAAAAGAATACAGGTGGTATGTTCTCTGGGTCCTTATGTACCAAATATGTCTGTTTACCCTCTCACATTAGTCTTTCTATGATTTAAATATAACCATTGCATAAAGTATGTGACTCTGGCCTTTTTAAAAATTATTTTTCAAACAAATTCTTTGTCTTTAAATAAATAACTATACACATCTTAATTTTGCTGTTATTTTAAATCTTACATATATTTTGTACTTTTTCTTTCCCCCATCTCAGTTTTTTTTCTAGACTACAATTTAAGTTAATTTTTGCATTTTGTATGTTATTTTATTTTCCTAATGGACTCTCTTCATATTTTACAAATAGTTACCAATCCATATCTTTCTAAAAATCTTAAGAATTAGTCAATGGCTGCAAGATATGAAAATACAGAATTATTTCCTTCCCTTATTTCATGGTGTAGAGTTTGTTGAGATCACCTGAAATTTTGGTTCCACATGGTTGTTTGTGTTTATGTCAGTAATTTGTACATCATTTCTCTTTTAATTCACTTTTATTAGCAACAACAAAGGAAGGTAAAAAAACTGTAAATTATTTGCAAAATTTATGTAGAAGCAAAATATTACATTCCCCTTATGAACTATTTTTTAATTTCTTTTCATTCTGTGAGCCTTTTGTTTCCTTCAGATTCCACTGATTAACCCAGTGCTAACAAACAGGATTTTGTACAGAGTCCTGAGACCACAGGCTCTCCTAATTAGCAGCTGCTTGTGAAAGAAACTCAGAACAGATAGAGGAGAAGAAACAGTGGTTGATTCTGATGAATGAAATAGAATTTTAAATAACGAAAGCACATTGCAGGAAATAATTTAATAGGCATAGAAAATGAAATGTTATAAACGGGACTGTAATCTTTTTTTCCTGCATGTAGTAACCATAAAATGCTTGTCCTTGAATTTCCTCTGGAAGGTAATCTTTAACCTTCTTAAGGAATTTTTCCACTAATTAATCATCATAAGTGATATTTAAATTTGTAAATGTATGCATATAATTTTGGAAGATATATAAACACCCATTCCCTTTTTTATTTAAAAGAATCTTATATTTTCTTATCTTCCTTTTTGTGAAAAGGGAAATATATTGATGTTGTCTTGTTTTAAAATAATGAGTCTGCAGTATTATTGTCACATCATCTGTGACACAGGGAATGAACAGCTTCAAACACATCTATTCTTTTGCAACGTTGTCTGTGTCTGGAATAATATTGTGTCTGTGATGTTACTAGTTTTTTATTGGCCTTTGATTCCACAGAAAGTAATCCTAACTGCATCTCAGTACATATGGAGTCTGTATCATGGGAGTAGTCAATGGACAAGCCAGGGAAACACTTCTGCTCATATAAAATATGGCTGGTGTTCTGGCATTATCTTCTTTTTTTTTTTTTTTTTTTTTTGGTCATTTGCTCCTAAACTACCTAAAACTCTTTTGAAGGAACTGAAGGCCACCACAATGTCAAAAGGTAGAAGCTATATGCAATTCTACATGCAAATGATAGAGAAGGCTCAGAACAGGTGAGTCTAAGAATCTTACACACTTGCTCTGTTGTTCACAAGCTTTTTTCCTATGCCGTAGCACTTTTTGAACTACCAGTATTTTAAACGAGAAGATTCAGATCCGCTGAGCATGAGGAAAAACAAATGACCAACTAGTTCTCTGGTTTCTAGACCCCTAGGACACCTCTGTGTTAGCTGCACTGCAGCCTAAGGCCAAAGCCCAGCTATGCTTTAAAAAAATGTTCATTTCTGGCCTTTGTTTGTGTCCATATAATTTCTTTGTGGGTATGTAAATGATAAAACTCAGGTGTTCTGGAGGTGTAAATGCTTTCTTAATATCAATCTTCTCCCTAAGTGTTCACAAAAAAGAAACCCCATAAGCAAATATGCTCTGTGATTTCACTGGTTATACAGTGCATTATCTCCAACACACTGTGCCTCCTTATTTAACAAAAGGTCAGTTGAGATACACTTTGCAAAGAGAAAGTTTTTAAAGAAATATAACCAGCCCATCTGCACTTGTACTATATCCTAAAATTTACTTTTTCACATACTTTTCTTTAGAGACCAGAAGCAAGTGAACAGTTTGAATAAATCAGGTGGACTCTCTGCATAATTAATTTTACAGAAATGCATTTTGATTTGTTGCCAGCAACTTATATTCATGACTTTTTAAAGGAACCACCCAATAAAAACATGGTTACATAAATAGTAAATATTTATAATAATTACAAATTATTTTATATATTATAAAGTATGAATCCTCCCCCTTTAGGAGGACTGTCATCTAAAGAAGTACTGTTGAATTTCTATCACTCATGATGCAAATAACATCACCAATAAAGTCACCTTTTACCCATTGCTTGCTAAAAAGTTTAGAACCAAATTAATTCCCTATATTTAGCTAGTTTTACAGATCAACATGTTACACTTTTTGAGCCCATTTCGGCCTCATTTCTGAACTCACTATGCCTTGTTATTTTTAGTGTTCAGTAGAGAGTGATGAAATGAGTAATTTATTGATAAAATTATGTCTTTACATGTGTACGTGTGTGCGTATGCATAAGACATGTTGTATCGATATTCTTAGATACATGTACTTTGACTCAATAATTTAACATCTGAGAATGTACCTAAAGGTATAATCAAATATGCACATGATGATATATGAGCCATGATTTACTATGTATTATTTAAAGAAGTTAAAATTTATAAAATAATATCAGAATCCAATAATAGGATAACTGTTAATTAAATTCTGTGCTAATAGTATGAAACATGCTATCATAATACATTTAAGGAGAAGGAAAAGTTCTTATGCCATGATGTTGAATGAACAAAGCGGAATGTAGATATAAAATTATAATGTACTATGGTTTCAATTTTATGAGAACCATGTATATTTTAAAGGAAAGAAAAACTGAACATACCAAAATGTTCTCAGAAGTTCTCTGAGTGAAGGAATTTTAGATAATATTGCTGGCTTATTATGTGTTTCTTCATTTTCTAGACTTTCTAAAATAAATATGTATTATCTTTTATAAATGGAAAAAAGAGTATATTAAAATGATCATTTTGCAAAGAAAAAGAAAATTATAGGGAATATCTAGAAGAAAGTGGTCTTTGTTTTGTTTTATTTGCAATTGTCCTTCTAGACAGCAAAGAGTAGAAGAATAAAAACAAAACATTTGGCAATTGTCTCTGGCACTGAATGATTACATAGTTACAGAAGAGGCAGATAATTTACTTATGAATTTTGAGTATATTTTACAAAATGCTCACTTGCTAAAACACTTTCTGGGAGCTGTACAAAAATTCAAAATATAAAATCAATCATAATTAGAAAAATTACCAAGAGAAAAAGACATAAGATTCCAACATTACCATTTGGACAACTGACCAGGCAAAGTAAATAAAGCTAAAATATTATGTTTGGGGATAGGAGATTAAAAACTGATATTTGTGATATTAGGACAAAATAGGAAGAATAAGAATCTCTTAACTTTGTATCCCTCAACTACAGAAAGGTGAATTCATGCATGTAAAATGATTTCTTTTGAAGTTAAGCAGATATAAAGCAGTTTTATAGGCTTTATCTTACGTACTTGAAGCCATGCTCCCTCTAAGTTATTGAGCTTTGCTCACGTACTCCAGTCTGAAAAACACTTCTCTTAACATATAAGATGCTACACAAAAGAATATGTGGACAACAAAATGATATAATATACCACAATCTATACTAGAAACTTTCTGGTTGAGAACAACAAAAAACAAACAAAAAACTTACAATATATTTCCTGTAAAAACAAATAAGTACAATACACTCACATAAATTCAAAAACATTGTGAAAAAAAGTATCTTCTTCAGTTTCTATTTTCAAGCATTCTCCAAAGAAATAATCAAAGATGGCAATACGATAAAAATACAAAGCTTCATTGAAGTTAAATAGTAGTGGTGTCAGCAAGATAGTGAAGTAGGAAGCTTGGTCTTTATAGTTGGCGTATATACCTAAAATGTGGTTTAGAAAGAATGAAGTTTCATTTAATTCAAGGGTTTAGAAAAATCTTATGTGAAAGGTTCCAATGAAATCTTTGAATAAAAGATATATATAAATATATAAATTTATTTATATATATATATCTTTAGCCTGAAGCAAAATCCATATAAGGTATTTTATATGTAAAAAATACTTTTATATTATATATATTTACATTTATGTGCATAGTTATTTTTTTTTTTGTTTTTTTTTATTTTGTTTTGTTTTGTTTGTGATACGCGGCCCTCTCACTGTTGTGGCCTCTCCCATTGCGGAGCACAGGCTCAGCAGCCATGGCTCACGGGCCCAGCCTCTCCGCAGCATGTGGGATCCCCCCGGACCGGGGCACAAACCCGTGTCCCCTGCATCGGCAGGCGGACTCTCAACCACTGTGCCACCAGAGAAGCCCTGTATAGTTATTTTTACATGTAAAATAATTTTATTCTGTAGTTATATATGTAGATATATATGCACACATATATTCACCCACACAAATCTACCTACGTTTCAAAAAAACTTTCTTAATTAAAATATTCTAAGCAGTAGAGTTTAACAGTTAGGAATAAATAAGAATAATTTCTTCCACAAAAGTTTTCCATTTCTCTGCTAAAAAAGACTTTTTCAATTTTCTCTAAACCTTGCTAAGAAAAATTAGTGCTAATAGCTAAGTATTTTGAAAGTTTGTAGTGTTAAACAGACTTAGATGTTAGTTTATAAAATCAGCTAAAGCTATAATGAGCCTAACTATGCCTGTCATTTTTGACTGATGATAGCTCTTTGAACAAACGAATGAAGCCTCAAGGCAACTATTGAAGTAGACACAGTAAGCCATTAAATTATTTTAAGATAAAACCATAGTAAATGTCTCGGGCCACAGATTATTCACATGAGATTTCCCTTACTTTGTTTTCATCAGGAAAATGTTACATATTTCAAAACTTCATGTTAAGAATACAGTTTTCATCAAGTCTTAGTTTTATTTTAGTAAGTTGGAAAACAGGAAACAAAGCTAAGTGCTGGTTGTTGACAAATTAATATATACAAAAATGTAGAAATTATGAAACTCGTATTTAAATTGGTAATATAAATCATAATTTGTGATTTTATAAGTATATCATATAGAAATGGATAAAATGTTACGTCAAAATCTGCATCGTATTGTCAACAACTGTTGTCTGGTAGCACAAAGAGACTACTGTATTTCTCTTAGTAATTGAATGGCCGTATGATACTGTTTCATAAAACCCTGAGCTCCTGTACCTTAGTTACAGGTGAGAGAGCACACTCTCAGCCCCTGTTCCACCTTAACCTACCTTGAAGCACACATATAAAGCCAAATTATTACTTGGGACATTTCAAACTAAACTGCTCTTTCTCTCTCAGGACTATGTCATCTACTACTCCATACCTCTAAAATCATTTTAGAAATTGTCTTCAGGGCAATAAGAATAAAAAAGGAATGAGAAGGTCCATGAGTGGCAGATATTTAAATAAATATGCTATTTATAAGCAACAGATTTTTGCACTCTGGAATTTCAAGGTGGGTAATGGTTTATGATAAGAGATATACATTTAAGCTGAAGGACCCAAACTCTTTGAGGGACATAATTTTCCAGAATGTTCTGCTTCAGAGAACACTGTTTCTGAAAATTACTTTCAAGGAAAAGGTCTATTTTGGCTCTGTGTTAAATGATTGCATTTCCATTGCTGATACCCAGTGGATTCTCTGCAGTGTCAGAGAGACTGAAGCAAGATTCTGTGATTATCTCTGAAGACATAGAAGAATGTGTATGTCATTGGGCCTATTTAAATCTATGAATATGACCAAAATATGTGGAAATTATCTATCAAGAAAGATAATAATTTTCTGAAAGCAAAGAGTTTAAAAACTTGGAATGTCAGGTGGAGAAAATAGAAAGAAGGCATTTATTTTTGGTAATAGGACAAAGTTAATCTACTGAATTTGAATTTAAACTACTCTGTAAACCATATTCTCTAAGTAAAACCTTCTTTATTTTTTTTCACATTAGAAAAATAACAACTTCATTTGATTTTGGGAATATGAATAAGTCACCATAAAATATTAATGATCTTGTTGAATAACTATCTAAATAACTTCCTTCAAATGACTTCTAGTTTTTATTGTCTTTTTTAAATTTTGCTTGTGAATGATTTTTTGGATCTTACACCAAAAATACAGGCAACTACAGCAAAAATATACAAGTGGGACTACTTCACACTGAAAAGCTTCTGCACAACAAAAGAAACAATCAACCAAATAAAAAGGTAAACTATAGAATGGGAGAAAATATTTGCAAACTATATATTCAATAAGAGGTTAATATCCAAAATATATCAGAAACTCATACAATAGCAATAAACCAAATATCCCAATTTAAAATGGGCAAAGGACCTGAATAGACATTTAGACATGTTTTTTTTTTTCAAAGAAGACATACAAATGGCCAACAGGTACATGAGAAGGTACTCAACATCACTAATCATCAGGGAAATGCAAATCAAAACCACAATCACCTCATACCTGTTAGAATGGCTGTTATCAAAAAGGTAAGAGATAATAAGTGTTGGTGAGGATGTAAAGTAAAGGAAATCCTTGTGCACTGTTGGTGGGAATGTAAATTAGTGCAGCCACTATGGAAAACAGTTCAAAGCTTCTTCAAAAAATTAAAAGTAGAACTACCATATGATCCAGCAATTCCACTTCTGGGTGCATATCCAAAGGAAATGAAATTACTATCTCTAAGAGCCATCTGTATTCTGATGTTCATTGCAGCATTATTTACAATAGCCAAGGCATGGAAATAACCTAAGTGCCCATCAAGGGATGAATGGATAAAGAAAATGTGGTACATAAATACAGTGGAACATTATTCAACCATAAAAATAAAGGAAATTCTGTCATCTGTAACAACATAAATGATACCAGAAGGCATTATACTAAGTGAAATCAGGTACACAGATAAATACAAATACTGCATGGTATCACTTATATGTGGATTCTAAAAAAGGAGTCGAGGAGTAGAATGGTGGTTGCCAGGGACTGGGGCTGGAGAAATAGGCAGATGTTGGTCAAAGGGTACAAACTTTCAGTCAAAAGATGAAAAAATTCTGGGGATCTAATGTACTGCATGGTTACTATATTTAATAATACTGTTTCATATATTTGAAATTAGACTAAGAGAGCAGATCTTGTTTTCACCAAAAATAAAAGAGGTAATTAGGGCTTCCCTGGTGGCGCAGTGGTTGAGAGTCCGCCTGCCGATGCAGGGGACACGGGTTCGTGCCCCGGTCCGGGAAGATCCCACGTGCCACAGAGCGGCTGGACGCGTGAGCCATGGCCGCTGAGCCTGCGCGTCCGGAGCCTGTGCTCCACAACGGGAGAGGCCACAGCAGTGAGAGGCCCACGTACCGCAAAAAAAAAAAGGTAATTATGTGAGGTCATAGATATGTTAATTAACGTGGTTAAGGGGACTTCCCTGGTGGCGTAGTGGTTAAGAATCTGCCTGCCAATGCAAGGGACACAGGTTCGATCCCTGTTCCAGGAATCGTGTGCCAGAGCAACTAAACCCCTGTGCCACAACTACTGAGCCTGCTCTCTAGAGCCACAACTACTGAGCCCGTGTGCCACAACTACTTAAACCCGTGCATCTAGAGCCAGTGCTCTGCAACGAGAGAAGCCACCGCAACGATAAGCCCACCCTCCACAATGAAGAGTAGCCGCTGCTCGCCGCAACTAGAGAAAGCCCGTGCACACCAACGAAGTCCCAACGCAGCCAAATAAATAAGTTAAATTAATTTTAAAAATTAATGTGATTGTGGTCATTTCACATTTATCATTTCACAATGTATAAATACATCAAATCATCATGTTGTACACTTTAAATATGCTATAATTTTGTCAATTACACTTCAGTAAACCTGGAAGAAGATATATAAAATATACAAAAGAGTATGTACAATTCTGCTCCTGATTCCAATGTGAGAGTCTCCCCTTCATCCCCTTCTCCATGAAGCAATTCTCTGACACCAGCTGCGTGTCCTATACAATTCAACTCAGTCTGACACTATCCACTGGTAAACAGCATCAGATCCCACAGGTTAAGAGCTCAGTCCCACAAGGCTGTCCCCCCTGCCCCCAGTTCAGAGGCCAATTGCAAGTCCAATTTGATATTTCCCCATTATTTAGATTAGTTATTCCCAATTTAACTACAGCCTACTCTGTTAGTAATTTACTTACTTAATTATCTTTTCTAAAGGCCAACAGCCAATTGAACCATTCTTGGGGAAATCTGTGGCTTTTAAACAACATTGCTTTTCTGAAGGGCTGACCTTTCCATCAGTTATCGATCTGCTTTCCATAGCTCATCTCATCAAATATATTTTCTATTTTCCATGCCTCACTCTAAACACTGAATACGCCTCTGTTAAGTTAATCATCACAGCACTCTTTTGAGACAGACATTAAAAGCACCTTTTACAGAATATAAAACAAAGACTCAGATGGTTCAAAGAATTGTTCTAAATTACCTTGTTAGTAAGCCAGAGGTCAGAAGTCAAGAGCAAGTTTGCTGAGTTTAAATGCTTGCTCTCTGATTAGCCATAATGGGTTCAATGGGATATGGTCTAGACATTCCTTCCCAATGTGTTTTTATTTCATTCATTAAACCTACAGCATTTAAATTTATTTTTTCCTCTGAGTACTCTTTTTACCAGTTCATTCTCCAAATTTCCAGTAGAAACAAAAGTCTTTCCTCAGCATGTGAAAATCAGTATTCTACCTGATATATACATATATATATATATATGTATACACACACACACACACACACACACACACACACACACATATATATGTGTGTGTGTATATATATTTTTAATTTTTCCCCTCAGAGACAGCACGTTCTTGCTCTCCATCCTTCAGCCCCAATTGGATTTGATGGTTCCTATCCCTGATGCAAAGCTGTTGAGAGTCATACTTCACCACACTCAGGTTCCCACTGGCTCTTTCCAGTTTTGAATCACTATGATCCATGACTCCCAAATCAAACTTTAAAGAATTGTTGAGAATGAGGGCATTGGAGATAAATGTTTTGAGATCTTATGTTGCTAAATATGTCCTTGTTCTGCTTTCGCATTTGATATACAGTTTGGCCATAAATGCCAGGTTGAAAATACTTTTTTCTCATAATTTGAAGACATGCCTCCATTGTCTCCTATAGTTTTTTCTGCTTCCTGATGGGTTTCATTGTGTAAGAGTTTCCTTGCTTTGGTCTGTGCCTTTCATGCCTGGTGCTCCTGGACTATCTAGTACGTTAAGAATGAGTGTCTAATAAGGCTGACTGGAAATTTTCCTGTGGGCAGCACTTGTGCCCAATCCTTCCTCCTAAGGTCACCCTGATGGGTAGTCCCATTTCAGCATATCTGGGGGCCTTGCTTTGGGGCTGAACAGCTCATAAGCCTGACCACCCCGTTTATGAGAATAGGTAGAGGAAGAGGGACGTGGGTCTCGAGGTCAGTGCTCTGAGTTTCCCCGAGTCCCTGGGCTGGGCCCTGCCCTCTCTGCTGAGGGCCTTTCTGATGTAAGGGGATGTAAGCTTCTTCATCCCCACATTCAAAGATCCCACACTGCCAGTTCCCTAGTCTTTCTAGAGCTCGGTGGTATGGATCATCTACATTTTAGCCTCCCCACCCTCAGGCATAGGGTGAGTCACAGAATGTTCTGTTGTTATTCAGCTTTCACTCACTTATCCACTCTATAGATTCCACAGTTTGGCCCAACATACCTTTTCTTATCGCTCTATGTCGCCCTCCATGTTTTTGTCTTTTTATTTGATACTGATTTTTCTATAGTGCCAATTGTGCTTTGTGAAGAAGCAGGAACAGATATGTACATTCAAACCACCACATTTTACCCAAATCTTTCTCCCCAAACCCAGTGTCTTTTCCCCATCTTACTCTTAAGTGAAATCACAAAACAATTAGAGATATGTCAAAGGTCATTTCTAGTAGCTCTTGGAAGTAATGCAGCCACATTCTACTAGCCAGGAAGTAAAAGAAGACCCCAGGGTTGGGTCAGGAGTCCTACAGTATTTTGGACAAAAGTAGAACCATTTCATAACAGTGCCCAGTTCCCTCATCTGTGAACATTGTCCCCCATTTTCATCACTCTCCAGCCACACTAGCCCTGCTGTTAGTACCTGAGCAGTTGCTACCTTTGGATCCTTATGTTCGCTATTCCTTCATCCTCAAATGTTTCCCTTCATAGGTTCTCCCTCAGATTAAGCTATTTAGCAGAATGTTCATTTACTTTCACCTTCTGCCCCTGCTTTACTTTCTTTGTAATACTTATCAACAATGAAATTGTTTTATCTACCTTCCTACCTACCAACCTGTGTACCTATGATTTTTTCTGTTTCCCCTCTCTACTTTCTAGGATTTAATTTCCATGAGAATATGGACCTTTCTGCCTTGTTCACTGCTTTATATCAAAAGACACAGTAAACATTTTGGTGAAGAAATCAATGCATTTGGGGGATAAAAATAACAACTGTACTACTAAATAACTGGAGATTCTCTCATTGACAAATCAGAAGTTACTGACGTGGTAGCTGTGTAATATATGCATACAATAATATATAATATATACATATACATATATATACATACTATTGATATTTATCCAATTCATTGTTAAAGATTTTTTATATTACTGATGCTGGGTTTTAACAACAGTTTTCCATTTTTTGCTTGTATTTGAGTGAACATGAACTAAGCATAAAATATAAAGTAAGGAAAATTGTGAAATTTTACTTATGGTGTCTGTCTTTCTTCCTTCTTGTGTGTAATTAGTCTCGACCTTCTTTATCTTTTAGATCTTGGGATCAACCACTACAATTCTGAAGATGTCTATCTATGTTTCCTCTGTCAGGATCAGGATTAGAATTATGTTTCTACCCACCTGTTATCATCAAAAGGGCAATCTGGTCTTCTTAGTACAACATTATTCCTTGAATACAAGCCTAAAATCCATGAAAAATCTACAGTTAGAAATTGATTCCTTCCAAATAAAGGAAAGTCTTATGCCCCTTTTCAGAATTTTACCTTGCCTTATCATTTTGTTTAACCATTCTGGACACAGATATCATAACTTCATGTATTATCTTCCTCCTCATTGGATTCTTTATTAATAGTATCCTATTTTAACACTATTCCTATATTAAAACCACTATTAACTCCAAAATCTAGTAAGAAAAGGCTAGAGAATTTTTCAGAGAATAGGAAACTAAACTCTCTAGGGTCCTTAAACATGAATAGAGTTTATAATATAAACTCCAAAAATGTAGTAGGCAAGATATAAGGGCAAACCCTTCCAATTAAGAACACTTAAAAATCCCAGATGTTATTACATCATTTTAAATGCATGAGAATTAAGAAAATCTTCTGAATCCAAAATTTACCAAAATCCCAAAATTTTTTAAATTGAAAACTTATTGAAGCAAATGTGTGCTGGGGAGGAGAAGCATGGGATATCGACAGATAAAGGAGTTCCTAAACTCCCAAGTAGATGGCAAAAGAAAACAAATAAACAAAGAAAACAAAAACCAGCATTCCCTATAAATTCTGAACTGTAAACTGCCCTTTTCTTTGGGGAATGGAATTAACATTGTGTTGATATAAAAACATCAAATCTAAAATTTAATTTAAGGTGACCCCAAGTTGGCAGAACATAATCTTATTTGGAAGAAAGAATTTCAAACTCATTGCAGCTCTATTTACAATAGCCAGGACAGGGAAGCAACCTAAGTGTCCATCCACAGGTGAATGGATAAAGAAGATGTGGCACATATATACAATGGAATATTACTGAGTCATAAAAAGAAACAAAATGGAGTTATTTGTAATGAGGTGGATAGACCTAGAGACTGTCATACAGAGTGAAGTAAGTCAGAAAGAGAAAAACAAATACCGTATGCTAACACACATATATGGAATCTAAATACCGTATATTAACACATATAGGTGGAATCTAGAAAAATGATACAGATGAACCTATTTGCAAAGCAGAAATAGAGATACAGACATAGAGAACAAATGTATGGATACCAAGAGGGAAAGAGGGGTGCAGGAGGAATTGGGATATTGGGATTGAAACATATACACTAGTGATACTATGTATAAAATAGATAACTAAGGAGAACATACTGTATAGCACAGGGAACTCTACTTAATGCACTGTGGTGACCTGAATGGAAGGAAATCTTAAAAAGAGGGGATATATGTATATATATGGTTGACTCATTTTGCTGTGCGGTAGAAACTAACACAGTGTTGTAAAGCAACTATACTCCAATAAGAATTAATTTTTAAAAAATGCCTTAACATAGTTTTAAAAATAAAAGAGGTTTTGACTAAAAATGAAAAGGAGAATTGGGTAGTGAACCTAACAGAATGTCTAGAAATATAATAAATGGGTAAATAGCATGTGAGACAAGCTTGGAGACAGCACTACTGAATTGGAAGACAGATTTGAAGAAACTACTTAGAAGGAAGCCCAAAGACAAAAAAATGAAGATATAAACTAGAGGTTAAAAGATATGGGTGAGGACATGAAGAGTTCAAACATACTTCTGATCAAATTCAAAAAGAGATAGTAGAGACAGTGGGCAGGAGTGGGGTAATATTCTGAGAAATAAAAGGTGAGAGTTTTCTAGAATTAGTGAATAGACAAAATCACGTAGATTTAGAAAGACTAACAAACCTCAAATTAGATACAAAGAAAGAACATAATAAAGCTATAGAAGAGGAAAGGCAAAGAAAACAATGTAAAACAACCGAGAGAACAGAGAGATTTCCTACAAGAGAATGGCAATTAGACCAACACTGGGCTTACCAACAAATCAATGGAAGCCAAGGGTGAGAGAATAGTATTTCCCAAATTCCTGGAGCACATGGCTGAAGACTGGCCCTTGTTCAGGAGAATCTCCTAAGATGCTTTGCACAAGTGCATCATGAAACACCTGCTAGAGTGTCTAGTGCAGGGTGGACATAAGCTTGATACTGTATCATTGCAAAAACATTGAAGAAACGTGAGAACAGCTAAATGTGAAGACAAAGATGAATAGTCAGATAAAGAATAGATTCTTGATCAAAGTTGACTCCAGAGGATACTCTAGAAAGGAAAACTTTAGTCAGAGTCTTTAACATTGAAATTATTGCCAAACAGAAAGTTGTGATGATTTTGTTACAGAAAGAAGCATTCTTTAGCATCACTATGTATTAAGACTCGGACATTCCCTGGGATTCTCAGATTTTATCTTTGTTATGTGATTCTGTTATGCCAATTTTGTAGTCAAATTAATATAGTTAGAAACATATAATCTTATAAATAGAAATTCTGTTGATTTTCTGTCGTGTCTATTATGTAATATTTACCCACATTTATCATTTCACTTTGAACTACCTAGACCAACGACAAGCGCCTCTCCCAAGAACTATCCAGTATCTGTGTTTCCAATCTTGCTTTTTGACAAGTGATCAGTCCTGTATATGAGGCCTTCCCTGACCATCCAGTTTAAATTACTACTTCCTGTTTCACATTTTCATAACACCTTGCACATTTCTTTATGATAACAAAATATTTCTAATTCCTCCTGTTTCATGGATCATTAATATTACTCATTTTACTTATAATAAACTGTAATCATTGAGTACATTAGTGCTGCTATTATTTTGAATAAACCATTATCTGTTAGATCAATTAGAAATAAGAAAAATAAAAGTCTTTACCTTCACTAACTTCTCTAAATCTCTTCCTTTATATGGATCCAAGTTTCTGAACTATATCATTTTCCTTCCCTCTGAACAACTTCTAACATGTCTTGTAAGGCAGGTCTACTGGCAACAAATTTCCTCAATTTTTGTCTTTCTGAGAAAGTCTTTGTTTTTTCTTCACTTTTGAAGGATATATTTGCAGGTCAGAGAATTTTAGGTTGCTGGGCTTTTTTCTCTCAAGACATTTAATATTTCACTCTACTTGTTCCTTGCTTGTATAGTTTCTGAGGAGGAGTCAGATGTAATTCTTATCTTTGCTCCTCTATAGTAAGATGGTTTTTCCCTCCATCTTCTTTCAAAATTTTTTCTTTGCCTTGAATTTTCTGCAGTTTAAATATGATATGCCTAGGCATAGATTTTTTTTGGCATTATCCTATTCTGTGCTCTCTGAGCTTTGTGGATTTGTGGTTTGGTGTCTGATATTAATTTGGGAAATTCTCAGTCACTACTGTTTTAAATATTTCTTTTGTTCCTCTCAGTCTTTCTCCTTCTGATATTTCTGTTATGTTTATGATACACCTTTTGTAGTTGTCACACAGTTCGTGGATATTCTATTTGTTTTCTTCAATCATTTTTCTCTTAGCTTTTCAAATTTGGAAGTTTCTGTTGACATACTCTCTAGCTCAAAGTTTCTTTCCTCAGCCACATCCAGTCTAGCAATGAGCTCATGAAAAGCATTCTTCAATTTCTGTTACAGTTTTTAATCTCTAGCATTTCTTTATGGTTCTTCCTTAGGATTTCCATCTCTCTGCTTACCAATGTGAGCCTCTGTTTTTTGCATGCTGTCTACTTTATCCATAAGATCCCTTATCATATTGATCCTAGTTGTTTTATATTATCAGTCTTATAATTACAACATCCCTGCCATATCTGAGTCTGGTCCTGATGCTTGTTCTGTCTCTTCAAACTGTACTTTTTTTCCTTTTAATGTGCCTTGTAATTTTTTGTTGAAAACCAGATATGCTATACCTGGTACTGTTTTCTGCAGAAGTTTCTACTCATGGGTTTCTGCTCCTGTAAGTTGTAATTTTCTATATCTGCCTGTCTCTAATTTGGGGGACTGTACTTTGTCCTGTGACCTCACTTCTCTGATATATTTTAAAAGAGTTCTTCATTTTTAGCTCATTTAGCTTTTTCATGTGTTATTAGGATGGAGTGACAAGTTATAAGCTCATGACATACTAGACCAAAACCCAGGACCACACATCCTTTGATGCACATAGATTATAAATAGTTCTTTTTGTGACCTTGTTTGTTATTAATTACTTATGAAACTTGAAACAACAGAAACTATGATTCTTGTACTCAGTAAATTATGCCTAGTATCAATCTCAGTTCCTATTACATAGTAGGAAATCTTAGTATTTCAAATGTAAGGAAAAAAAAAAGGATTTTAGATCTGGTTAGTCACTCTAGCAGATAATATGCTACTACATTTTTGGTGATTATTTCTGCTTGAAAATGCTCTACTGAGCTGCAGCTTTTAAAACACTACTAACTAAAACTGAATACATTTCATTTGTGCCTAGATACGCTTTCATTACTGGTTTATACTCATGTGAATAATATAGTAAAGCAGTTTATGAAATGCATGTGCAGAAACTACTGTCTCATAGATGATGTTTACTTGTAACAGCACCAGGCAATGTGTTGTGATCATTGCCTTAAGGTTTACAGTGGGTTTCACTCCTATTAACATTAATGAGAATCACTTGGTGGCCTCTGTGCATAAAGCACTAGAATCTTGTCCCCAGGCTATGTCTCCTTTGAGTTTGTATGGCTAATATACGTCATTAAGCCATAATGGTAAACATTAAGTACTTGGAAATTACATTTCACCTTTTCCGCCTGTAGATCTCAAATCAAATTGTAAACAATTAATTGTGCTTATAACACTTCTGCAAGGTATTTTGAAAAACAATATATGAAGATACCCTCTACCATTTCTGAAGTAAAGTTCTGGTTAAGGAAAATGTCAACCCTTACAATACCAATCCTTACAGATCTACAATACACAATGGTAGAAAATAAAATACGGTCTCCAATATAATTGAACAAGTAAATTGGCAGATCCATTTAACTCTTAAAATTCTGCCAGGACACAAGACTTAACAACTGCAGGGTAATTTAGAGTATTTGAACATAGTTTGGATTTCATTTTCATGTCATCAGAAGACACACTTTCCTAAATAAGTTAAGAAATAATATTTTTAGAACGTTAAAATACTATCTCCTTATCTCTCCTGACTCTGGTGAGGTTTGTAGGACCCTAGTAGCACAGGGAAGACAGAGGAGATACCTGGGTGGCTTGAACTTGGCACAAGAAAATAGCCGAGCTAACAGCTGAAGAGAAGCCCCTGGGCCTGTGAGCCAACATTTAACTGGATGTGGGGAAGTGAAACCTGATCTGCAATCATGGAAGCAGAGAACACATTGCCAGTGGTGTCTGCCAAGCACTGGTCCAGGTAGTGGGGACACAAGTGGTGCAAAGTCAGGCCTCTGTTCTCATGACCCTCACATTCTAGTGCAAAGAGACAGTGAGACAGAGAACAAATAGGCACATGAGCAGTACTTGCCTTCTGGTCTGAGGACCCCTTTATACTCTTAAAAATTGAGAACCCACAAAGCTTTTGTTTATGTCAGCTATATTCAGTGATATGTACTATTCAAATTAACATCAAAAATTTTTTAAATACTTATTTATAAATCACAATATTAAAACCATTACATGTTAACTTAGAAAATATATTTTTTTTAATGAAAAATAACTTTTTCTAAGCAAAAACAATGAGGAGAGTGGCATTGTTTTCCATTTTTACAAATGTCTGTAACATCTGCTTTCATAGAATGTAGCTAGATTCTCCCATCTACATCTGCAGTAAATGTGGAGAATATGTTGTTTTGGATGAAGTACATGAAGAAAATCTACCTTGGAAAAGACAGGACTGTTTTAATAGATATTCTTTCTGGATACTTTACTAAAACTCTGCAAAAGGGAGCTTCATAAAGATGAATTGCTATGTGGAGTCTGAAGTCACATTGATGAAATTTCCATAGACTAATATCCTCTATCTATAGCTTTGCTCTCTGTATGGATATTTTACCCATTCATGAGTCTGCACAACAGTACATTGATCTTTCAGAAAACCGTTCATGGATTTACGCAGGTCTTTCAAATGTTGACACATTTCATTACTCTCTCTCTCTCCCATATACGTATGTATGTGTATGTGTGTGTATATATATAGGGCTTTAAGTATTAGGAAGCTGTCAATGGCAACAAATATTCCAAAATTCTATTTTTTACCTCAAAACTTTAATTTTCTTATTGGCAACAAAATAGTGTCAGTTGTGTGACAGGCTATGTTCATTTTCAGGAAAATATTGTCTTCAGTCATTTTTTTTCAAATAAAGATTGTTCTATATGAAAAGGTGTCTAGTCCAGTTTACAACTCAAATAATTTCACAAAGGCTTTTCCTCAAGAACTCCATCATCCTCTGGTAAGTTACTGTCTTAGTCTGTCCAGTTTACTATAACAAAAGTACAATAAACAACAATATCAAGGTGATGGCAGATCCCTGTCTGAAGGGTGCCTGCTTCCTGGTTCCTAGATGTGCTTTCCTGGTGGATCCTTACAGGTGGAAGGGACCAGATGGCTCTCTGGGGCTCTTTCAGAGGCCACTAAACCTCTCAAAGGTCCCACCTCCTAATACCGTCACCTTGGGGGTTAGGGTTTCAACATATGAATTTGGTGGAGACACGCCTAATGTAGACTCCCCATTTCATCAGAGCATGTATTAAAAAAGCATGTATTAAAGGCTCAAAGTGTAGTAAAATTAACATTTTTTTCTGCTTCATCAAGAGACATTTGAGTGAAACTGGCTTTCTTTTTTACTGCAAGTGTGTGATAATGAAGAATTTGAAGATATAATTTGCCCCCACTGCTTTAATTTATGGTAAGTCTTCAACAGTTTTATCTACAATTGTTTTTGTAACATTGGCGCAAATACAGCACATTTGCATTTGTAAATAACATCTTAGTATTATTATAAAAAAAATTTTTTACCTCATCGACCTGCTGATTGGGTTATGGCGGTTGCATGGACTACCTTTTGAGAACCACTGAAGAAAACAAATAAATTACTTTACAGATAATATAAGGGCTGTAATAGTAATAAAATATATGATGAGGAAGATTGATGATTGGTCTCTATTAGTTTTCTATGGTACATTTTACCTTCTTTAAAGGTGACATTTGAGAACTAACACAGCAATACAAAATCTGTCAGAGCAGTGCTGAGTACGTAAGCCCTGAAGTTGGCAATTACAGTACTCGTTCCAAGAAAAGAAAGAAGGCAGTGTGACTGTAACTTAGTAAGAGGAGAGGAGAATGGTGCAGCTGGAGAGGTAGGCAGGGGTGAGAGAGTGCAGGGGTTCGTAAGTCCTGATAACTAATTCAAATTATATCTTACTGTCATGGGTGCTGTTAGAGGATTTTAAAAAGAGAAGAAAATTATCTAATGTATGATTGTTAAAGATCACTTTATGTAGCATGGGGTATAGAGGGCAAAAGTAGACATGGTGAGACCAGCTGCAGCATAAAAGATGAGAACTCTAGCATGACAGGAGTTCAGATGAAAAGATGTACACAAGTGTGAGATAAGTTTGTGCATCATGCTTCTAGGAGATGTACATGGATTGGACCTGGGAGGTGAGACCAAAAGAAAGGCTGAGTCCTAGGAAATTTATGGAGTTTAATGTTGCTGACTAAAATTTGGGAAAATGGAAGAGAAAGATGTTTGGTGGGTGTTTGGAAAAGTTTTTGAAGGCCACACTTTGGGGAAACCAAGGGGTCTATTTGAAATGTATACTAGACTTTGAGATAGAGCTATCAAATGCAGCTGGGTATTTCGGGGAGACGTTAGGACTTGGAGACACGTCTAAATGTGTACAGCTGGCATTCAGATGGTATTTAAAGTCATGGACTGGAAAGTATCATGTAGGGAGAGAGTGTGTGTGTGTCAGGAGGAGAAGAGGACCCAGGACCCAGCTCCAAGCCTGGCAACATTTGGATGGATTTTTGTGTGAGTAATTTTCTTCGTTATGGATATCCTGTTGACCCAGTATCATTTATTGACAAAATCGCCCTTTCCCCACTGATCTGCACTGCCATTCTTATCATAAACATATATCTACTTGTGGGGAAAATGATATATTTACAATACTGAGTATTCCAAATGTAAACATGGTAGACCCCTGCACTAATTTAAGCCTTTTTAAAATTCTATCAATATTATTTTATAGTTTTATGCTTGGAGGTCTTGTAAATCTGTTGTTAAGTTATTCCTGGGTATTTGAGTTTGTGATGTTATAGTAAATGATATTATTTGAAAATTTTTTCCCATTTGTTGCAGGGTGTACAAATAAGTTATTTTTTTGTATGTTAACCTTTAACTCCACAAATTTGTTAAAGTCACTTACTAAGTTTCATAATCCATCTAATAATTTTGGGGGGATTTCATTTATACAGTCACATCATCTGTGAAAAATGACTTTTGTATTTCTTCCTTTCCAATCATCAAATGTTTTGTCTTATTGCAATGGTTAGAAGTCTAGTACCATAACATTTATTTTCTGCTTGCTGCAATCCCTTAATTTTTTTTAAACTATATACATTTTTTTTTCCTTTTTTTTGGTGGTATGCGGGACTCTCACTGTTGTGGCCTCTCCCGTTGTGGAGCACAGGCTCCGGACGCGCAGGCTCAGTAGCCATGGCTCACGGGCCTAGCCACTCCGTGGCATTTGGGAGCTTCCCGGACCAGGGCACGAACCCATGTCCCCTGCATCGGCAGGCGGACTCTCAACCACTGCGCCACCAGGAAGCCCAAACTATATACAATTTTATATTTCACACTAAACTGACATCTAGAATTTATCATCATAAGTTTAGTTACAAAAGGTAACTAAACTTCTCATTTAAAAATATGTGGATATTCTCATTTAAAAATAAAACTATTTTCACTTGTCTTTTAAGTGTATCAAATGTTATCTAAATATTATAGCACTTTGCTATCTTGCATCTTTTATTAAAAATATACTCTTCATGGGCTTCCCTGGTGGCGCAGTGGTTGAGAGTCCGCCTGCCAATGCAGGGGACACGGGTTCATGTCCCGGTCTGGGAAGATCCCACATGCCGCGGAGCGGCTGGGCCCGTGAGCGCATGGCCGCTGGGCCTGCGCGTCTGGAGCCTGTGCTCCGCAACGGGAGAGGCCACAACAGTGAGAGGCCCACGTACCGCAAAAAAAAAAAAAAAAAAAAAATACTCTTCAGTGGTCAGTAATCATTTCACATTATTCTTTTTTCTACTTGAACCCATATTTCTGTTTCCTTTTCTTCACAAAATTTTATTTTTATGAACTATAATTCTATTTTTGAAAATCTCATAGTGGTCTTCTTATAACAGTCTGAAACAAAATAACACTTAATAATTTTTATGATTTAAAAAAGGTTTCCCATGCCCATAAGGCAATAGGAGTTAAAATGCCCTTCTCAGCTTTTATTGCAATTATTATTAGTATACAACTGATAAAACAAAAGAAATATACTACAAATTTTTATGAGACAGAGATAGTATTAGGTCATTATTAAGTGCTGAACCTTGAAAAGTGTATTAAATACTTACCTCATGATATTAAGACATAATAAAGAGTTGAAAAGAAGGAGAGAAAATTTAAAGTATAAGGAAGATAGAAGTGCAATATCAACAGCTTTTTAATAAGAAAGCCAGAAACAGAGAAAAGAGTAAATGATAGCAATACGAAAAACAAAAACTTAAGAATAATGACTAGAAATTTTCCAAAATTAAAAATACTATGTACAAGACCTTAGATTTAAAGTTATGTTACTATCACTATGTGCCAAAGAGGGTACAGGCACACATCGTTAAAGCAATGCAGAATCAATGTAAAATAATGTCCCTGGAAAATGTACAGGCAGTGAAGACAATGAAGGTCTCACCCCTTCCCCTCACCATCCTGGGGAAGGTACACTTGGAGGTGAGGGGGCGGGGAGTGGAGGAGGGGGCCTGAGTGCACATGGGAAGGACTCCAGCAGCAGAACCTGGCCCTGCCATCCCACACATCATCGGCATGAAGGACTGGCTGGGGACATCCATGCAGCTGAAACATTGGAACTTTCTGTTCAGTGTAAGCCTGATGGAAAAATGAAGCCAATGTTTATCAAGGTTGGAAACAGCCTGTTCTTCTGTTGAGTTAACCCAGAAGTGACTCAGCTCTCTGGTGAGCTACCAAAAGGAGAAAGAAATGTGTCTAGGTTGTCCAGGTTCATCTGTCATTGTTATGATATTATCATTGTCACTATTGCTTTCCAAATTGAATGCAATGGTCAGTGTATGTGGTCTCTGTTACACTGATTCTTTGAAATTTCTTAATGAATTGGAACATGCTGAATTTTTGTAAACATTTTATGAGTGCAAGTTTCTTGAATGTTTTGTTCACATCTTCAACCATTCCATTTTCCCACAATGCTCTTTGCCTCACTCTTCATCACCCAAATCCTCTTTGTCCTCTAGGACTCAGCCTGAATGTGGCTTAATAAACAGTGTTGCACTCACTTTCCATCAAAGCTAGTCTGCAGTAATATACTTGCTTAAGAACCTGGACTATTATTTTTTGGCTTGGCTAAGTCTTGACTAAAGCTCTCTTTAATTCAAATCACTTATCAGAATAGTGATTGGCAATCTTGGTGTGTGTATGCAAATGTGTATAATAAATTTATAAGCTCCATGAATGCAGTCTGTCATGTTAAAGTTTTATTCCTAACACCTTATTCTGGACCTGACTTGGAGCTCAATATATAAATATAAAGAATGAATGAATCATTGAAATCACAGATATAAATTTGAGAGGAATGATTAGGGATGATGAGTTATATTTTCTACACGATGAACATGAAATTGTTCTAGGACATCTACTTCGGGAGAGCAAGTAAAGGTGGGATATGTGAGTCTGGCCCTCAGAAGATAAGTCTGGGACAGAGGTGGAGATTTGAAGATGCTCAGCTTAAATTTGGCAGTAAGACCCTGGGACAGAGTAGTTCAGGAAGGGAAAACAACCAGGGATAGAATCCTGAAGCAAATTGACATGAAGAAGTGAGTGAGAAGCCAAGAGAAGAAATTGAAGAATGTTTTCTCACGCCCCTACCCCAGACCAGGTCAAGTTTCCTACACAGTCAGTCATTATTTTATTTACATATTTATCTCTTCAAAGAGTCATAGTTTAGTCATCTTTGTATCCCTAGCAACTTGTACTTAATACTCATCAAATTTAGTCTACTATGTAAATCAGTGTTTCGATGAATATAAATTTATCACTTAAATTTACCCCTTTTTTCATTTACATTTTCTCTTTCATTCCTGTTAAGAAACAGAAAGACAAGATTGTTGTAAAAGAATTTATCTCCAATCTGTTGATAGCTTGAATGTTCTCTAACCTCTAACTTTCTGTTTCTTGAAAAATATCCTTTCTTAAGATTGACTTTTTTTAGCATCTTTATTGGAGTATAATTGCTTTACAATGGTGTGTTAGTTTCTGCTGTATAACAAAGGGAATCAGCTATACGTATACATATATCCCCATATCTCCTCCCTCTTCGTCTCCCTCCCACCCTCCCTATACCACCCCTCTAGGTGAACACAATAACCGAGCTGATCTCCCTGTGCTATGAGGCTGCTTCCCACTAGCTATCTATTTTACATTTGGTAGTGTATATATGTACATGCCACTCTCCCACTTTGTCCCAGCTTACCCATCCCCCTCCCCTTGTCCTCAAGTCCATTCTCTAGTAGGCCTGTGTCTTTATTCCTTTCCTGCCCGTATGTTCTTCAGAACCATTTTTTTTTTTTTTAGATTCCATATATATGTGTTAGCATATGGTATTTGTTTTCCTCTTTCTGACTTACTTCACTCTTTATGACAGTCTCTAGGTCCATCCACCTCATTACAAATAACTCGATTTTGTTTCTTTTTATGGCTGAGTAATATTCCATTGTATATATGTGTCACATCTTCTTTATCCATTCATCTGTTGATGGACACTTAGGTTGCTTCCATGTCCTGGCTATTGTAAATAGAGCTGCAATGAACATTGTGGTACATGATTCTTTTTGAATTATGGTTTTCTCAGGGTACATGCCCACTAGTGGGATTGCTGGGTCATATGGATAAAAAAAAGAAGATTGACTTTTTGATAAATTACTAATCTTAGGTGGTGGGCAACAAGAGTAGAATAAATTAAATATATCACTGAATGACATGAATCAATAGGATTTTGCTGCCTTTTTTCTAATGCCCTTAAAACTTTAGTCCTCAAAATTGATGGGAACAAGCCGTTTAGTGAGTGAGTCACTAATAAAATTACTTATAGATGCATATATCTAATCATATAAAATGATTGCAATATTACAAACTTATTCTTGATAAAATACAGCTATGCTCTTCAGAAATTATTTTTTGATTCCAAAACCTCTCTAAGGTATGTAATCAATACTTTATTTCAAAGTTGTGGATAAAATATTCACTATATGAACTAAGAAAATAAAATCTAATTTTCAGTGATTTAAATTAAGGAAAAATAGATCACATTTTAGAAGAATGTATGTTGAACTAAGTGGATAAAATACATAATATCAAATATCAAATATGAATCATCTTAACATAGTTAAGACTTCATCTTTCATGAAACTATTAAAAAACACAGGAATACATAAATGTAAGTGGAAAAACAAATTATACAATGTGCACTGTACACACACATATTTAACAATATTTCAGAGAAAAATACACATTTAGTTAAGCATCAATTTATAGAGTTTAGCTTCCTTTTTATCATTGACAAATGAAAATACATGGAACTGATGGTTGGAAGAATCTTGACAATATGTTGATGTTGTCTTTTGAGTATGAACAATCTCTACAAACTTATGAACACAGAAAGATTCCATGGAATTCTGGCCACACAATGAGCAAGGAGATATGAGTTCATAGGATGGTAGCAGATGCAAAAATAGTAATTAAAAAAATCAGTTTAGGACTTTGAATTTAATAATGGAAGAGGAAGGTTTTCATCTAAACTTCCCATTATTTCACAAAGTTTTAAATTTCATTATTGCTTTACTCTGGCCCAAATCCCCAATCCAAGGTTGATAGCAATGTGAAATATTAACTTAAGTAGTACATTATGTGTTGAGTCAAGGTCAACATCATATCTCAGCAGGAGCCAGCTGTTAAGAAAACACAAGATGGGATTTCTAGCCCCTTTGAGTGTGTAGCTGGACATGAGTAGCCTTGTACTCACCCCTAAAAATACCATTTCCTCTCCAGACATATGTACCAGGGATAGATCCAGGTTTAGGAAGACTGAAGCTTATACAATTTAGGCAACATAACTTCAAATTGGTAGACGGAATTATGAACCACATCTTCAAGTTTGTAGATTTTCACAAATTAGGTTCTTGGCTGGTTAACACTCACTTGCTCCCTCTTGGACCCTGGGTCTCTTCCTCAACATTGCCTCCGATTTACACGGGCAGTTGTGGATGTCTAGATGCTTGAATTTTATGTTGCACATTATAAGGCACTGATGCCCTCATATTGCCTTTTATCCATGCTGTTCCATGGCAACCACGCCTGCCAGCCTCCCCATCTGATGGAAAGAACCTGGCCTCAACTAGTGAGCCGCGCAGAGCCCTCACCCACTGCTGGGCACGCCTTCCTTACCTGCCTCCGAACAATGATGTTTGTGATCTATTTACTGATTTTTCTCGACAGCTCCATGAAGATTCCTCTTTCTCTGCCCTAAAGGCTGTACTTCACAGCCTCGTCTTCCCCTGGGGGCGGCCACCCAAAACACTACACAGCACACTGGTCAGAATAATACATTTGGGCTGGAAAAATGCAAGACCTGAGCTACTGCCCCATTTGCTAAATTCTGGGCAAGGTTCTCCCTGGGACATACCATGGAAGAACTGTGATGCTACCAAACCTTCTCTTTTTAGGTTGGGAAACATTCTTTCGCTTTCTATTACAACTACGTAACAAAAACCTTTTCTCAAACCAAAAACAACTCATGTTTTTGTTTTGTTTTTGATTTTTAATAGCGATTTTTATTATGATATGATACACATAACCTAAAATTACCATCTTAACCAGTTTAAAGTGTAGAATTCAGTGGCATTTAGTGCATTCACAGTGTTGCACAAGCATTTCCACTGTCTAGTTTCAAAATGTTTTCATCGCCCAAAAGGAAGCCCATGCCCTTCAGCTATCACTTCTCACTACCCCTGCCCCCATACCCTGGCAACCACCAAACTGCTTTCTGTCTATATGAGTTTCCCATTCTGGACATTTCATATAAATAGCATCATAAAACATGTAGCTTTAGTGTCTGGCTTCTTTAACTCAGCATCATATTTTCAAGGTTCATGAATGTTGTGGCCTGTGTCAGTACTTCATTTCATCTTGTGACTGGACAACACTCCCTTGTATGGATAAAACGCAATTTGTTTATCTACATTTTGGCTATTGTGAATAGTGATGCTATGAACATTCTTGTGCAAGTTTTTGTTTGAACACTTGTTTTCAATTCTTTTGAGTGTAAATCATGGAATAAAATAAAAAGATATAAGTATATATCATAAAAAAGTGTAAAAGGCATTGAACTAGTAGACCAGGATTCTGGTCCTGACCACAGCACTTACTAGTACAAAGTAAAGCTAAGATATATAAGTTCTTTGGGCCTTGGTTGGCCCATTTATAAAATGAGTACATTATTAGTTTTGCTTCACATCCGGCGTTGGCATGAAGATCAAAAAATGAATGTCAAAGCATATGAAAAATCACACTGTATTTTACCACCCATAAGCATGATTCTAAACTAATAGCAATAATTATGATTATTATTACAGTGTGTTCTGGGTTGCCCAACTCTGCATTTCTATTGAAGCAGGAAGTCTCTCACATACATTACATTGATGATTCTCTGAAAAAATATCTGCATGGTAAAAGTGGCGCCCCAAACAGTTTAGTGTTTCCTCAATAAATTAAACATAGCATTATCAAGAGCAGTTCATTAAAAATTAAAAACTATCTGTTAGCACTGAAGACGGGTATACCTTTATAATGTCCGAATACAGCATTTTTGTGTGTTTGGCAATATACAAAAGTGTATATCTCAATATAATAAAATATGTTCTTTAAAGATTTTTTAAATTTTTATTGGAGTACAGTTGATTTGCAATGTTGTATTCATTTCTGCTGTATAGCAAAGTGAATCAGTTATACATATACATATATCCACTCTTTCTTAGATTATTTTCCCCATATAAGCCATTACAGAGTATTGAGTAGAGTTCCCTGTGCTATACCGTAGGTCCTTATTAGTTATCTGTTTTATATATAGTAGTGTGTATATGTTAATCCCAATCTCCCAATTTATCCCTCCCCTGTCCCTTTCCCCCTTGGTAACCATAAGTTTGTTTTCTACATCTGTGACTCTCTGTTTTGTTCATTTGTACCATTTTTTTAGATTCCACATATAAGTGATATTACATGATATTTGTCTTTCTCTGTCTGACTTACTTCACTCCGTATGACAATCTCCCAAGTTGCTGCAAATGGCATTATTTCATTCTTTTTTATGGCTGAGTAGTATTCCATTGTGTATATGTACCACATCTTCTTTATCCATTCATTTGTTGATGGACATTTAGGTTGCTTCCATGGCCTGGCTGCTATAAATAGTGCTGCAATGAACTTGGTGTGCATGTATCTAAAACGTTTTAGAAAAGTTAGTGGAACACAAAGAAATGCTGTTTCAATAACATTCGGGGGGGGGGGGCAGTAACACAGTTTGGTGGTTTATTTTTCTAAGAATGAGCCTCCACATATATCATCTCATTTAGTCTTTGTCTCAATCTAGGAGTGAACAAAGGATAATAAAACCCCCAATAACATCATTTTCTTGATGTTCAGGAATAATTTTACTGGCACAAGATTTGCCTGTCTCAGGAGGGCAGAAATTTAGCTTGAAAAAAAAAGAAGATAAGGAATGGGTGTGTAAAACATTTTCCATTTGCTTTCTTCAATTCAAAGAAGGATCACAGAAGGTGGGGCTGAATGAGAGTCGCATGGTTTTGAACTTCACATGGTACCCCAAACACCACAAGCTGGATACCCTTCAATCAAAATGAAAATTATAGCCCTGAGCAGCATTTCTATCAGAGAAAAGCAAATGTTGTGATTTCTGCACTGATATCAAATTTAACTGGAATGATTCAATAAAATGATTGTATCATTATAAATCTGGTGCTTTTTCTTAAGGTTTGATTAGTCTAGACACCTGAGTTAAGTAATGACTGCTGTTTGATACTCCAAAGTACACTTGGCAACTTTGATTAAATATTTATGTTAAATGTAGATGACTTAAAGTAAAATGTGTTCCAATCAAGGCTCTAGCAAGCTAGATATACAGCCTCATCAGTTTCAGAGTCTTGGTGTAAGGCCATATCATTCGACGTTCAGTCAACTTGAGTGGTGCAGCCCTCCACTTCCACTCCCCGTGCGGGGGGTCACGGCAGCCTTCTTTTTGTGTGGCCGTGTCCAAGCGGCCCTGGGACACCTCAAAGAATAGACAGTAAGCGAGGTGAAGTTTGCTGTCTCTCTTCACCCCTCTTCTGTGATAGTAGAGCCCCATTTGTGCTCTCGTGTAAACAAAATTTACAGACACTTCTTAGACAAATCTAACTCACAATCTTTCCTTTTCAAAATGTTTTTAGTTCTTATCCCCAATTATTTGAGAATTAATGTGTTTCTTCAATTCAAAATATTCCTGTTGCATTTTCCTTTAAACTATGCTAAATCCATAATGCATATTTATTTACATTCTCACTGAGAGCATTAATATATACCTGATTTTTAAGGCAAGAAATTAGAAGTCATCTTGTTTTCCATATTCATTCTTCCCACACTCCATCAGGTACTAAGTGTTGTCAAATCACCCCAGTATGTTTGGATCTGTTGTATTTTTGCACAACTCTCCCCAGACCTGCTCCCCAGGGCCATGGCTTGAGCCCAGGCCCTCATCCCTCCAGCCCAGACAATGGCCACGGACAATCTATAGCTCCTGCCCTTGTGTGCATCTCTATTCTGCCCCAGTATGTCCCCATGATTTCAGAGATCTAAAGTAAATCAAATCTGATGTTAATAGTTGCTTTGGACTCACATTTAGACCTTTATGATTCTAAAGGTACTTCTTACATATTTATAATTCAACTATGTTTTGGCTTTTCAATTTTGTATCATATGCTACAGAAATACATAAATAATTTTTATTTTCATTTTATTTACTGAAAAAAAAGGCACGCTTGCTTTAAAAAATTCTTTTGTTTGTTTGTTTGTTTGCAGTACGTGGGCCTCTCACTGTTGTGGCCTCTTCCGTTGCGGAGCACAGGCTCCGGACGCGCAGGCTCAGCGGCCATGGCTCACGGGCCCAGCCGCTCCGCGGCATGTGGGATCTTCCCGGACCGGGACACGAACCCATGTCCCCTGCATCGGCAGGTGTACTCTCAACTACTGCGCCACCAGGGAAGCCCAAACAGTACTTATTTTTAAATGTAAAATTGAAAGACCCCTACCCTACGCTCACTCCCTCAAGAGTAATCAGTGTCAACAGTGCGTTGTGTCTTTCCCAGGAATTACATTTCTCCAGTGGCTTCTCAGTGCTAACAGAATGAATTACACCCTCCTCAGAACTCCTTTTTTGGACCTTCCCTCTCTTGCTCCTCACATATTGGAGCACAGACTATGATGGAAGGAACAGGCAGAATGCGTTTGAACTTGTGCCCCTGATTTGTTACTCGTATTTATTTCTCAAACTTCAGACTAAGCAACACTTCTTCTGGCAAAAAAAAATTTATTGGCTTCTCTTTTGTTTAGGGCTTTTCATTTTTAAAAAAGACAGATGCTCAAATCAGCTCAAGTTGGGAAGGAGCAGTGGTTTTCAAAATACATCAGGTTATTTAAAAATAAGAATTTCAACTATGATAGATTTCATGGAAACTGGAATTAGAATGAAGGCATCTTCATCATCCCCCTACCATTGTTTTCATTTTTATCTTACGTCATTTCTGATGCTCTCAGAAACTGGAACATTCTCAATACTTGAACACTTTTTTTGCTGTTTCCTCATGATTTTAATTTATAGGTAATTTTGATTGCCTTGGCTCTGCTTAAAGTTACATAAGCTTTTACCTTTTGCCTTTCTGGTTGTTTCCCCAGTTTTTATATTTACAATTACAAATTCCTAGAATAAAAATTCTGGGTACAATATACTTTTTCCCGTAGGTCATATGATATAAATTGCTTGCCAGATCCTACCTGGATTCTCCTAGGCTCAGGTGCCCACACCTTCTTAGGAGATCACAGGTGCTAAAGATGGCAATTGACCCTTAGCAGGACCGTGGTGATTGTGACAGTTAATTGCATGTGTCAACTTGGCCAGGCTATGGTGTCCAGTTGTTTGTTCAAAGGCTAGTCTAGATGTTATTGTGAAGGTATTTTTTAGATGTGATTAATGTTTACAAACTTTAAGTCAGACTTTAAGGAGATTATCCTCAATGTGCGGAGGTTGTGGGGGGGGGGGCACTTCATTCAATCAATCAGTTGAAAGCCTAAAGACCAAAAATAGACTTCCCAAAAAAGAAGGAATTCTGTCTCAAAACTGTAACATAGAAATCCTGCCTGAGTTTATAACCTAATGGCCCTCCTACAGATTTAAGACTCAATACTACTGAGTTTCCAGCCTGTCAGGCTGCCCTAGAAATTTCACACTTATCTGCAATCATTTGAGCTAATTCCTTAAAATAAATCTCTGTATCTATATCATCTATGTCCATATTCATATCCATATCTATATCTCTTATTATATACTCTATTGATTCTGTTTCTCTGGAGCACACTGACTGATGCAGATTATAGTACAGAGTCTGTTTCTAGAGGAACAGAGTCTTAAAGATGACTTTTCTGAATTGGTTCTTGGCTTCTGGAATTGGTTCTCTATTTTTATTTTATAACACAAAAGACACTAATGATTCTATTTCCACTGATAGTCCATGATGTGATGTAGTAAGAGATATATGCAAAATAGCACCATTAGATACTTTTAATCAAGTACTTCTAAGAGGCAAAATTCTGAGTGACCATATATTTGATACACATGAATGCTTTTGTCCAATTTAGGACTATATTGAGATTGGCAGTTTCCTCTTAACTGTGGTGGACAAATGGGGAAAGAAAAAGAAGAGTTCAGGGCTTCAGATTCCCAGCTCAAATGCTATACAAATCACTTGAAATTTTCTATGTCTGCCCTGAAGAAAACCCTTATCTCCTTCAGCAACAGAACTGAGACTGCTGTAAACAGAACTGGAGTTTCATCCTGTGAGTGGCTGAATTACACACAAAATGCAGGGTGTCTCTTGTTAAAGTGAGGGCATTGATTGGGAAGGACTGGGATCCCGGGAATTGGCATGGGGATCTATGGGCAGATACTGATGAAGCTGAGGATATTGAATTAAATTTTGCTAAGTGTTGCTGAATCTTCTTTGATAGTAGAGACAGCTCAACCTCCCTGTCTGAGGAGGGTAATTCGTTTTTCCTGCAGTACTTACCTTGCAAGCCATGGTGACTCTCCCTGGGACTCACCCCTACGACCCCTCTTTGCTTCTAGACTTATAAGCAGACTCAAGTCCTGGCAGGTCCCAAACAGATGAGATACAAAGTGTGACCCATGAGTAGATGTGCTACACTTGAAAAGAACTGCATAATTTTTCCAATTTATACAGCAGAAATACAGGGAATAGATATGGGACTGAATATTAAGGATGTAGGAAAAAGGGTGAAAGGAACATAAAATTGTATATGAGTTCACTAAGCAGAGGTCCTGAATTTAACATATAGCCAGAGGGATTAGAAAGGACTCTAACAGTGTGGTTGATTGGTTGGTTGGTTAAAACATGGACCAAGGGCTTCCCTGGTGATGCAGTGGTTGAGAGTCCACCTGCCGATGCAGGGGACGAGGGTTCGTGCCCCGGTCCGGGAAGATACCACATGCTGCAGAGCGACTGGGCCCGTGAGCCATGGCCGCTGAACCTACGCGTCCGGAGCCTGTGCTCCGCAATGGGAGAGGCCACAACAGTGAGAGGCCCGCGTACCGCAAAAAAAAAAAAAAACAACATGGACCAAAACGTTCCCTACACTATATAAAGTTGAAATGCCAGGGTTGCCTTTGTTTCCTGTATCCAAAGATTGGAATGCTAGAGTGGATTTATCATGTCAGACCTGTTCGCCTGCCCTAGGAGGGTCCAGAGGACACACCTTTCACTAAAACTGTGATAAATACATTTGTGAGGGAAACTCCTGGGTTCTTGAAGAACTCTGTAGATGAAAATTACAGTGAGAACGCTGCCAATGATCTGGGCTCCTTAAATGCAATGGGGATAATTGGACCCAGAGGGGCAGAGGCCAATAGGCAGTAATCAATTGTCCAAGACAAGTGGCTGTGGTTACCATAACACACAGTGGAGACAATGCTGTAATCAGAAGACTATGACTTGTAGATGACGTGTAGCTGGTCATGAAGTTTCTAGAAGAGAACTAATTGGGCAGTCTTACTTGATCTGGTCAGGAATTCTAGGTCACTTCTAAAGAGCCCCAGTCCCTCATTCAATTCCCACACGTGAGCCAGTTTGAAGATCCAGAATGCCTTGAATGAGAGGGAGGTCATGTCCCCTTGAGGAAGAGCCCTGGCACACTGCCAAAATTGATACTGTTAATCTTTCTCCCAGCCTTCAAAGGAAAATATGGCCTTTCACCAAGATCACTGTGTATCATGGAAAAGGAAATAATCAGACTCTTGAAGGATTACTAGACACTAGCTCTGAACTCATACTAACTCCAGGAGACTGAAAATGTCCACCCATCAGATTGGGGCTTCTGAAGGTCAAGAGATCAATGGAGTTTTAGTTCAGATTCGTCTTACAGTGGGACAAAAGGACCTCCCAAACCCATCCTGTGGTTATTTTCCCAGTTCCAAATGCATAATTGGAATGTATTAAACCAGCACCTGGCAGAATCCTCACATTGGTTCCCTGAATAGTGGAGTGAAGGATATTATGGTGGGAAAAGCCAAGTGAAGGCCACTAGAACTGCCTCTACCTAAGAACATAGTAAGCTGAAAGCAATACTGTGTTCTTAGAGTAATTACAGACATTAGTGTCACCATCAAGGACTTGAAGAAGTCAGGGGTGGTGATTCCCACCATATCACCATGCAACTCACCTAACCTGACCTGTGCAGAAGACAGATGTATCTTGGAGAATGACAGTGGGTTATTGTAAATTTAACTAGGTATAGCTCCAACTGCAGTTGCTGCTCTAGACATGGTTAGATTGTGTAAGCAAAAAACCATGTCCCCTCACACATGATATGCAGTTATTGATCTGGCAAATGCTTCCTTCTTGATACCAAGAAGAAGTTTGCTGAGACCTGTCAAGGTCAGCAATGTGTCTTCCTGTCCTATCTCAGGGCTTTGTCAACTCTCCATCCGTATGTCACAATCTACGACGTAGGGCTCTTGATCACATTTCCCTCCACAAGTTATTACACTGGTCCATTACACTGATGGAGTTATGCTGATGACCAAGATGTAGAAATTACCCTAGACTTACTATAAGACATTTGTGTGTCACAAGGTAGGAAACAAATCCAACTAAAACTCAGAGGCCTTCCACCTCAGTGAATTTTCTAGGGGTCAGTAGTGTGGACATGTTGAGATATCCTCTCTAAGGCAAAAAGAAATTGTTGTATCTGGTCCCCTCAGTAACAAAAGAAGGAGGCACAATACCCAGTAGACCTCTTAGGATTTTGAAGACAATATATTTCTCACATAGGGGTGCTATTCCAACCCACTTTCCTCATGACCTGAAAAGCTGCTAGTTTTGGGTGAAGCCCAGAGCAGTCATGGGCTCTGCAGCAGGTTCAGGTTGCCCTAGGCCATACGATCCAGCAGATGCAGGTGTGAGTGGTAGGTAGGGGTCCTGTTTGGAGCCTTGTGCAAGTTCCTACAGGTGAATCATAACACAGATCCTTAGGATTTTGGAGCAAAGCCCTGCCATCCTCTGCAAATAACTTCTTTTGAAAAATAGTCTTTGGCCAGCTATCGGGTCTTAGTAAAGACTGAACACTTAACCATGGCCCACCAAGTTACCATGCAAAATGAACTGCCCTTTATGAACTGGGTGTTGTCTGACCCAAGCTATAAAGTTGGGCATGAGTAACAACACTCCATCATAAAATGGAAGCTGTGATCGTATGATCCTGCAATCCCAGTCCTGGACATATATCTGGAGAAAACCGTAATTCGAAGAGACACATGCGCCCCAATGTTCATTGCAGCACTATTTACAGTAACCAAGACATGGAAGCAACCTAAGTGTCCATTGACAGATGAATGGACAAAGAAGATGTGGGGTGTGTGTGTGTACGCAATGGAATATTGCTAAGCCATAAAAAGGAATGAAATGTTGCCATTTGCAGCAACATGGATGGACCTAGAGATTATCATACTAAGTCAGAGAAAGACAAATATCATATATCACTTATATGTGGAATCTACAAAAAATGATACAAATGAACTTATTTACAAAACAGAAACAGACTCACGGATATAGAAAACAAATTTATGGTGACCAAAGGGTAAAGTGGGAGGAGAATAAATTAGGAAATTGAGAATAACATATACAAAATATATATAACATAGATAAACAAGAACCTACTGTATAGCATAGGGAACTATGCTTAATATTTTGTAATAACCTATATGGGAAAAGAATCTGAAAAAGAATATATATATATATATATATATATATATAAAAAACTGATTCACCTTGCTGTACAGCAGAAACTAACACAACATTGTAAATCAATTATACTTCAATAAAAATAAATTTTAAAAAAACAAATAAATAAAATAAAATAGAAGCTGTGTAAATTAAATTGGACCCAAGCAAATCCTGAGTACATAAGTAAGATGCATGAGGATGTGGTCCAAATGCCCATGGCCCACATTTATCTTACGTTACTTTCTCTCTTCCAGCTCCCAGCTATGCCCTCAGGAGGAAGTTCTTATGATCAGTTAACTGGGATAGAGAAAACCCAGGTCTGGTTTACAGATGGTCCTGCACAATATGCAGGCACCACCTGAAAGCGTACAGCTGCGGGCCTGCAGCCCCTCTCTGGGACACACCTGCAGAACAATATGAAGGGAAATCCTCTCATGGGGCAGGACTCTGAATAGTGCACCTGGCTGTGCACTGCACTTAGTAGAAATGGCCAAGACGTGTGATTGTTTACTGATTCAAGGCTGTGGTCTATGACTTGGTTGGATGGTCAGGAACTTGGAAGAAATGTAATAGGAAAATCAGTGACAAGGAGGTCTAAGGAAGAGGTACGTATGTAGGAGTCTTTGTATGGGCAAAAAGTATGAAGGTATTTATGTCCCACTTGAATATTCTTCAAAGGGTGATCTAAGCAGAGGATCTAATAATCAGGTGGATGGATGACCCATTCTGTTGGCATCAGTCAGCATCTTTCCCTGGGTACTTCTGTCATCACCCACTGGGCTCATGGACAAACTAGTACAGCTGACAAGGATGGAGATGTGTTCTCAGCAACACAGATGTTCACTTACCAAAGCCAACCTGGCTACAGCCACCACTGAACACCAAATCTGCCACAGCAAACACTAAGTTTCTGTTAGGATATCATTCCCCAGGATGCTCAGCCAGCCACCTGGTGGCAGCTTGATTACACTGGGTCTCTTTCACCATGGACAGGGCAGTGTTTTGTTCTGACTGGAATACACAGAGTCTGGATATGAATTTGCCTTCCCTGTGCACAATACTTTTGTCTAAACTATCATCTGAGAACTTACAGAATGCCTTATGAACTGCCATATTACACACAGTATTGCTTCTGATCAAGGAACCTACTTCACAGCAAAGTAAGTTCAGCAATGGTCCCGTGCTTATGGAATTCATTGATTTTTACCTTGTTTCCCACCACCCTGAAGCACCATCCTGGTCTGATACAATGGCGGAACCACCTTTTGAAGACTGAGTTATAGCACCACCTAAGTGGTAGTAGCTTGTAGAACTAGGGCAAGCTTCTCCAGAAGGCTGTATACACTCTGAATCAGGTGGATAGAGACATACATATATAGATATATTATTCCTTTGCTAAGCTATATGGTTTTAAATGCCTGGAGCAATAAATAATGACCTGAGTGTTTATGATTTCAATATATTAAAGTATATTTCCAGAGGACCTTCAAGATGGTGGAGGAGTAAAATGCTGAGATCACCTTCCTCCCCACAAATACACCAGAAATACATCTACATGTGGAACAACTCTTACAGAACACCTACTGAACGCTGGCAGAAGACCTCAGACGTCCCAAAAGGCAAGAAACTCCCCACGTACCTGGGTAGGGCAAAAGAGAAAAGAAAAAACAGTGACAAAAGAATAGGGACGGGACCTGCACCTCTGGGAGGGAGCTGTGAAGGAGGAAATGTTTCCACACACTAGGAAGCCCCTTCACTGGCAGAGACGGGGTTGGGGGGGGGGTAGTTTTGGAGCCACAGAGGAAAGTGCAGCAACAGGGGTGCAGAGGGCAAAGCAGAGAGGTTCCCGCACAGAGGATCAGTGCCAACCAACACTCAGCAGCCTGAGAGGCTGTGCAGCCCACTACTGCCAGGGTCCCGTGATCCAGGGACAACTTCCCCGGGAGAACACACGGCACACCACAGGCTGTTGCAATGTCACGCGTGTCTCTGCCGCCATAAGTTCACTCTGCATTCCGTATCCCTCCTCTCCCGCAGCCTGAGTGAGCCAGAGCCGCCTAATCAGCTGCTGCTTTAACCCCGTCCTGTCTGAGCAAAGAACAGATGCCCTCAGGCGACCTACAGAGGCAGGGCCAAATCCAAAGCTATAACCCAGGAGCTGTGCGAACAAAGAAGAGAAAGGGAAATCTCTCCATGCAGCCTCAGGAGTAGTGGATTAAATCTCCCCAATCAACTTGATGTACCCTGCATCTCTGGAATACCTGAATAGACAACGAATCATCCCAAAATTGAGGTGGTGGACTTTGGGAGCAACTGTAGACTTGGGGTTTGCTTTCTGCATCTAATTTGTTTTTGGTCTTATGTTTATCTTATCTTAGTATTTAGAGTTTAGTATCATTGGTAGATTTGTTTATTGATTTGGTTGCTCTCTTCCTTTTGTTTTTTATATATATAGATATATATTTTTTTTTTCTCTCTTTTTGTGAGTGTGTATGGGTATGTTTCTTTGTGTGATTTTGTCTGTATAGCTTTGCTTTTACCATTTGTCTTAGGGTTCTGTCTGTCCGTATTAATTTTTTTTAAGTATAGTTTTTAGCGCTTGTTATCATTGGTGGATTTGTTTTTAGGTTTGGTTGCTCTCTTCTTTCTTTCATCTTTATATTACTTTTTAATTTTTAATATTTTTTCTTTTTTATTTTAGTAACTTTATTTTATTTTATTTTATTTTTTTTCTCCCCTTTCTTCTGAGTTGTATGGCTGACAGGGTCTTTGTGCTCTGGTCGGGTGTCAGGCCTGTGCCTCTGAGGTGGGAGAGCCAAGTTCAGAACATTTGTCCACCAGAGACTTCCTGGCTCCATGTAATGTCAAACAGCAAAAGATCTCCCAGAGATCTCCATCTCAAAGCTAAGACCCACCTCCACTCAATGACCAGCAAGCTACAGTAATGGACACGCTATGCCAAACAACTAGCAAGACAGGAACACAACCCCACCAATTAAAAGAGAGGCTGCCTAAAATCATAAGGTCACAGACACCCTACAACACACTACTGGACATGGTCCTGCCCACCAGAAAGACAAGATCCAGCCTCATCCACCAGAACACCGAAACTAGTCCCCTCCACAAGGAAGCCTACACAACCCACTGAACCAAACTTAGCCACTGGGGGCAGACACCAAAAACAACAGGAACTACAAACCTGCAGTCTGCGAAAAGGAGACCACAAACACAGTAAGTTAACCAAAATGAGAAGACAGAGAAACACACAGCAGATGAAGGAGCAAGGTAAAAATCCACCAGACCAAACAAATGAAGAGAAAATAGGCAGCCTACCTGAGAAAGAATTCAGAGTAATGATAGTAAATATGATCCAAAATCTTGGAAATAGAATGGAGAAAATACAAGAAACATTTAACAAGGACCTAGAAGAACTAAAGAGCAAAGAAACAATGATGAACAACACAATATATGAAATTAAAAATTCTCTAGAAGGAATCAATAGCAGAATAACAGAGGCAGAAGAACGGATAAGTGACTTGGAAGATAAAATAGTGGAAATAACTACTGCTGAGCAGAATAAAGAAAAAAGAATGAAAACAATTGAGGACAGTCACAGAGACCTCTAGGACAACACTAAATGCACCAACATTCGAATTATAGGTGTCCCAGAAGAAGAGAAAAAGAAAGGGACTGAGAAAATATTTGAAGAGATTATAGTTGAAAACTTCCTTAATATGGGAAAGGAAATAGTCAATCAAGTCCAGGAAGTGCAGAGAGTCCCATACAGGATAAATCTAAGGAGAAATATGCCAAGACACGTATTAATCAAACTATCAAAAATTAAATACAAAGAAAAATATTAAAAGCAGCAAGGGGAAAACAACAAATAACATACAAGGGAATCCCCATAAGGTTAACAGCTGATCTTTCAGCAAAAGCTCTGCAAGCCGGAAGGGAGCAGCAGGACATATCTAAAGTGATGAAAGGGAAAAACCTACAACCAAGATTACTCAACCCAGCAAGAATCTCATTCAGATTTGACAGAGAAATTAAAAGCTTTACAGACAAGCGAAAGCTAAGAGAATTGAGCACCACTAAACCAGCTATACAACAAATGCTAAAGGAACTTCTTTAGGCAGGAAACACAAGAGAAGTAAAAGATCTACAATAACAAGCCCAAAACAATTAAGAAAATGGTAATAGGAACATACATATTGATAATTATCTTAAATATAAATGGATTAAATGCTCTAACCAAAAGACATAGACTGGCTGAATGGATACAAAAACAAGACCCATATATATGCTGTCTACAAGAGACCCACTTCAGACCTAGGGACACATACTGACTGAAAGTGAGGGGCTGGAAAAAGATATTCCATGCCAATGGAAATCAAAAGAAAGCTGGAGTAGCAATTCTCATATCAGACAAAATAGACTTTAAAATAAAGACTATTACAAGAGACAAAGAAGGACACTACATAATGATCAAGGAATTGATCCAAGAAGAAGATATAACAATTGTAAATATTTATGCACCCAACATAGGAGCACCTCAATATGTAAGGCAAATGCTCACAGCCATAAAAGGGAAAATCGACAGGAACACAATCATAGTAGGGGACTTTAACACCCCACTTTCACCAATGGACAGATCATCCAAAAAGAAAATAAATAAGGAAACACAAGCTTTAAATGAGACATTAAACAAGATGGACTTAATTGATACTTATAGGACACTCCATCCCAAAACAACAGAATACACTTTCTTCTCAAGTGCTCATGGAACATTCTCCAGGATAAAGGAGATCAAACACCATGATCAAGTAGGGGTTCTCCCAGGAATGCAAGGATTCTTCAATATAGGCAAATCAATCAATGTGATAAACCATATTAACAACTTGAAGCAGAAAAAACACATGATCATCTCAATAGACGCAGAAAAGGCTTTCAACAAAATTCAACACCCATTTTTGATAAAAACTCTCCAGAAAGTAGGCATAGAGGGAACTTACCTCAACATAATAAAGGCCATATTTGACAAACCCACAACCAACATCGTTCTCAATGCTGAAAAACTGAAACCATTTCCTCTAAGATCAGAAACAAGACAAGGTTGTCCACTCTCACCACTATTATTTAACATAGTGTTTGAAGTTCTAGCCACAGCAATCAGAGAAGAAAAGGAAATAAAAGGAATCCAAATCAGAAAACAAGAAGTAAAGCTGTCACTGTTTGCAGATGACATGATACTCTACATAGAGGATCCTAAAGATGCTACCAGAAAACTACTAGAGCTAATCAATGAATTTGGTAAAGTAGCAGGATACAAAATTAATGCACAGAAATCTCCTGCATTCCTATACACTAATGATGAAAAATCTGAAGGAGAAATTAAGGAAACATTCCCATTTACCACTGCAACAAAAATAATAAAATACCTAGGAATCAACCTACCTCAGGTGACAAAAGACCTGTATACAGAAAACTATAAGACACTGATGAAAGAAATTAAAGATGATACAAACAGATAGAGAGATATACCATGTTCTTGGAATGGAAGAATCAACATTGTGAAAATGACTATACTACCCAAAGCAATCTATAGATTCAATGCAATCCCTATTGAACTACCAATGGCATTTTTCACAGAACTAGAACAAAAAATTTCACAATTTGTATAGAAACACAAAAGACTCTGAATAGATAAAGCAATCTTGAGAAAGAAAAATGGAACTGGAGGAATCAGGCTCCTGGACTTCAGAGTACACTACAAAGCTACAGTAATCAAGACCGTATTGTATTGACACAAAAACAGAAATATAGATCAATGGAACAGGATAGAAAGCCCAGAGGTAAACCCATGCACATATGGTCACCTTATTTTTGATAAAGGAGGCAAGAATATACAATGGAGAAAAGACAGTCTCTTCAGTAAGTGGTGCTGGGAAAACGGGACAGCTATATGTAAAAGAATTAAATTAGAACACTCCCTAACACCATACACAAAAATAAACTCAAAATGGATTAAGGACCTAAATGAAAGGCCAGACACTAGAAAATTCTTAAAGGAAAACATAAGCAGAACACTCTAGGACATAAATCACAGCAAGATCCTTTTGACCCGCCTCCCAGAGAAATGGAAATAAAAACAAAATAAGCAAATGGGACCTAATGAAACTTAAAAGCTTTTGCATGGCAAAGGAAACTGTAAACAAGACAAGAAGACAACCCTCAGAACAGGGGAAAATATTTTCAAATGAAGCAGATGACAAAGGATCAATCTCCAAAATTTACAAGCAGCTCATGCAGCTCAATATCAAAAAAACAAACAACCCAATCCAAAAATGGGCAGAAGACCTAAACAGACATTTCTCCAAAGAAGATATACAGATTGCCAATAAACACATGAAAGAATGCTCAACATCACTAATCATCATTAGAGAAATGCAAATCAAAAGTACAATGACGTATCACCTCACACCAGTCAGAATGGCCATCATCAAAAAATCTACAAACAATAAATGCTGGAGAGGTTGTGGAGAAAAGGGAACCCTCTTGCACTGTTGGTGGGAATGTGAATTGATACAGCTACTCTGGAGAACAGTATGGAAGTTCCTTAAAAAACCAAAAAATAGAACTACCATATGACACAGCAATCCCACTACTAGGCATATACCCTGATTAAACCATAATTCAAAAAGAGTCATGTACCACAATGTTCATTGCAGCTCTATTTCCAATAGCCAGGACATGGAAGCAACCTAAGTGTCCATCGACAGATGAATGGATAAAGAAGATGTGGCACATATATACAATGGAATATTACTCAGCCATAAAAGGAAACAAAATTGAGTTATTTGTAGTGAGATGGATGGACCTAGAGTCTGTCACACAGAGTGAAGTAAGTCAGAAAGAGAAAAACAAATACTGTATGCCAACACATATATATGGAATCTAAAGAAAAAAAAAAAAAGGTTCTGAAGAACGTAGGGACAGGACAGGAATAAAGACACAGACATAGAGAATGGACTTGAGGACACGGGGAGGGGGAAGGGTAAGCTGGGACGAAGTGAGAGAGTGGCATGGACATATATACACTACCAAATGTAAAATAGATAGCTAGTGGGAAGCAGCCGCATAGCACAAGGAGATCAGCTCAGTGCTTTGTGACCACCTAGAGGCGTGGGATAGGGAGGTTGGGAGGGAGGGAGATGCAAAAGGGAAGAGATATGGGAACTTATGTATATGTATAGCTGATTCCCTTTGTTATAAAGCAGAAACTAACACACCATTGTAAAGCAATTATACTCCAATAAAGATGTTAAAAAAAAAACTATATGGGAAAATATCTGAAAAATAATATATATATATATATCTATATATATCTGAATTACTTCATTGTATACCTGAAATAACACAACATTGTAAATCAACTATACTTCAATAAAAAAATTAAAAAGTAAAAAAAGTGTATATTTCCAACTAAAACATTTTTATAATTTATTTTGGAGGCAAAATTATAAACGTAATAGTGTGATGATTTAAGCCAAGGAAGGCTAATATAATTTTTGAGATACAATATGGATATTATGTCATGGAACAGGAACATTATAGTCCATTTTCGGACACTAAAATGTTCTGCTGACCTGACCTGTTCTTTGCTGATGATTCAGATGTAAGAATGATGAAGTGAACTGGCTGGAATTAGAGAACAATGAAAAGGAGGACAGAGTTGATGAGAGTGATTAAGGGAAGTGCAGAAGTTCTACATAATAACAGCTGAGTACTAAAAATAGGATCAACTACATAATTCAATTCTGACCACTACTGACGATTAAACTTGATTTTAGTTTTCAATCCTTTCATTTAATACTATATCCTTTATTACATGTGAACAACACTCCAGTATAGTAAATCACGAAATGGGAATGAAGCCTGTAATTTTAATTAACATACTTTAAAATGTTTCTGATTTGTATGCATTGGATCAAATTTTCATTTACCGTGAGCTGTTTTTTTCATTCTCATGAAATGTTTGACATAAACATTTCTTTCTTTAATACAATACTAAATATTTAATAAAATGCATTACATTTTTAGTACAACTTGCCAGGAATTTTTCTCCCTACAAATATTTGTATAATGGAAACTAAAACTCACAGCCAGATTCAGTTTCAATCAACAGGTAGAAGTAAGCATTTTTGTTATTGTTTCATAGCGAATGATGAATGTCACTCATCTTTCCTCCTGGCTCTCTCACTGCCTTATCTGGGCTCTGGGTGTGCACAGATACTCACGGGTACTCATTTGGGGTGCAAGCATAGGGCACTAGCAATACTTAAGTGAGGATTAGAAATAAATTTACAACCTGAAGAGAGGCTATTTAAATTTTTTTTTCTTTTCCTTTGGTTAGATAGAGAACAATGTTATCTGCTGATTTCATAGCAAATAGAGGTTCTAATTGATCTTGACTCCAGTGCCTGATGCACCTAGAGTGATTCTGCATCTTCTATTAGCCAAACTTACTATCCATTCGCCTATTCACTCATCCATTTATTCTGCCAACTGGACATGTAAGCAGAGAGTTAACCAAACAAAGTACAATAAATCACCTCACCAGGAGATCTCTGAGAATGGGATCATGTTTAACTTCTTTTGTACACCCTGGACCTAGAGGGCACTCAATACCTGCTTTCTGCCTTTTATGGCCATTAATAAATATGTTATAAATTTAAGTAAGAAAACAATTATTATGAGGCCTGCAGACATGAGCTTTCTCCTATGCATGAGCTCTTCACCACTGTTCCAAATCTCCCAGAATCAGAAAGGAAAAAGGAGTCAAATAACTGATCCAAGTCTCTCCTCAGTTTTCACCTCACTTAACTCTTCTGCAGAATTTGTCAAATTACTGATTTCACTTTTTCCAGAAGCAGAACGGGGGGGGGGGAGGGAAAGCGAGAGAGGGGAGAAAAATAAGACCTATGCCTGTGAGAGTTAAATGTGAAACCCAGAGTTCGTCAGCTATCAAGGGCCTGGCACACAGTAATTTCTCCCAAAATGGCACTAATATTATTCCTCTGTGATTATTAAAGATGCTACAAACATTTAGCACCCTTGCTTTTTGCCATGCAGCTGTTAGTACTTGAGATGTGCTTTTGTTTACGTTTTCACTTGTCAGAAAGATGCTAATCTCTAAAGAACAATTGAAATGTCACTTCCTGTGATCACTTCATTGATCCCCTTTATGGGGAAAATTACTGGTTCCTGAAACAACTGTGTTGTTCCTGAAACTGTGTTGTTTCCAACAGAAATAAGGCTAAACCTGCAGCATGAGAAGTGAGGTATAAAGTAACAGCTTGACTTGCAGTGTTGCCCTTCTGCTTGCATGAACTTTAGTTCTGGGAGGGAGCAGGTATGGGGAGGGAAGGTGTGGTGGCATTGCCAGAACACACAATGTCAAGCTAAAACTACATTTTTAAAAATTTTTATAAAACCAAAATGGATCCGAATTTTGCCTAGTTTTCATATTACATAATGATAAATGTTCAAAGCATAAATAATAATAACACATTTAATCTCTAAATTTTAGTCTCTTTAGATTATTTTTTAATCTCATCAGAGCGAGCATATATATAAACAGAATATTTTCTACGTACCTTCATGTGCTTTTGAAAATTAATGTTATAACATAGATCGGTTTCTTATCTATTTTTTAAATTAGCAATATACTAAGAACATTTTCTCAAGCCAGTAAATATTACTCTATGATGTACATTTTCATGACCTCACTGTGTGATGTCCTGGGTTCCAGATGGACCAAGGATATAAGATTGGATGCAACAGTAGGGCCTGGGATTGTGTTGGTTGGAGTGTCATTTCCACCCTGGGTGGGTAGGAACACCTTGCACTAGCAGTGAAAATTCATGGAAATATAGGAAAAAAGGAGATGATAAACACTTAAAATGGTATATTCTTCTCTCTCTCTCTCTCTTTCTCTCTCTCTCTCTCTCTCTCTCTCTCTCTCTCTATATATATATATATATATATATATGTATGTATACACACACATATACAGAGATGTATAAATATACACTATCTTATATATTATACATATAAAGTTGTTAGCATCTTTTTGCTATTATAAATAATGCTAAAACATGTATCTGTACACAAAATTAGGGAAAATTACTGAGAGAGGAATTGTTTCACCAAAGCCTATGCAAAATTTTAAGATTTGTTCATATATATTCCCAAATGTCTCTATAAAATATTTCTGCCATTCCCAAATGTCTCTATAAAATATTTCTGCCACATTCGATTCCCCCAATAACTGCCTCACAGTCTAACCAAGACGCTTTCCCCATTTTTCCAAACAATGGTTTACTTTGCAGGGTAAAGTGAGCAGTCAGGGGCGTAGACCTTATGTTTCATTTTTCAATTAAAATTTCTTTAATCACTACAGAGCACAAATATCTAACATGCCATTCCATTGGGGAAAGGGGTGGTTAATTTGTTATTAACCCCTGATGGATTTTTAAAAATCAGAAGAAGTAATTTAAACACCTGTTCAAATTATTTGCAGATGAAGAGAGAAAGGGGAAGTTTCCACATATATATGGCTCCATGTGCTGAATCAGATAGAGAAGAGAGAGTTAAAGCCAAAGGACCTGCCAAAGTGAGCACCATATCTAGCAGCAAATTGCATTTCCTGTGTTTGCTGTGGTTGTTCGCTTTAACAGGAAAAGGGCTGCCATTTTCTTCACTAATAATCCAGGCTGTCCCACTTTACCTACTCCTCAAGCTTTCTTCTCTCAATGAAAAAGGAATGTGATACTTCTCTTCATTTGCTTCCCAGCTGTTTGCATCTTCTTCCTGCCCCTCTCGTGCTGAGCCAGGAGGAGCTGGTACAATTTTGCTATACTTTCCTTTAAATTACACGGCCAACAGTATTCTCCCTTTCAAGAAGTGAATCAGCATTTACTAGGCTCTTTCCTAATCTATTTCTCCCATAAATTGGCCAAAGTTTCAGTGCATGGATGCCACCCTCCCTGGTGCCTATGTCAAAAGCCTTTACCCCGTCCATCATTTGCTCACTGTGTTGTTACCACCTTGTAGAAGCCTCTTGACTACACTAATCAGCTACTGTAATATTCCAAGACCTTTCCACAGGCTCCATATTGGTTTTTTGTTTTGTTTTTGTTTCATACTAGAAATACTTGAACTCTATGCAGGTTTTACGATTGAATCAAAAGCTGGATACTTGAATTCTTACCAGTATCTCTCCTCATTTTCCCTTTGGATGTTGTTAGTGAGACTCGTTTATTCATTTTGAATCACTGGGTTAGCGGGCCAGTAGACTGAGTGAAGAAGACAATAAACAGGGGTCTAGCAATCTAGAGCAGGGAACTTTATGTTTTCATAATTTTCCAGAGAAACTCAGCCTATTTTTAGTTAATCTTCTATTGATCCACTGATACCCATTTATTGAGCCCTGTTTTCGATGATGGAAGTGGTAATAAGACAGAAAAAGTCCCTTTCCTTATGGGATCTATTTTGAAGGGGGTGTACAGTAGAGATTATCAGTAGAAGTTCATACAGAAACAAACAAGATAATTTTAGATAGAAACAAGGGCCATGAAGAAATAATTTCAGAGATACATAGTGATAAGATGAGGATTAAAATGTGTTGAGAGAGAGTATATTTTTTAAAATATGCTTTTTTAAAGATAACTCTACCCTCTGGGTGACAGCATATATTGAAAACTGGATGCAGAAAGCAGAAGAGAACTCAAGGAACATCAATAATGTACATGCTCAGAAGAATAGAAAAGGTTCTGCATTGATTACACAAAGAAAAAAAGAGGAAGAGGAAGAAGAAAGAAGAGTAGGAGGACAGGAAAAAGGAAGAGGAAGGGAAGGGAAAGGGGAACATTTTGAGAGGTTTTCAGTTCATTGATATTCAAAATATGAGCAGTATTTTAAAATATATAAGTGAATAAATAAAACTTGTCAGTGATATAATACAGAGATAGAAATAATCAGGGAAACGCCAATGAAAACCACAGTGAGGACTTCTGTGGCGGTCCAGCAGTTAAGCCTCCGTACTTCCACGGCAGGGGGTGCCGGTTTGATCCCTAGTTGGGGAACTAAGACCCTGCATGCTGCATGGTGTGGTGAAAAAAAAAAAAAACACACACCACAATGAGATATCACCTCATACCTGCTAGAATTACTATTATCAAGAAGACAAGAAATAAGTGCTGGTGTGGATGTGGAGGAAAGGGAAGTTTTGTTCATGTTGGTGGGAATGTAAATTGGTGCAGCCACTACGGAAAACAGTATGGAGGTGCCTCAAAAAATCAAAAATATAACTACCATATGATCCAGCAATCCCACTTTTGGGTAAATATCTGAAGGAAATGAAATCACTGTCCAAAGAGACCTCTGCATCCCCATGTTCACTGCATTATCCATTATGTATAATATATACACATATATTCACTGCAGCATTATTCATTTTTCATCCATTGACAGACACTAAATTTGTGTCTATGTCTTGTGAATAATATAATCATAATAATAATATTGTGAATACTATTGGGGTTGGGGGTGGGTTGGGGAAATGGGGAGGTGTTGGTCAAAGGGTACAAACTTTCCATTATAAAATGAATACATTCTGGGGATCTACTGTACAGCATGGTGACTATAGTTAACAGTACTGTATTATACACTTGAAAGTTGCCAAGAGTAGCTTGGCATGAGTATCTTGAGTGTTCTCACCACACACACACCAAAAAAATGGTAACTAGGTGAGGTGATGGCTATGTTAACTAAGCTCATTGGGATGATCATTTTACAATATATACATATATCAAGTCATCATGTTGTACATTTTAAGCTTACACAGTGTTACTTGGCAAGTATATCTCAATAAAGCTAAGGGGAAAAGGAAATGTTTTAAAGACACCAAGTGCTGAAGACATATTTGTGAAAAATAAGAATGCAAAGTATCAATTAATATATTTAAGCCTTGAATTCAAAAAAATTGTTTTCAAGTATTTGTCTTTTCAGATGACATGGGTATTTCAACATAGAAGATAGCTTGGTTCTTAAGTTGTCCTTTTCAATCCTGGTGTTTATTTCATTCTTATATTTCTTAAAGACTAAAGCAAGACCAAATACAAGTCGATTATTTTAAAGAAGGTAATGGCTGCCAAAAAAAAAAAAAAAGAAAGAAAGAAAATAAAGATTTTGCCAGATGCATTGTTTCCCTTGAGGAAAGGGAAGATAACACCTGAAATACATCAAGGAATTGTTAATGATTTCTTTGTAAAAAAATATTTTAAGATGTGAGTGTTGAAATAGGACATGTATATGGAAACTTCTCTGTCTTTTTTTCCTGTTGCTTCTTTTCTCATTCCCAAGCTATCCTTCAGAAAAATAAAACTAAAAACTTTCATAATTAGAAAAAAAGAGTGCAAAGTATCTCGATGAATTTTATCTTGATTACATGTTTAAAAGATATATACTCAGTAATATATACTATATATTATATTATAATATATAATAATAATTACCAAAGGAAGCTGTGTTGAACTTCATAAGTACCCTTTCCTCCTTGTGAGTCGATGTTCAGTTCTCCCTCATCACTGACATCCTCATGCAAGCAAGCCTGGTTGGGAAAAACCTGAAAAGAGGGCAAAGGAGAATATGAGACACACACATAGGAAGAGGGACTTAGCTTCTATAGATAGACTCACAGTTTCTTCCCACCCCTTCTAGTTAAATACTAAATAGGTTAGAGAGAGTGCCAAATTATATGCCTTTTGAGACACTCAAGAGTCAACATAGTTTCAAGGAAAAAGGACGAAACTCCTTTACTTACCATTTTAAACCAGACGTCCAAACACTTATAAATTAATGAAAAAGGAAGTAGACCAGGATTATTTTTTATAAACCTACAAAAAGATTAACATTTTAGAATGAGATAGAATTTTATTTGAATGACTTATTTATGATGTATTACATATGCCTGAGGTAATAACTACATTAAACTCATTCATTCTCCTTTTGCCCAGTTGCTTCATAAACCTCTGCCCGTGTCCTCTGTGGGTGTGTGCTTGTTTGGATGCTCGCATGTGTCGAATGCTCTCGTGATTCAGGAAACTGCCTCACCTCCCTTTTCATTCTTCCCTCTTCCTCTCCCTTCTGACTTCTTTCTCTTTTTCTGCCTCTTTTACCCTTAAAGTACCAGTGTGTTATAAGTATGTGTTTTGTTTGTTGCCAGTTCAGAGGAAATGACAGTCGTTGATGACCATGTCATGGTTTTATCTCAGCTTAATCATATGAACCAGTGGAGAGAGATATTTTTTCAGGGTCATTTGATGATGAGGAAAGGTAATAACATGATTTCATCTGTTCGGTATTCAGGGTCACATTTATTTCACTTTCCCAATTGCAATTGCTATGTTTGTGAAAGAATGATAATTTTACACTATTTCTTGCATTTGAGAAGAATAGTAACATATAATTGTTCTATTCAGTAAGCAGCATGTAAGTTTTCATAACACAGAAAAGCAAGAGATAGTTACATAAAAATAAACAACTGAAAATGGAATGTGCTGTGTGTACCAGTGAACCTAGAGAGAGTGTCCATTCATCCACTGATACAGAAACTTACTGCCTACAAAGCACTATTAAACTTCATTAAAAACTATGAAGAGTGTGTTCGCTTGAAAGTACAAACCTTTGAAAAATCTAGTGGGACATACCAACCCTTTGTGTGTGTGATGTAGGGGAGCAAACGGAGCTCAAAATTTAAAGATAATTAATGTTTATGTTAGTGCAAGGAGGGGGGAAAATAAAACAATTTACTCAGTATAGTTAAACTTAAATTAAGTAGCCTGAAGGTAATCCACTAACTCCTGGAACTTATATATTTCCTACTTATTAAGGAGTTGACAAGTTTTACTTTAATACAATTACCAGTATCTGGGGATATCTGCATTTGGGTAATTACAAAATCAAATCTATTTAGAATAATAATAATCAAATAATTAAAATATTTCTGGATAAGTAGGGAATATTTCAGGATTTAAGATATTTTTAAAAATACACATAAATGAATACCACTAAAATCTGTAAGAAGACATCTAAAATCTATAAGAAGATATTTTTTCTTTCTTTTTTTTTTTTTTGGCCATGCCGCACAGCATGTAGGATCTTAGTCCCCCGACCAGAGATCGAACCCGCACCCCCTGCATTGGAAGCACAGAGTCTTAACCATTGGACTGCCAGGAAGTCCCAAGAAGACATGTAAATACTAAATCATTTATTTATTTATATAATGTTTACTAGGTACTAAAGAAGCTGTGGTAAACAAAGCATAGGACTCTCAGATTTATTATTTTACAGTAATTAAAAATAATGTGCTCTAAGCAGTAATGCTGCAAAGGAGAAGTGTTGGTGCTACAGAAATGTACATGTAACCTCCTACTCATGGAATAACTCATGTTATCAGGCACCTCAAGCTTAGTTCAAGGAGTAAATCTTCATGTTCCATATTGGAAAAGCATAGGCCCATTGCAATATTTGTCACTAATGCCCACCAGTCGAGCCACATCCCATCCATACCCCGTCACAGGGAGCAGGAGTATTGCCAGAGGAAACGCAACAAGCCAGGAAACTTCACTGGCAACTGAGAGGTAAATGTAACTGGAATTTCCAGCCACAGATCTGGCCATGATCTTGCGGGATCTTAGGATTTATGAATTGCATCATTTGTCCATCAATATTGGGAACGCCTCCAGATGAACCTTAAATATGACATAGATCTAAATATATCTCGCCACAAGAGTACACAAATTTGAAGAGTCCCAGCCAAGACTATAAAACTCTGTGAAACAGATGCTACTAAATGATTTAACAGAAAAGAAGACTCATAGTGTCTCTGAGAGACAGACGCAGCAACTGTTTTGAAGGCCCGTCCCCAAGAAAAGAAGAAGAGAAGAATGGCCTCCAAGGTAACTTTAGAAAGAGACCTTGGACCAGGGGTCCTTAATGGTATCCAGTAAAACTCACTGAGATTCTACTTGAGTATCCTTATCAAGATCCCGCAACAGAGAATGCTGTTCTGGGCTACCATGCCACAATCACTTTTCTTTACAGAAGACATCTGCCAAAAATGGACATTGTCGGAGGTTACATTCAGAAAAGTAATTTAGATAAAGTTTCCTCCAGTTATACAGAGACAGCAAGTAAAAATCTCCTCCTAAAATTCTTATCAGTTGTTGATTTCCTCTCCTACTGAGTTAGACCATTATTTTATTTACCACCCATATTTTTCCCATTTATCAGATTGTGTGTGTGTGTGTGTGTGTGTGTGTGTGTGTGGCGTCAGCTCACCTTGTCAGTCAAGCAGTTTTACCCTCAACTCAGGCGAGTTCCAAACACTGTACAGACTCAGAAGAGCAAATTGGTTTCCTGCCCCAGAAGACTCCTTGTGTTGTGGTTTGTGAGCAGGGGCAAGGCAAGTTCATGGCGATCTATTAGTTAGAGATTAAAGGGCCACTTCTATAATACAGACTCAGGCAAGGAGCTTCCTAGAATGGAGCTTCTGAATAAATCCATCTTCAGAAATTCTTCTGGATTAAAAGTCATAAATTCTGTGGATCAATTCAAATATGTGAATTTAACATAAATCATTAAAAATGACCATTGGATCTTTAATGTTTATGGGTGGCATATTAATTAGGAAGACACACTTTGGGAGGAAGATTAACATATATTTTATCTTTCTTCAGATTATTACTAAAACCAGCTTTTAAAAAACATTATAATATTTGATATTAATTATTGAGTACTTGATAAAACCAAATTTGCAAAAAATATATTTGACACAAATTAACACAGATTTAAGTTATTAACATAAAATGCAAAAATTGTCTTTGTTTCTTACCTGGAAGTATCATCAGTTTTTAAAGAGAACATTAAAAATGTTAGGTATGGTAGCTATTTTCTAAAAGTTAAATGTGTTTGTAAGAAATACACCACTTATTAGGCATGACCTAAAGAATAAAAGTAAAGCAACAAACACATAATTACCCTGGAAAATAAAGGGCACCAGTAAAAAAGGATAATTAGGTATTGTATTTAGTCTTATTCAGATTATTGAAGAGATATTTCAGTATTAAATAATTCAAAGATATCATGAAATAACAATTTAACTGTGTGTGTTTTGTGTGGCATTTCAAATAATATAAACATTGACAGAGTTGATACATGTGTCTCTCAAGCTATACTTACTTGAGAGAGAGTAATGGGGAGAAATCATTTCTTACAATACTCATGAGATTAAATTCTTCATACCCTAAAACTATTGCAAAAAGCCCTTATGTTTTAGCCCTGTGTATAGTTCAAGTCAATTAAACTAGTGGATAAATAAGTAATGCTTCCTGTAAATAACTGAAAGAGGTTTATTTGGCTAGTATCACATTTCCTCTATGTGAGTGATTCTCTATGTTGGATATATAACCTATTACCTTTCATCTTAAAACAAGAAAACACTGCCAAAGATGTATCCATTAAAAATAATTACTAGGTTATTTTGTCAAATATGTATAAATTTGTATATTTCCCTTATTAATGCATTAATAAAATTAATACCTCTCTCCCTCCCTCTTTCTCTCCACACGCACACATATATGAATGAACAAATCTAAATACCTACCTTTAGGAATGTACTTATGATTACTTTATTTCAAAGAAAACTGTAAATAATTCTATAGAATTTGGTTATTATATCTATGTTCTTATTTAATTTATGACCAAAGTAATCCAGCCTCTTGGATCCCCCCCAAATCAACTCTTTTACATATTAGTTTTATCATATTAGAACTCAATAAAAATATTATTTGACCAACTATATAAATCAAATACACTCTTGGTTTTAGGGAGGAGGAATGTAAACAGCTTTAATTCAGGGAGAGGGAATCATATAAACAATGACAGGAGAGTGGCACAGGCAGATACATCCAGGAATAATTAAATAATAAGCATTCCCGACTTTGTCCATTGACTTGAGAGCCTCCAGTAGTGTAAGAATGGCCCAGTCTGGTCCCCCCACATGTCTGCATGAGGCCTCTTTGCTCACTGGAAAGCACTCGGATGAGAGTCATTTCCAGAACTGATCAGTCATAAATGAGCTCTTGAAAAGGCCATTACCTTGGAGAAGTGGTACAGAAGGTAGAGTCTATGAAGGAGGCTATGATATTGGCCAAAGGGAGGCCAACGAGTCCCAAGTGGAGGTAAGTGGACTCAGATAACTCAGGGCTTAGTCTATGAACCTGATTTAAGCGTTACAGGGTACAGGATACACTATACCGTTTACACTATTCATTATACAGGATAATACAGTCTGTATTATAGAGGCTTTTTCAGGGCTGACTGTTGCTGCATGCCATTCAACGTAATTGCTGTGACAAAAAATGCTTGATTCTTAGTCTTAATTTTACAATGAACATCTTAGTTGATGAGGAAGACAGGTGGCTGTCAGCACGATAGCCATTTCCTCCTTTCTTCAGCCGCTGAACCCCGATTTCCCACATCCTCCTCTGAGCAGTCATGCCCTTCCTTCGTGGGAAGCTGGGCTCCTCCCCTGATCCAGGAGCTGCATGTTCATCAGCCAGGCAGTGTGAGGGCCTCAGAGCCCCCGCTAGGTGTGTGGTTTCAGTGGGGCATGAAACAAGCCTGACCCAGCAGATGTGAAGGAAAATTTGCTGGAAGGCCCTGGGAAGGTTTTTCTCATACTTGATGACAGATATAAGATGGGGATTTTCTCTATTCTGTCTCTTTGTGCAATGTGACAGTTTGAATGGAAGCACCTGCACCAACAGGACCAGGGAGATGCCAAGGTTGCTGCAGAGAAGGTGAGCAAGCCCATGATAATACTAACAACCACTGCCCCTCACCTTCGTATTTATTTTTTTATGATACAATCTTTTTGTTGTTTACACCATTTTAATATATCATTCTGTTATTTGTATGCAAAGCATTCCCAGACCATGTTAGTGTCATAGGGGAGAACCTTTGTATTCTATTACAAGTTAATCACTAAAGGGATGTTGCCTGTAAGCTTAAACTATACATAATGGCCCACCTCTGGGAAACTTGCCTCCCAATTAATGAGCATTAAGCTAAAATACCTATATTTAGCTCACAGGAAACATTCCGACCAGGACCATCTGTGAATGGCTGCAAGAAGGAAGAAATTAACACAGCCTCTCTGGAGGCTGATGGGAACCAGGAAATGTCTGACTTTACTCCCTCCCCTTTTAGATAAAAGAAGCCTGAATTCTAACTCAAGCAAGATGGTTCTTTGGGTCACTAGTCCACCATCTTCTAGGTCAGCTAGCTTTCTGAATAAAATCACTATTCTTTGTCCCAACAACTTGTCTCTTGATTTATTGGCCTGTCCTGTGGGGAGCAGTACAAGCTTGGTCTTGATAACATTAGGCAGTTAGATGTAAGGTAGTTAGGCTGTAAAAGCAGGTCAAGATAAGATTATCAAGGAGGCAGAAATCAGACCAAGGAGTGAGCTTTCCTTGGTAAACAAGAGTCATTGATGGTTTTCGAGCAGGGGAGTGACAGTTATCACAGCTGTACTTCAAAGGATTAATTTAGAAGTTGGGTGTGGGAAGGATTTAAGAGAAGGTTCAGAACATTTCACCACTTGGAAGGCATTGTTGAATATTCATAAAAACTAGTTTATCACTCAGCATAAATAATTTTTAAACACAAAGTAAAATACAGTATGTGTTGCTTTGGAAGTGACAAAGCCTAGAAAAGATAATGACAAGCACAAAAGATGGTGCCATTGTAATTTAAATTAGTATAAATCTTTCTAGAATTTAAATATATTTTCAGGCAGAGTATTTTGAATACATGAGGAAAAGATTATGATTATTTTATAGTTCTTACTAAGAAAGAAAATAACAAAAGAGTCTTTTTGCACATGAGACATAAAGCTAAACAAGATCAAGTTCACACAGTCAGAAGGCTGGCTAGGGTTTGAAGGAGTGCTTGAGCCCATCAAACAATGAAGATCCAGTGCACAGCCCAGATCTTGTGTCAGGATTAGCAATGTCATGATTGTAGTCATTCTGATAATGGTAATAAATGGTAATAAATTTATTAGCCCCAATTAAGTTCTAAGCCCTGTACATAACACACAGGAGCATGTAGTGTTCATCCTTTATTATCTTCCATGTTTGCAAATGATGATGAACGGTAATATAAAGAAGACATCACACTGGAATCAGAGGCATGAGAAACACCAGTGAGTGAGAACCAAAGCTATAAAATATATCAGTGATGAAATCATAATTATGCCAAAATTTTCAGAAGTATGAATTAATAAAGAGTTTGAAAAGGATGATAGTTGTATGGATGTTAATATAAAGGAGATAAATTTATTTCAGAGTTTAAAATTGCAAAGAAGATTTGAACAGTCATGTAACAGGGAAATTACTGTATATAAAAAGGAGAGAGAAGTTATGAAAGCTAAAAATATTTTCTCAAATAAACTGTACAAGTAAATGTTACATTAAGTCAACATGGGGTGGTGGGGGGATATTGGGAGTGGATGGAGAAGAATAAACACACTAAAAATCAAACATCTTTGAACGTATAACTTAAGATAGAAACCTCACAAAACTTGGACATGATGTCCTGGCAGGGCATTTCTTAGATTCATTCATTACATGTCTGGCATAGACTACAGTGTGTATGTCCACGTGCAGTTAAGTGAACTAAAAGAATTGTAAGCTGAGATGGAAACTCCATCAGTACGAGGGCTTTCTATGCCTATAATCCATCCCCACATCCTTTAGATGATATCTCAGTAGAGTGGTTCTCTGGGCCGCACCCTTAAGTTTCTGATTCAGTAGGCTGGGGAAGGGGGCTGAGAATTTGCATTTTCCAAGTTTCCCAGGTGCTGCCGCTTTTTTCTCACAATGAGAAGCACCGTGCACAGTTGAAAGAATCTAAGTTGAAGGAAGCTACAAATCCACCTCTCCAAATGGCCAGTGGTTCCCAGTCAAATTCCTTCCAGGCTGTCTGAAAACATGGTATCCAGCCCCTCACCTCCCATACCTCCCCAGGCCCCTTCAATTTGCTGTCCACTCAGGCTTGCTCCAGAAGCTGCTGGCTAGGGCAGACCTCACATCCTTCAGGCACCTGTGGACCATGCTATGTTCTGGCTTTTAGCAACAGCTCACCTCCTGAGCTCACCTTTTGACCTCAGACACCAGTGCACTTGTCCTGTCTCCTTTGTGAATACAGGCTCCTCATTTGTGTCCTCGTTGTAGCTAGGTTTATCTTCCAAAAATTCCAAAAAGTTCCTGTGAATGTCCTGTTTAAACTCCTTAAATCTCTTCCCACTTCTCTTAGAGCTTCTTCTACTGGACACCCAGGGCTATTCACTAGTCATTCTCCACCTGGAAGTTCAAGTGTCTCTCCTTGTGGAAAGTAGTCTTTGCCCATCACAGTTTCTAAGAGCACATTGAACTTGGGTTAGTTTGCTAGGGCTGCCTTATGGCCACAGACTGGGGGGCTTAAACAACAGACGTTTATTTTCTCACAGTTCTGGAGTCTGGAGTACAAGTTCAAGGCTTCTGCAGGTTCAGTTCCTTCTGAGGCCTCTCTCCTCAGCTGCAGTCTTTCGTCTGTGCTAGCACATCCCGGCACCCCTCTCTGTGCCCTGATCTTGTTTACAAAGACACGAATCATGTTGGATTAGGACCAACCCTAAAAGCCTCATTTTCACATAATTACCTCTTTAAAGGGTCTATCTCCAAATACGGTCTCATTCTGAGGTAATGGAGGGGTTAGAGCTTCAACAAATGAATTTTGGATGAAAATAATCAGCCCATAACAAAATTCTACATTGCAGCTCTTATTAGACTTGTAATTAAGTTATTAATTTCCTGCCTTCCCCACGATGGTGCTCAATGCAGAATCTGAAGCACCTACCACAGTGTCTTCCCCATAGAAGGGTCAGGTTATTCTGTTTCCTGTTGAATGAAGGGTCAAGGTCAGGAGAAACAGGGGTACAACAAACTTGGAGCAGCTTTCCCTGCACTTGGCTGGAGGTTCTCAAACAAGGCTCACCAAACAAAATGCCTCTAAGCCACATAGTCTTGTGGTGACATGGCCTCTCCCCTGAACTGGGGTTCAGTCAATGGGAAAGGGGCAACATCCCCTCCATGGGGCAGATGTATTTCCAGGGAAGAAGAGTCAAAGGATTCAAAGGGAAAGTGTTCAGAATCTGAAAACCCACTTAATGTCTGTGTGAATCTGATGACCCAGTTGCAGTTCACCCCCCAGTTCAAGCCGCTAAAAACAAAGAATGCAAATAATCAATATCCAGTCTCCTAGTTCTAGTCCTCATTATTGAATCTAATAATGCCAAAGCAAACAGGGGTACAAGACTCAGAGTCAATCTACTCTTTCTGTTTTGCTCCACGCTTTGCTCTGCTGTTGGCCAAGCCAGCTTCCTAGACCTTACAAAACAGTTACATAAAATAAATTTAATACAATGTTCAACTCTATTATAAAACACAATCACTGCTCTTTAGAAAAATGAAACAGAAAGTTTACAGAAATATATAAAAGTAGAAAATGCTGTCATTCAAGAAACAATCACCATTAGCACATTTTTCCATGGATCTAATTTTCTATGCATATGTTAAAATATGCAAGCATACTTTATGCAAATGTACATATTAAATAAAAACACTCTAATTAATGATTTTTTCCAGTGCTTTAACCTTATTGTGATTCTTCTGATTTTGAGATATTCTTTAGATCTTTTAGGTTTCACTTCTACGTATGTCTTCTATCCATGTAGACTTGCTTTTGGTATAGAAATACTTTTCTTCCTTTAAAATTTAGAAAAAAAGCATTGCTTATTAAAAAGTTCATCTGATGCAATGAACCTTTTGTTAACCAACAAAACTTCAGTCCTCTCACCCGCACACAGTAAAGCCAATCTACTGACACATGGTTGTGGTGAAGTAAAGTGCAACTTTTATCATGGACACCAAGCAAGGAGTCCAGGCAGCTAATGCTCAAAAGACCCGAACTCCCCGCTGGCTCTAAGGGAAAGGTTTTTTAAAGACAGGATGAGAGATGGAGGTTTTGGGGTGTGTGATCAGCTCGTGGACATTCTTCTGATTGGCTGCTAATGAGGTAATCAGGAGTCAACATCACTGATCTTCTGATTCCAACCAGCCTGGGGTCTATGTGCTTGTGGGCAGCATGCAGTTAACTTCTCCCACCTGGCAGGGGCTTCAGTGTCTGCAAAACAGCTCAAAGGACATGGCTCAGAATATTATCTATAGCCCTTGAGGAGGAACTAAAGTTCCTTGACCTTACTTAATGGCTAAACTATTAATATTTTGTCTTGCTTGACTGTTTGCCTTTCTTTCTGTATTTTCTCACTTCTCTGATTAAATTTATTCTTTGGAACTTGGGGAAGGCCTAGGGGGCTAAAGTTTTTTACAGACAAGAGGCAGGCAGAGGACATGGTGGAGGGTGGTTCTGTCCTGGAAAGGCCCCATAGGGTCCTGCTTGCTTACACTGTGAGTAAATGAGATAGTGATCCATTTTTGCTTCTCCCCCACACCCAAATCCCACGCCTCAGACATTACCACAGTTTAAATTTTTCATGTAGATTTCCAGACATTTTTTAATGTATCATTAGTGGGATATTTAATTCTTTTTTATCAAGTTGGGTTAATAAATTATACAAAAACTGGCTTTATCATACTTAACACTTGGTCATTTCATGTTACTAAAGTAATTTAATATTTTTCATTAAAATTGCATAATATTCCAGAGTATGACTATTCTGCAATGCATTTAGCAGGGCAACCATGGATTGGTATTTAATTTGTTTCCAGTTTTTTTTTTCTATTACAAATAATATTACACCAAACATTTCTGTGCATACTTCATTTTATACAAGAGTCATGATGTATACAGAACTAAATCCTAAAATTTAAATATCAATTACATTTTATAAAGACTTCCAAACTGATTCCAAAATGTTGTATCAATCTACATTCCAACCAACAATGTATGAGAGTAATCTTTTTTCCCACAACATCTCCAAGGTAGCATATTTTAAATTGTCTTAATTTTTTTCTCAACTAATGGACAAGAATAGCAACCAATTTTATTAATTTGTACTTCCATATGTCCTGTGTATGAGATTTTTCTTTTTATATTTGTATTACTTATTTTTATTTCATCTTCTTTAAATTAATTGCATTTTCAAATTGTTTGAAGTTTTTACATTTATTTGTTGAAGATTGAAATCTTTTCTTTGCTTTACTGAAGGCAAATATTTTCATCAATCTTTTGTTGCTTTTTAACTTTTCTTTACAATTATTTTCACTTTTTCTCTAGCCCAACTTCTCAGTTTCATGATTTGCTTAAGTAAGTCCCACTAAGTATAAGATATAAATATATCCCTACATACTTTTATCCAGTATTCTAAAATTTTTTAACTTTGTTTAGGTATTTCATCAAGTTGGACTTGGCTCTATGCCATGTGTGGGCCAATGATCATGTTTGGACCTGTAATCAAGGAGGGTTCCTATTTCCTGTCCCAACTCCTTCATGAATCTGCACCAGATTGTTTCTCTCCGCCAGCTTCTACAGTGACCCCCGCATTACCAAATCCAGTGTCTATTTGCTTCTCCACATCCAACCTGATGGCTGCATTTGATACTTCTATCCACTCCTTTTTCTTGGAACACTTTCTTCACTCAGTGTCTGGAGTGTCACTCTCCTGATTCTCTCAGTGTGACCTTGGCCCAACCTCTGTATATTGGAATTCTCAGAACTTGGGGCTTAGAAGTTTTCTCTGTACACTCATTGTCTTCCTATGTGATTTCATCAAGTAAATTGTCTCAGTCTCGGCCTGCCTTTATATTTATTTTACCCTTACACTTAGATGTTATTTTTCTCTACATAAATGCATTTCCCTCAAGCCAGACCACAGCATGGACTCTGGAGTCAGTCTGTCTGTGTTTGAATCTCTTTCCACCACTTACCAGCTGTGTGACCTTAGGCAAGTGACAACATTTTTGTTTCTAAACTTACTTATCTGAAAAATTAGGTTAATAATGAATACCCACCTCATCAGGTTAAGAAGATTCAAAGAGAAAATATGCCCAAAGAAATTATATCGAAGCCTGTGCTAAATATAAATGTGTTAGCTATCATTATTATTTGATAACATGCATCAGAATATCTCTACTATTCTGCATCCTGTTATTTTGTACCCTTTTCAAGACTTTCACTCTGAAGAGTTTTGGGATCTTCTCTTGGAGCATGGAAACTTCACTAGGATAACTCCAGATACATTCTTTCTCCCTCGTCTCTTGGTTATCCTTTGATTAGAAAGCATATGTCTCCTCAGTCCTCGAATTGTTTCAACAATCAATTCTCTGATTTTTGCCTTTATTCCATTCTATGGCTCTTCCTACAGAACTCTTACTATGTTGAAATTGAAACTTCATTATCAATGTTCCATGTCACTTATCTCAATTTTCAGTTTCTATACTTTGTCATTTTAAACTATGTTCTTGAAAATGTTTCTGCTAAATCATCTAAGTCACTAGTTCTCTATCAGTGTAAATGCTGCTTTTGAATTGTATCCTTTTGGCACTTGTAATTTTCTAAATAACTAAGGTTGCTTCTTTGCATATCATCATGCTCATTTATCATATAGAATAACATTCTTCAAGGATACAAATTACAGTTTCATTAAAGTCTTCTCTTTTCTGTTGTCAAAGATAAAATGCAACAGACAATTAAGGAGATAACTTTATTCAGGCTATTGCAGTAAGGAGAACGTTCATTAATAAGGACTGTCCCAGAGGAAAGGAAGGGGATCTAGGGTTTTATAAAGACTGGTAAACAATTGACTCTTAAAGAAGGATGGATGTCCATCTTGCCTCAGAATATAAGGTGGTCCTTTGATGTTAGCCATTTCTCAGAACACAAACGGGTGGGGGGATTTTTCAACCTTTGCTCCTTTCCAGGAGCAAGGGACTAATAATACTCAACATTGTCACTGTATTAAGTCTGTTTATTTTTGTTTGTCTCATCTAATGGTTGAATTTAGTACATTGCTTTCATGCTATCACATTACCATAAACGTATGGTAATTCTTTGTTTTCTGTCCATGTGTATATGTGTGTGAAATGAGAGAATGCTTCTAACATTATATCTTTCAGCTATTTTCATTAGTCACATAAATCATTATAGATTCTACCACAATTTTTAAACACAAATAATCCAGAAAACTAGGATTTAGGAACAAATACATACATTAATATTATCATCTATTTATAGACTTCTTAAATTTGCTGTAGTTCCTCTTGCAGAACCCACTCTGGTGTTTCTGTAACAGACACTAGTAGTGAAAGCACTGCCATGAACTAGCAGCCCAATTGGTCACACAAATAGGTGAGGACCCCTCCCTTGCTCTTTCTTTTAATTTGAGTGGTTATATATTACTAGTACCAATGCCAGGCATAAAAGTACAACTTTCAATGTATGTTTTTAAAATGCAATGGAAAGCCGTCCACAGAGCCTGATTAATAGTCATTCACCAAGCTAGTTGCAGGAACTCAGCTGTGAAATTAATGGTCCAGTTTGGTTTCCAGATCTATTTTCATAGGCAAATAGAGTACTCAAAGTTCACAAGGATGCATCCTGCCTCATTCCCCCACCCCCTCCGTGATCTCAGGATATGGGTTACAGAGGTCTCCTAGCAAGGCTCATCTCATCACAGTTTTAAGGGACAGACTTGTCTAAAAGCATGATGACCAGAAGCACACTGTGTGTTCATGTTCACAGATGGGTGTCTCAATAACCAATCTCTACAAGTGAGTTTCAGAAATTACACTGTTTCTCACAGGCCAACAATCCATCCGAGAACCTTCAGGATGAGAACACCAACCATTTGTTTTTAGTTGTGGCAGTCCAACAATCCTGTTAAAAGCAACTTAAGGGATTCCCTGGTGGCGCAGTGGTTGAGAGTCCACCTGCCAATGCAGGGGACACAGGATCGTGCCCCGGTCTGGGAGGATCCCACATGCCGCGGAGCGGCTGGGCCCGTGAGCCATGGCTGTTGAGCCTGTGCGTCCAGAGCCTGTGCTCTGCAACGGGAGAGGCCACAACAGTGAGAGGCCCGCGTATGGCAAAAAAAAAAAAAAAAAGCAACTTAAAAATCCAAAAGAAATACAGAGAGAAAACCTGTTTGAAGGCATTGGAGTGGTACCAAAGCAACCATCACCTAAAGTTACAAAACCTACTGAAAGGTGAGCAGACATTCACTCAGACCATTTGCCAATTCTAGGCGAACAGCAAAAACCTCAGATCAAACAGAAAATAAGTACAAGGATCAAAGAAACCTGAAAGCTTCTTGGTTTTGTTTTTCTGTTTTTTACAGTCTTACAAAACTCCAGAGGGATGAAAGAAAAAGACCAAAGGTCAGAGAACTCTAAACTCAACACTGAAATCTCGCTATCTCCTTCCCAAGTCATTTACCAAATTCTGAAGCTCCCTGGAACAGAAGAGTTAGAAGCCAAACAAAAAGTCTAACATTCTTAAGATCTAAGAAAACAAAGATCAGTATTCAGGATCCAGCTTCTCTCTATGAGAAAACAGAATCCAAGCATCACTTTAATTTCTCAGGACACCTGAGTGGGGATAAACCCTAGAAACTGGGTTGGGGTTGGGGAGGAGACTTAGAAGGTTATTGAGTCCTAGGAAATCTTGAGTTAGCTCAGTCTCTATGTGGATTATGGTAATTAGCTCTACCCCATCTCTTGTAAGAAAACAACTTGTAAGCACCCACAATTCTTTTTAACACAACGTATTGCCTTTAGTGAAATATTTACAAGCCATTCCAAGAAATAGGATCAAATGAACAAAAAAAGAAGTACAAAAAACAATTTCAGAGATAGTCTAGCTTTTGGAGTTTTTAAACAAGGATTTTAAAAACTCTGTAAGTATATTTTAAAAATAGAAGAAAAGTTTTTTTTAATACATTAAAAATATAAATAGCTAAGAGAGAGAAAATGCTGTGTAAGAAATCTTTTGATTAATCCAGTAGAAGGAAAGAAAGAAGAAAAAAAGGAAACATAAGACAAGTGGTTAGAATAGGAAATAAATATAAGGAAAAACCCAAATATATCAATAATCACGTTAAATGAAAATGCCTGAATATGTGAGTTAAAAGACTAAGGCCGCCATATTGGACTAAAACTATACTAAGATGCTGCTTACAAGAGACAAACTCCATAAAGATGAAAGTTTAAGTACAAGTAAATTTAAATTAAAGAAAAAGCTACCGGGCTTCCCTGGTGGCGCAGTGGTTGAGAGTCTGCCTGCCAATGCAGGGTACACGGGTTCGTGCCCCAGTCCCGGAAGATACCACATGCCGTGGAGTGGCTGCTCCCATGAGCCATGGCTGCTGAGCCTGCGCGTCCGGAGCCTGTGCTCCGCAACGGGAGAGGCCACAATGGTGAGAGGCCCGCATACCGCAAAAAAAAGAAAAGAAAAAGCTACCATGTAAAAACTAACCAAAAGAAAGCTTATGTTGTTCTATCAGTGTCAGTAAATATATATATACATATAAAATGAGATGATGACATAATAGATGTAGAATGCAGCTAAACATTTGCTTAGATCAAAGTTTATAGTCTTTAATACAGTATTAGAAACTAAGGAAGGCTAAGAATTAATCAACTAAGTTACCTAAATATCCATCTCAACAAATTAGACAGAAAGAGGCAAATTCAACCCAATAAAAAAGTACAAGGAAGGGTATTTTACAGATTGTTTTTAAATAAAAGAAAACATACAATACAGAAAATCCATGGAACTAAATTTGTTCTTGAGTAGGACTAATAGAAGTGATAAACTTATATCAAAACCGATCAAGAAAAAGAGAGAAAAGGCAAAAATTATGAATAGAAAAAAGTAAAAAGTAAAACATCATTCAAGCTCCATAGACAGCACATAGTTAGTAAGAGTTTACTGTGAACAATTTTATTTTTAAAAAAAATTTACCAAAACTGAAACTAGAAGATATAAAAAACATGAATAGTCTTCCCTGTTTCAAATTAATTATAGTTGAACACCTATCCATCAAATGAAGAAATCTGAAGGTCAGATGAGGTCATTGAATGGATAGTTTTTCAACTATAGACTGTTTTTTTTTCTTAATTGTACAAAATCTTATGAAAATGATAATGATGGAGAGCTCTGCATTCTATGAAGCTGAAATAAACTTGAAATCAAAAATTAACAAGGACATGAAAGGAAAGAAATAGTACAAGTCAATCTCTGTTACAAACGTAGAAGTAAAACAAATATATATATAAAATATCAGAAGTCAAATTCAAGATAACACGTCATGAATAAGATGGGTTTATTCCAGGAATGCAAGGTTGGCCAACAGTTGAAACTGTATCAATTAGTTCCACATCTACAATACAATACAATAAGCTCTTCTGGGTTTACAATAAATGTTGTATTTGATTTCTAATTCTTAAATATTCTTCATTGTTGTGGGTTTCTAATGGCCTTCATACTGACTTTTCAACTGTTACATATTTTTCTTCTTATCCTTTTCCTTGAGAAAATTATTTTGCTACTAATTAAAAACTTTTATAGTCATTTGAAATATTTTCATATTGCCAAAAATATTTCTTTTTTTTGTTGTTTTTGTTTTGTTTTTTGTGGTACGCAGGCCTCTCACTGTTGTGGCCTCTCCTGTTGTGGAGCACAGGCTTTGGACACGCAGGCTCAGCGGCCATGGCTCACAGGCCTAGCCACTCCACGGCATGTGGGATCTTCCCAGACCAGGGCACGGACCTGTGTCCCCTGCATCAGCAGGCGGACTCTCAACCACTGCACCACCAGGGAAGCCCGAAAAAAATAATTAGAAATATGTGTGAATGCTGGGGAATGGAGCTTGGCCTACCATATATCAAGCTAGGTTAAAAACGTATAGTAATAAAAACATCATGGTACTGGCACAGACACAGGCAAGTAGATCTATTGTACAGAATAAGAGCTCCATATGAATTAAAGTCAAAAAGAGAGGGGAAAAATGATGTTGATGTGTTAGGACAATGGGCTTATCAATCTGAGAAGGAAAATTTTTCTTAAACATAATTCCAAAGGCCAAAGTACTAAACTAAACTTTAGATTGGGTGTAAAACAGGATACAAAGATGTGTTGCACAACACAGGCAATATAGCCAATATTTTGTAATAACTGTAAATGGAGCATAACCTTTAAAAATTGTATTTAAAATACATATGGAGGAAAAACAATAAAATAAACACTTCGCATTAAATAAATAAATAAACCTAAAAAATAAAAGTAGCTAAACTTACTAACACAAAAAGATATCATGGATAAAGGATCAAGTAAAAGTCAATCAACAGATTGAAAAACTACCCACAGTATGGATATGTAGGCATACGTAAGTACATATATGTGTGTGTAAATGTATACATATGAATATAAATATATAAATATACACATAAATATATATATACACATAAAACATAGAAAAGATGTGCTTAGAATATACAAAGAAATGCCTCCAAAAATCAAATTAAATACCATGTTTCCTTCTCATCTGTTAGTCTAAACCCCTTAAGACACCCATTTGTCTTATGTCCACATTTCTGCCCCTTTCTTCCAACCCTATCCAACTCCTGAACCCTTCCAATATTCCCTATGGAATTTACAGTTCATTATCAGCAAAATTATATATATATAATGTTCCACTCACCTTCCTGATCTAATAGAACCTTGTGTCTTCCCTGTTTAATTTTCTAATATTGGCTCTTCTTTTTTTTTTTTTTTTTTTTCTTATAACCTTTATGCCACTAAGTCTGCAGGTGGAGAAGGTGTCCTTCTTGATGACTGGTTTCATTTCAGACCACTTCTCTTCCTGCTCCAAAAATAAGACAGAACAAAACAAAAACAGGATTGACTATGTTATCAGATTACATCCCTCACAACCCTCCACTGTGGCTCTCCTCCACCAACACCAACACCCAGGCCTCTCAGTTCCTTGTCAGACTCCTGTCCTCAAATGAGTTTGCTCTTCACCTGACCTCAGTCATCATCCCCATGCTAACCTTACTTCTTTTCATTACTGCAACTCCTCCTTAGCATTAATTTCATGCACCTACTCTATGAGCTACATCTCCTACTTTTCCAACAACTTCCTCTAGTACCCTGAACTCAACAATCTTCCAACTGATAGGAACCATTATTCTGATTCGACCAACATTTTTCTCTGGCCATTACTCTTCTGATGGTCTCACTACACTCCTCACCTGGCTTAAATTCCATAATCAGTCATTATAATCATTCTTTGTTATAATTGCTTGGCAAAACTACAACCCAGCTTAACCCAGCAATAGGACAACTCCTCCCTTGAGTCTATGTGCTGAATGGCTGGAGAAGAGACAGCCAACACTAAGTAGTCTTGCACTAAACTCATGATCATCAACCTCAAGTATCATGCTATAAGTCCATAATCCATTTCCTCTCTTTTTGCACTATACCTGCAACATGTGTTATGCTAAACCTATGTTGGATTTTGTCAATTTTTTTTAATCTGTTGACTTGATATGATTTTTCTTTTTATAGCCTGTTGATGTGTTGATGACCTTAATTGGTTTTCAAATGTCAAACCAGCATTGCATATCTAGGAGAAATCCCATTTTTCATGGCATATAATATTTCTGTACATTTTTGGATTCATTTAAAAAATATTTTCTTAATAATTTTTGCATCTATGCCCTTGAGAGATATTGGTCCAATGTCTCAGCTATTCCTCCCAGTTTCAATGTGGGTAGTTTCTCACTTGCTCAGTGTGCAAGAGTCTCAACCATTTTCTGGATTTCTCACAAAGAGAATTGCTCCATGTTGTTCTGTTGGAAGCTGTTGGGAATCTGTTGGATTGGTGTGTTGTGAGGGCAGGGAGAGTCCAGAGCCTTCTACTCTCTCACCTTGCTGATGTCACTCCTCAGTTACACTTCTTTTTGTACTTTTTCAGTGGTCTCCCTAGAGATGTAATATGCATTTACAACTAATTCAAGTTCACATTCAAATAACATATACAACTTCACAGAAACTGCAGGTACCTTATAATAACACAATAATACTAATTTCTCCCTCCTGCCCCTTGTATTATATATTGCTGGAATTCATTACACTTTTACATAAGCATATATATACACATATTATATATAATGCATAATGTGTAATTATACACATATGTTCATATATTTACATATACACATAAGTGTAAGTAATTGAAAACATTGTTGGTATTATCATTTTCAAGAAACTATAATCTGTTAGATCAGTTAAGAACAGGAAAAAGAAATACCAGCACCACAAACTCCCAGAGACAGGGGAGTTAGAATCCAGACGCCCAGATTACTTTCACTTATTCCTTCTCTGATGATCTTCCTTTCTTTACATAAATCTGAGTTTGTGGCCTATATCTTACTCCTTCTCTCTCAAGAATTTTAAAGATTTCTTGTAAGACAAGTCTACTGGCAATGAATTTCCTCAACATTTGTTTGAGAAAGTTTTTAATTCTCCTTTACTTTTGAAGGATAATTTCACAGGGTACAAAATTCTAGGTTGGTGGGTTTTTTCTCTCAACACTTAAAATATTTCACTCCACTCCTTTCTTGCCTGCATGGGTTTTCATGAAAAGGCAGGTATAGTTCTTATCTTTTCTATAGGTGAGATTATTTTTTCTAAACTGGCTTCTTTTAAGATTTTTTCTTTAGCTTTGATTTTCTGTAGTTTGAAGATGATATGCCTATGTGTAGTATTTTTGACATTTTTGCTACCTGGTGTACTCCAAGCTTCAGGGATCTGTGGTTTGATATTGAACATTAATTTGGGGGGAGATTCTCAGTCATTATAATTTCAAATAGTTTTGTTTCTTTTTCTCTTTCTTTTCCATCTAGTATTCCCATCACATGTATGTTACATCTTTTGTAGTTGTCTTAATATTTTGTGGATATTCTGTTCTACTTTTTTGTCTTTTTTTCTCTTTTCTTTCTAGTTTTATAAGCTTCTACTGAGATATCTTCAAGATTCTTTCCTCAGCTATAACTCTCTACTAACAAGCCCATCAAAGGCATTTCCATTTTCTTTTACAGTATTTTTGATATTCAGCATTTCTTCTTGGTTCTTTTTTAGAATTTCCATCTCTCCTCTTACATTGTCTGTCTATTCTTGCATGCTGTCTACTTTATTCATCAGAGCCCTACCATACTAACCATAGTTGTTTTAAACTCCCAATCTGATAATTCCAACACCCCTGTCGTAACTGAGTCTGGTTCTGCGTGTGAACCTGATGTTTGCTCTGTCTCTTCAAACTGTGTTTTTTGCCTTTTAGTGTGCCTTGTAAATTTTTCTTGATAGCCAGACATAAAGTAATAGGTAAAAGGACTAATGTAAAAAAGTTTTTAGTAATGTGGTGGTGAGGTGTGGGGGAGGGGAAGCATTCTATATTCTATAATTAGGTCTCATATTGTAGTGAGCCTGTACGCCTTGACTTTGACCTTCACAAATGCTTCTCAGTCTTTCCTCCCTTAGGTGGGACTGGGTGGCTAGGGTGGACTGCAGTTGGCTATTTTTCTTCCCCCAGGTCAGCTAGGCACAAATAAAACCCTATCAGGTTAGGCTCTGATCAAGCAGTTTTTCCTGAGGCTCTGTTAAGAAGAGGATGCTCTGGCATATTTCAGCATGGCTCTTCACCTGCTTCCTGCCAGAAGCACTTTAGGATTTTTCTCTGATATTCCCCTGAGAACCTGGTCCAGCTCCTGGAGGCAAAACTCATAAAAGAATGGATCCCTCTGGAGGTTTTTAACTCTCAGAATTTTTCACCCTGAGCCTCCAGCAATTTGTCAAAAAAAAAGGTTTAGCCCTGATTCCTGTGGAAGTTTCTGCTTGTGGGTTTCTGCTCTAAGTTGTGTTTCTCCATATTTGCATGTTTTATTTCTCCAATTTAGGGGGCAACAATTTACCCTGCGATCTCACTTCTTTTATGGATCTGAGAAAAAGTGTTGATTTTTCTGTTTGTTCAGCTTTCTACTTATTAGGACAGAGTTATGACTATCAATCTCCCTACATGCCAGACAGGAAACTGGAAGTTCTACACTTTTTTTTTTTTTAAATTTTTAAATTTTTTTTCTTGTGGTACGCGGGCCTCTCACCGCTGTGGCCTCTCCCACTGCAGAGCAAAGGCTCCGGACGTGCAGGCCCAGCAGCCATGGCTCACAGGCCCAGCCGCTCCGCGCCATGTGGGATCTTCCCGGACCAGGGCACGAACCCGTGTCCCCTGCATCGGCAGGCAGACTCTCAACCACTGCGCCACCAGGGAAGCCCAACACTTTTTATTTTTAAGCTTATTCTACTTTAAAGAAAGAAGAAAAATACAAGTGGAATATCATGCTTCCTATTTTTGCAGGGCATTTTCAGTTCTTATGCATATTAAAGCTAAAAGGAGATTTTATTCCCCTTAATGTTTCTTCTCAAGTCTTATTTCATACTTAGGCATTATTTTCTGGGCCCTATTATTATAGGTCAGCCCCACTTTTTAGAAGATAAGAAAAGAGGACTGCACTATTCTATGTAGTTAATTACATTATACCCTTATTTTGCTTCAAAATTTTACCAGGAAGACTAAATCAAGTATTCATGGGTACCCTATAATTATATCCAGACATCAATTGTTTGTCCATCAGATAAATGCACTTTTAATTAGATATGGAGAAGAGAAAACTGAAAATGCACACCAATCTTTTTTGCATTTACTGAAAATTTCTTATGTCTATTCAGAACACATCATTGTTCCACAAATGAGCATCCATCTGTTATAGTACGAAGAAAATGTAATCCTTTGCTCCTTAGTTCCTATTTTCCCATTAGGCCATACAAGGAAAGGAAATGAGTTCTAGGCTATACTTTTGATTTATTGCATAACTGAATACATTTACACAGAGAAAAGTGCTATTTAATTTTGCACACTTCAATAAACACACATACATATGTTCAACCTTTAGATGTAGTCATAAAAGTAACTAACTGTGAGGATTTTGGAAATAGAGTGAAAACATACATAAAAGTTTAACTTCTAATAGTATTGTTCAGAATTCTATTATAAAATTTAGGATAGTTTTCTAGTCTTTTTTTAAGTGTTCATTTTAAAATTTAGTCTTCCAGAACTATTTACCTATTACATTGTATTGTCTTTTCTCCATGACAATGTGTTCATGCTCATCATACTGAAACAGTATGTATGGATTTTTAAAACTTGTCAGTAGCCCTGCAATGTTGCATGAATGCCTGCAATATTTTTTCTTGTATTCATATCTTTGATGTCATTATCTCTAAGTTTTCAAAATAGATCAATTTTTTCCTGAATGCTTTACTTCAGGAAATTCTGATTCTTACATAACAGATTTTTAAAAGTATATTATCACATAATTTATTTCTCATATTTATTAATTTGTTACTGTTTCAGCTAAGGTATACATTTTGAAAGATAATTTCCTTATCAGCTTCTCCTACCACCCCTCACCAAAGTACCAAGGTATGTATCTAGGTATGGGTCTCTTTAAAAGTACTAAGGTGCCCATTGGTGAAGGTCTTTTAAATTTTGAAGTCATAATTCTACTTTCTTTGACTTAGTGTTGTTTCCATCTCTTATTTCCTCAATTTCTGATTATCTTCAACCTGATATGATCTTTCTACCCCAGAACATCTACCATGGCTATTGTGGAGCTCTTGTTCATTTTTTTCAGTGACTTGGCTATTTATTTCTCATATTTATTTCTTTATTTTTACAGACAACTTTCCCAATCTAGTATCTATTATATTGTTTTCCATTGCACCCAGCATATTTTTAAATGCCTCCATTATAATTGTTATTTATTTAAAATTAATATTTTTAAATTTCAAGTCATTCCCTTTAAACTAATGAAAAGTCTTCTTGGATATGATATTTGAGGAATGTTCTGTACACTGAAAACTCTGTTTATTTGCATTGAAGTCTCAAAAACAATTAATGAAAAGTCACTTCTGGAATAGTATATGTTAAACCAATGTATACATCACCTTTCACTTCTATACATTACCTTGTAAAATGTTCAATCTAGCTGCTGTGTAGAGAATGAACGAGAGGTAGGAGACAAGCTTGTGGTTATCAAAGTCATTAAGGCAGGAGGAGATGCAGATTGAAGCTATGGGTGTGAAATGACCTCACTAGAACCATGCAAATAGAACTGGCAAGGCTTGGTGATGGACCGAACTAGGGCTGAAGGAAAAACCATGTGAAGATTCTCTCTCTTGGATTTTAACACTGGTTACCCTGTACTAAAATGTGGAAAAGTGAAGGGGGAACAGGTTGTGAGAGATCAGGTTTTCAATTCTGAACACCTTATGCTTGAGGTGCATGTTACAGAACCAACTGAATATGTCAAGTTGGAAGGGAGATAGAAGGTTCAAAATTTCAAAAAAGAACATGGGGGGGGTAGGAGGACTCAGTTCACATCTCCTCACAACTAGGGTACCTACCAGGCACTGTTAGGGGACCTCAGACACCTAAGGGGACCGAAGGAGTCCCCAAGCGACCAGGTAGGAAGTGGCAGGAGGGAGGCAGGAGGAGAAATGGAGGCAGGACGGGACCAGCGCCCCTGAGAGGGGTTTGGGGGAGGGGAGGGGAATCCTATGCCAGGAGAGGCCCACCCACGGTGAGTGGATCAGCAGGGAGAGGGAGAGGCCTTCAGGGGATTGGGGGATCAGAGGGGGAACATGGCCAACATTTTCTACACCCACTCAGCCCCCAGCAAGCCTGCTAGTGGTCCCAGGCCAAAAGCTCCACACTCTGAGGCCCCCTCCAGTCCTGCTGAGCCTAAGTCCCGCCCCCACCCCCAAGGGTCTTTTCCAGCCACCAGGTACTCAGCCTAGACCTCGCCCCCACCTAAGGCCACACCATCTAAGCCCCACTACCCACAGCCAAGGCCTTTTCAGGCTTGTGTGTGTGTGTGTGTTTGTGTGGTTGTTTTACCTTGTTGTTGTTGTTTCATTTAGATTTTCATTTTTTTAGTAAACTTTTTTATTCTTCTAATTTTATTTTTTATTCTTTGTTATAGTTCTGCCCACCCCTCCCCTTTTCTTTCTTGCTGCACAGTGCAGCTTGCAGGATCTTGGCTCCCAGGCTGGGGGGTGGGCCTGAGCTTCTGCGGTGTGAGAGCCAAATCAAAACTGCTGGACTAACAGAGAACCTCAGACCCCAGGGAATATTAATCAGAGTGAGGTTTCCTGGAGGTCCTCATCTGGGCACCAAGACCCAGCTCTACCCAACTGGCTGCAAAATGAAGTGCTGGATGCCTCAGGCCAAACAACCAGGAAGACAGGAACACAGCTGCACCTAATAATGAGATGACAGAGAAATACATTAAAGACAAAGAAGCAAGGTAAAAACCTACAAGATCAAATAAATGAAGAGGAACTAGGCAACCTACCTGAAAAAGAATTCACAGTAATGATAGTAAAGATGATCCAAAATCTCAGAAATGGAATGGAGGCATGGATCGAGAAAATAAGAAATGTTTAACAAAGATCTAGAAGAACTAAAGATAAACAGTGATGAACAACACAATAACTGAAATGAAAAATACACTAGAAGGAATCAATACCAGAATAACAGACAGAAGAACAACTACGTGAGCTGGAAGATAGAATGGTGGAGATAACTACTGACCAGTAGAATAAAGAAAAAAGAATAAAAAGAATTGAGGACAGTCTCAGAGACCTCTGGGACAATACTAAATACACGAAAATTTGAATTATAGGGGACCCAGAATAAGAAGAGAAAGGGTCTGAAAAAAGATTTGAAGAGATTAGTAGAAAACTTCCCTAACATGGGAAAGGAAATAGCCACCCAAGTTCAAGAAGTACAGAGAGTCCCATACAGGATAAACCCAAGGAAAAACACACCAAGACACATATTACTCAAACTAACAAAAATTAAATTCAAAGAAAAAATATAAGCAGCAAGGGAAAAGCAACAAATAACATACCAGGGAATCCCCATAAGGTTATCAGCTGATTTTTCAGCAGAAACTCTGCAAGCATGATGGGAGTGGCAGGACATTTAAAGAGATGGAAAGGAAAAACCTACAAACAAGATAACTCTACCCAGCAAGGATCTCATTCAGATTCGACGGAGAAATCAAAAACTTTACAAACAAGCAAAACTAAGAGAATTCACCACCACCAAACCAGCATTACAACAAATGATAAAGGAACTTCTCTAGGTGGGAAACACAAGAGAAGAAAAAGACCCACAAAAACAAACCCAAAACAATTAAGAAAATGTAATAGGAATATACATATCGATAATTACCTTGAATGTAAGTGGATTAAATGCTCCAACCAAAAGACACAGACTGGCTGAAAGGAGATAAAAACAAGACCTGTATATATGCTGTCTACAAGAGACCCACTTCAGACATAGGGACACATACAAAATGAAAGTGAGGGGATGGAAAAGATATTCCATGCAAACGTAAATCAAAAGAAAGCTGGAGTAGCAATACTCATATCAGGTAAAATAGGCTTAAAAATAAAGCCTGTTACAAGAGATAAGGAAGGACACTACATAATGATCAAGATATCAATCCAAGAAGAATATATAACAATTATAAATGTTTACGCACCCAACTAGGAGCACCTCAATACATACGGCAAATGGTAACAGCCATAACAGAGGAAAACAACAGTAGCACGGTAATAGTGGGGGACTTTAACACCCCACTTACACCAATGGAGATATCATCCAGGCAGAAAATAAATAAGGAAACACAAGCTTTAAATGACACAATAGACCAGATAGATTTAATTGATATTTATATGACATTCCACCTGAAATTGACAGAATACACTTTCTTCTCAAGTGCACGTGGAACATTCTCCAGGATAGATCACATCTTGGGTCACAAATCAAACCTCAGAAAATTTAAGAATATTGAAATTGTATCAAGCATCTTTTCTGACCACAATGCTAAGAGATTAGAAATCAATTACAGGAAAAAATAACTGTAAAGAACACAAACATATGGAGGCTAAACAGAGCATTGCTAAATAACTAAAAGATCACTGAAGAAATCAAAGAGGAAGTCAAAAAATACCTAGAGGGCTTCCTTGGTGGTGCAGTGGTTGAGAGTCCGCCTGCCGATGCAGGGGACACGGGTTCGTGCCCCGGTCTGGGAAGATCCCACATGCTGTGGAGCAGCTAGGTCCGTGAGCCATGGCTGCTGAGCCTCCGCGTCTGGAGCAAGTGCTCCACAATGGGAGAGGCTACAACAGTGAGAGGCCCACATACCACAAAAACCAAACAAACCGAAAAAAAAAACCTAGAGACAAATGACAACAAAAACATGACAACCCAAAACCTATGGGATGCAGCAAAAGCAGTTCTAAGAGGGAAGTTTATGCAATTCAATCTCACCTCAAAAAACAAGAAAAATCTCAAGTAAACTATATAACCTTACACCTAAAGCAACTAGAGAAAGAAGAACAAAGACAACCCAAAGTCAGTATAAGGAAATAAATCATAAATATCAGAGCAGAAATAAATGAAATAGAAACAAAGAAAACAATAGTAAGGATCAATAAAACTAAAAGTTGGTTCTTTCAGAAGATAAACAAAATTGATAAACCTTTAGCCAGACTCATCAACAAAAAAGGGAGAGGCCTCCAATCAATAAAATTAGAAATGAAAAATGATAAATTACAACTGACACTGAAGAAATACAAAGGATTATAAGAGACTACTACAAGCAACTATATGCCAATAAAATGGACAACCTGGAAGAAATGGGCAAATTCTTGGAAAAGTACAACATTCCAAGGCTGAACCAAGAAAAAATAGAAAATAGGAACAGATCCATCACAAGTAATGAAATTAAAACTGTAATTTAAAAACTTCCAACAAACAAAAGTCCAGGACCAGATGTCTACAGAAGAATTCTATGAAACACTTAGAGAAGAGCTAACACCTATCCTTCTCAAACTCTTCCAAAGACTTGCAGAAGGAGGAAAACTCCCAAACTCGTTCTATGAGGGCACAATCACCGTGATATCAAAACCAGACAAAGATATCACAAAATAAGAAAAGTATAGACCAATATCACTGACGAACATAGATGAAAAAATCCTGAACAAAATACTAGCAAACAGAATCCAACAATACATTAAAAGGATCATACACCATGATCAAGTAGGATTTATCTCAGGGATGCAAGGATTCTTCAGTATATGCAAATCAACCAATGTGATATATCATATTAACAAATTGAAGAATAAAAACCATATGATCATCTCAATAGATGCAGAAAAACCTTTTGACAGAATTCAACACCAATTTATGATAAATACTCTCCAGAAAGTGGGCATAGAGGGAACCTATGTTCTTCCTATCATAGGAAGAACACTCTTTGACATAAATCACAGCAAGATCTTTTTTGATAAAGGCCATATACGACAAACCCACAGCAAATATCATTCTTAATTGTGAAAAACTGAAAACATTTCCTCTAAGATCAGGAACAAGACAAGGGTGTTCACTCTAATCACTATTATTGAACCTAGTTCTGGAAGTCTTAGCCACGGCAATCAGAGAAGAAAAATAAATAAAAGAAATACAAATTGGAAAAGAAGAATTAAAACTGTCACTGTTTGCAGATGACATGATACTATATATAGAAAATGTTAAAGATGTCACCAGAAAACTGCTAGAGCTCACAATGGATTTGGTAGAGTTGCAGGATACAAAGTTAATGCACAGAAATCTCTTGCATTCCTATACATTAACGACAAATGATCAGAAAGAGAAATTAAGGAAACAATCCCATTTACCATCGCAAAAAAAAGAATAAAATACCTAGGAATAAACCTACCTAAGGAGGTAAAAGACCTGTACACAGAAAATGTAAGATACTGATGAAAGAAATCACAGATGACACAAACAGATGGACAGATATACCATATTCTTGGATTGGAAGAATCAGCATTGTGAAAATGAATATACTACCCAAAACAATCTGCAGATTCAATCCAATCCTTATCAAATTACCAATGGCATTTTTCACAGAACTAGAACAAAAATTTTACAATTTGTATGGAGACACAAGAGATCCTGAACAGCCAAAGCAATCTTGAGAAAGAAAAATGGAGCTGGAGGAATCAAACTCCCTGACTTCAGACTATACTACAAAGCTACAGTAATGAAGACAGTATGGTACTGGAACAAAAACAGAAATATAGATCAATGGAACAGGATAGAAAGCCCAGAGATAAACCCACACACCTATGGTCACCTAATCTATGACAAAGGAGGCAAGAATATACAATGGAGAAAAGACAGCCTCTTCAATAAATGCTGCTGGGAAAACTGGACAGCTACATGTAAAAAAATGAAATTAGAACACCCCCTAACACCATACATGAAAATAAACTCAAAATGGATAAAAACCTAAATGTAAGGCTGGACACTATAAAACTCTTAGAGGAAATCATAGGAAGAACACTCTTTGACATAAATCATGGCAAGATCTTTTTTGACCCACCTTCTAGGGTAGTGAAAATAAAAACAAAAATAAACAAATGGGACCTAATTAAACTTAAAAGCTTTTGCACAGCAAAGGAAACCATAAACAAGATAAAAGAACAACGCTCAAAATGGGAGAAACTATTTGCAAATGAAGCAACTGAAAAAGGATTAATCTCCAAAACATACAAACATCTCATTCAGTTCAATATCAAAAAAAACAACCCAAGCAAGAAATGAGTGGAAGACCTAAATAGACATTTCAGCAAAGAAAACATACAGAAGGCCAAGAGGTACAAGAAAATATGCTTAACATCACTAAGTATTAGAGAAAGGCAAATCAAAACTACAATGAGGTATCAGCTCACACCAGTCAGAATGGCTATCATCAAAAAAATCTACAAACAGTAAATGCTGGAGAGGGTGTGGAGAAAAGGAAACCCTCTTGCACTGTTGGTGGGAATGTAAATTGATAGAGCCACTATGGAGAACAGTATGGAGGTTCCTGAAAAAACTAAAAATAAAACTACCATACGACCCAGTTATCCCACGGCTGGGCACATACCCTGAGAAAACCATAATTCAAAAAGACACAGGTACCCCAATGTTCACTGCAGCACTATTTACAATATCCAGGACATAGAAGCAACCTAAATTGATGACAGATGAATGGATAAAGAAGATGTGGCACATATATACAATGGAATATTACTCAGCCATAAAAACGAATGAAATTCTGTCATTTGTAGAGATGTGGGTGGACCTAGAGTCTGTCATACAGAGTGAAGTAAGTCAGAAAGAGAAAAACAAATATCATATATTAACGCATATATGTGGAATCTAGAAAAGTAGTACAGATGAACCTATTTCCAGTGCAGGAATATATACGCAGATGTAGAGAATGGACATGTGGACACAGAGGGGGCAGGGGAGGGTGGGGTGAATAGGGAGATTAGGTTTGACATAAATATACTACCACGTGTAAAGTAGAAAGCTAGTGGGAAACTGTGGTATAGCACAGGGAGCCCAGCTCAGGGCTCTGTGATGACCCAGATGGGTGTGATGTGGGGGATGGGGGGGAGGTCCAAGAGGGAGGGGATATATGTACATGTATAGCTGATTCACTTTGTTGTACAGCAGAAACTAACACAACAGTGTAAAGCAATTATACTCCAATAAAAAATTTTTTCAAAAAAGAAATTCAGGCAGGAGTCATAAATCTGGAAGTGACTGGTATATAGATGTATTGAGTACTAAATCACCATGTTAAGTGTTTTACCTGTGTCATCCCAATTAACAGTCAAAATACCCATTAACCTAAATATTATCAACTCCCTTTTACAGGTGATGAATCTGAGACACAGGAAGTTAAGCAACTTGCCAAGCAAAGATCATAAAACCTGTAAGTGAATTTAAAACCTTGCATTCTTCCTGAAGACTCTGCACTCATAACCACTTTGTTATATTCATGACAGACCATAAGAGGGAGGAAAATATGACACAAGACTTAATGCTAAGTAACTTGGCTTTAGAAGACAGGTAAATAAAAATAATGGGTAAAAGTAACGAAGAATTCCTGACCAGAAATGTAAGCAGAAAACCAGAATAATGTATCGTGTAAACCAAGGAAAATTAACTCAAAGAAGGAAGGAATTGTTTAGCTATTTCAAGTAGTGCTGAGGTGAGTGGTAAGATGAGGACTGACAATATGCATGGGACCCCACAGTTAGGAGATCAATTATGTTCTTGCAAGAAGAGTTTTGATGTGCATGTAGAAGCCAGAATGAAATGAGTAAGTCAATAAGGTTGAGAGTAATCTCACCCTGGACATATTTTGTACTTCAAACTAGAATAGTAATAATAGAATCAAAAAAAGAAATACTCATGCTCAGTAACAAGAAGAGAAGAGAAATGCAGACATCAGTGCTAAAGCTGTGAGCCTTCTGTTTCCTCAGGCCAGGGAGCCAAAACTATCTCCTGGGCAGGAGAAAAATAGGGGAAAGACCCCAAGGCTTGGGGTGTGCCAGTCACTGCCTACCTGCCTGCTCTCAGAGAAAGAAAAGGTACTGTACCCAATCTAGACCAGGAGCTAAAGGTCTTAGAAAGTGTGCCTAAGGAAGTCGGTATCTTCTCACCAGGAATTCAGTGGAGCTGGCTCCAGGGCTGCATCTGCACAGGGAAAAACCCCTCACCTGCTTTGAAGACACGGTTAGACCAGGACCTGGTGGAAGAGGCTGTGAAAACAGTGGAAGAGATAAGCATGGGGTGAACCAAAAGAGAGGGAAGAAATTAAAGACATTTTCTATGAATAATAAATGCTGGAGAGGGTGTGGAGAAAAGGGAACCGTCCTACACTGCTGGTGGAAATGTACATTGGTTCAGCCACTATGGAGGATGGTATGGAGGTTCCTTAAAAAACTAAAAATAGAGTTACCATATGATCCTGCAATTTCGCTCCTGGACATATATCCAGAGAAAACTAATTTGAAAAGATACATGCACCCCAGTGTTCATAGCAGCACTGTTTACAATAGCCAAGACATGAAAGCAGCCTAAATGTCCATCAACAGATGAGTGGATAAAGAAGATGTGGTACATATATACAGTGGAATATTACTCAGCTATGAAAAAGAACAAAATAATGCCATTTGCAGCAACATGGATGGACCTAGAGATTATCATACTAAGTGAAGAAAGTCAGACAGAGAAAGACAAATATCATATGATATTACTTAGATGTGGAGTCTAAAGTATGATAAAAATGAACTTATTTAAAAAACAGAAACAGACTCACAGACATAGAAAACAAACTTATGGTTACCAAAGGGGAAAGGGGTAGGGATAAATTAGAAGTTTGGGATTAGCAAATACAAACTATTATATATAAAATAGATAAACAACAAGGTCCTGCTATATAGCACAGGGAACCATATTCAATATCTTGTAATAAACCATAATGAAAAAAATATGAAAAAGAATATATAAAGATATAGAGATATAAAACAATCACTTTGCTGTACACCAGAACCTAACACAACATTGTAAATCAATGATACTTCAATTAAAAAAAAGAAATTGAAGACATTTTATAAACAGATATTCAAAATAGGTCTGTAAGCCACAATAAAAAATGTTTGATGCAATCTAATATTAAGAAAGGCAACCAATAGGATGAGTCATTGAAACATGAATGCATTTCCAATGAACTTACTTTCATGAAACACTATGACTTTAAGTACATTTTGGATGAGATAAATGAAGACAATGCCCATTAAAATAAAACACAAATATGTATATGTATAACTGAATCACTTCACTGTACACCTGAAACTAACACACTGTAAATCAATTATACTTCAATATAAAATAAAAATTTTTTAAAACCCACAAATTTGTAAAAGAAAAATAGACATAAGTAAAACTACAAGTTAGTATATATATGTGTATATATATGTATATATATATATATATATATATGAATTTGAATTTTTATTTTCCAGATAAAGACTATTACATCTACTAATTCATTTCATCTGCACAACAATTCATAAGACAGCTACCGTTTTTATCATTTCATTTAAAAGACCAGGAAACTGAGAAACAAACATGGTCAGTGCGTTGCCCCAGGTTGCACAGGTAGTAAGTGACAAGGTGGCATTTGTACCCATGCAATCTGCTTGCACGATCCATGATCTTACAAACTGCTCCTTTACTTTTTTCTCGTTTCTCCATGGTTTCCCTCCTCACTCGATCCTCCTATTTAATTATGTTATTCACTCAAGTTTACTGTTTATTATTGTCTGATCAATTTGTAAAGGAATAAAAGTAATGTCATATCTATTATTTTTCCCTGAAGTTCTTTGTATATTGTAAGTTTTTAATTTATGTGTTTCATAATGTTATGCAAGTAAATCATTAATGATTTTGTAGAAGGTTAAAATTTTTTAAAACATATAGAAAGAACAGAAAAACCCTCTTCAAATATCCAAAAATTATTTCTCTTTCTGAAGTGATCACCATTCAGAGGTATTACTTCCAGATTCCTTCTTCTCTATATATTTCTTTGCTACATACTTACACACATATACACCTATATATAAAGACATATTTTAAAATAATTTTTCTTTAATTTTTTTCCAATTAAAAGTGTATGTAAGTGTTTCTTTCATGTTAGAACTACTAACTATAGGTCACACTCAAATTGTTGTGTCCCACAATATAGACACACTAAAGCTTTATTAACAATTTTCCTATTGATATTTATAAAAGTTATTCCAATTTTTTCTTATTATGATACATTCTTAAAAGAATATTCTGGGGGACCTTGAAGATGGCGGAAGAGTAAGACGCGGAGATCACCTTCCTCCCCACAGATACACCAGAAATACATCTACACGTGGAACAACTCCTACAGAACACCTACTGAACGCTGGCAGAAGACCTCAGACCTCCCAAAAGGCAAGAAACTCCCCATGTACCTGTGTAGGGCAAAAGAAAAAAAAGAAAAAGCAGAGAAAAAACAATAGGGACGGCACCTGCACCAGTGGGAGGGAGCTGTGAAGGAGGAAAAGTTTCCACACACTAGGAAGCCCCTTCGCGGGCGGAGACTGCGGGGGGCGGAGGGGGGAGCTTCGGGGCCGCGGAGGAGTGCACAGCAACGGGTGCGGAGGGCAAAGCGGGGAGATTCCCGCACAGAGGATGGGTGCTGACCAGCACTCACCAGCCCGAGAGGCTTGTCTGCTCACCCGCCGGGGCGGGCGGGGCTGCGAGCTGAGGCTCGGGTTTCGGTCGGAGCAGCGCAGGGAGAGGACTGGGGTTGGCGGCTTGAACATAGCCTGAAGGGATTAGTGCACCACGGCTAGCTGGGAGGGAGTCCGGGGAAAAGTCTGCACCTGACGAAGAGGTAAGAGACTTTTTCTTCCCTCTTTGTTTCCTGCTGCGCAAGGAGAGGGGTTTAAGAGCGCTGCTTAAAGGAACTCCAGAGAGGGGCGCGAGCCGCAGCTAAAAGCACGGACCCCAGGGACGGGCGGGAGACGCTAAGGCTGTTGCTGCCGCCACCAAGGGGCCTGTGTGCGAGCACAGGTCACTAACCACACCCCACTTCCGCGGAGCCTGTGCAGCCCGCCACTGCCAGGTTCCCGGGATCCAGGGACAACTTCCCCGGGAGAACGCACGGGCGGGCCTCAGGCTGGTGCAACGTCACGCCGGCCTCTACCGCCGCAGGCCTGCCCCGCACGCAGTGCCCCTCCCGCCCCCCCCCCCGCGGCCTGAGTGCACCAAAGCCCCCGAATCAGCGGCTCCTTTAACCCCGTCCTGTCTGAGCAAAAAACAGACGCCCTCCAGCGACCTACACGCAGAGGCAGGGCCAAATCCAAAGCTGAACCCCAGGAGCTGTGCAAACAAAGAAGAGAAAGGGAAATCTGTCCCAGCAGCCTCAGAAGCAGTGGATTAAAGCTCCACAATCAACTGGATGTACCTGCATCTGTGGAATACATGAATAGACAACGAGTCATCCCAAATTGAGGAGGTGGGCTTCGAGAGCAAGGTCTATGATTTTTTGCCCTTTTCCTCTTTTTGTGAGTGTGTATGTGTATGCTTCTGTGTGAGATCTTGTCTGTATAGTTTTGCTTCCAACATTTGTCCTAAGGTTCTATCCGTCCCTTTTTTTTTCTAAATAATTATTTTTTAATTCAATAACTTTATTATACTTTATTTTATTTTACTGTATCTTCTTTCTTTCTGTCCTTTTTCCTTCCTTCCCTCCTTCCTTCCTTCCCTCCTTCCTTCCTTCCTCCCTCCCTCCCTCCCTCCTTTCTTTCCTTCTTGCCTTCTTTCCTTCTTTGCTTCTTTCTTTCTTTCTTTCTTTCTTCCTTTCTTCCTTCCTTCCTTCCTTCCTTCCTTCCCTCCTTTCTTTCTTTCTTTCTTTCTTTCTTCATACTTCTACTAATTCTCTCTACTTTTTCTCCCTTTTATTCTGAGCCGTGTGGATGAAAGGCTCTTGGTGCTCCAACCAGGAGTCAGGGCTCTGCCTCTGAGGTGGGAGAGCCAACTTCAGGACACTGGTCAACAAGAGACCTCCCAGCTCCACATAATATCAAATGGCGAAAATCTCCCAAAGACCTCCATCTTAACACCAGCACCCAGCTTCCTTCAACGACCAGCAAGCTACAGTGCTGGACAACCTATGCCAAGCAACTAGCAAAACAGGAACACAACCCCACCCATTAGCAGAGAGGCTGCCTAAAATCATAATAAGGCCACAGACACCCCAAAACACACCACCAGACATGAATCTGCCCACTAGAGACACAAGATCCAGCCTCATCCACCACAACAGAGGCACTAGTCCCCTCCACCAGGAAGCCTACACAACCCACTGAACCAACATTAGCCACTGGAGCCAGACATCAAAAACAGCGGGAACTACAAACCTGCAGCCTGAAAAAAGAAGACCCCAAACACAGTAAGATAAGCAAAATGAGAAGACAGAAAAACACACAGCAGATAAAGGAGCAAGATAAAAATGCACCAGACCTAACAAATGAAGAGGAAATAGGCAGTCTACCTGAAAAAGAATTCAGAATAATGATAGTAAGGATGATCCAAAATCTTGGAAATAGAATGGACAAAATGCAAGAAACAGTTAACAAGGACCTAGAAGAAACAAAGATGAAACAAGCAATGATGAACAACACAATAAATGAAATTAAAAGTACTCTAGATGGGATCAATAGCAGAATAACTGAGGCAGAAGAACGGATAAGTGACCTGGAAGATAAAATAGTGGAAATAATTACTGCAGAGCAGAATAAAGAAAAAAGAATGAAAAGAACTGAGGACAGTCTCAGAGACCTCTGGGACAACATTAAACCCACCAACATTTGAATTATAGGGGTTCCAGAGAAGAAGAGAAAAAGAAAGGGACTGAGAAAATATTAGAAGAGATTATAGTTGAAAACTTCCCTAATATGGGAAAGGAAATAGTTAATCAAGTCCAGGAAGCACAGAGAGTCCCATACAGGATAAATCCAAGGAGAAATATGCCAAGACACATATTAATCAAACTGTCAAAAATTAAATACAAAGAAAGCATATTAAAAGCAGCAAGGGAAAAACAACAAATAACACACAAGGGAATCCCCATAAGGTTAACAGCTGATCTCTCAGCAGAAACCCTACAAGCCAGAAGGGAGTGGCAGGACAAACTGAAAGTGATGAAGGAGAAAAACCTGCAACCAAGACTACTCTACCCAGCAAGGATCTCATTCAGATTTGATGGAGAAATTAAAACCTTTACAGACAAGCAAAAGCTGAGAGAGTTCAGCACCACCAAACCAGCTTTACAACAAATGCTAAAGGATCTTCTCTAGGCAAGAAACACAAGAGAAGGAAAAGACCTATAATAACGAACCCAAAACAATTTAGAAAATGGGAATAGGAACATACATATCGATAATTACCTTAAATGTAAATGGACTAAATGCTCCCACCAAAAGACACAGATTGGCTGAATGGATACAAAACCAAGACCCTTATATATGCTGTCTACAAGAGACCCACTTCAGACCTAGAGACACATACAGACTGAAAGTAAGGGGATGGAAAAAGATATTCCATGCAAATGGAAACCAAAAGAAAGCTGGAGTAGCAATTCTCATATCAGACAAAATAGACTTTAAAATAAGGACTATTAGAAGAGACAAAGAAGAGCACTACATAATGATCAAGGGATCGATCCAAGAAGAAGATATAACAATTGTAAATATTTATGCACCCAACATAGGAGCACCTCAATACATAAGGCAAATACTAACAGCCATAAAATGGGAAATCAACAGTAACACATTCATAGTAGGGGACTTAAACACCCCACTTTCACCCATGGACAGATCATCCAAAATGAAAATAAATAAGGAAACACAAGCTTTAAATGATACATTAAACAAGATGGACTTAATTGATATTTATAGGACACTCCATCCAAAAACAACAGAATACACATTTTTCTCAAGTGCTCATGGAACATTCTCCAGGATAGATCATATCTTGGGTCACAAATCAAGCCTTGGTAAATTTAAGAAAATTGAAACTGTATCAAGTATCTTTTCCGACCACAATGCATTGAGACTAGATATCAATTACAGGAAAAGATCTGTAAAAAATACAAACACATGGAGGCTAAACAATACACTACTTAATAATGAAGTGATCACTGAAGAAATCAAAGAGGAAATCAAAAAATACCTAGAAACAAATGACAATGGAGACACGACGACCCCAAACCTATGGGATGCAGCAAAAGCAGTTCTAAGGGGGAAGTTTATAGCAATACAAGCCCACCTTAAGAAGCAGGAAACATCTCGAATAAACAACCTAACCTTGCACCTCAAGCAATTAGAGAAAGAAGAACAAAACACCCCAAAGCTAGTAGAAGGAAAGAAATTATAAAAATCAGATCAGAAATAAATGAAAAAGAAATGAAGGAAACAATAGCAAAGATCAATAAAACTAAAAGCTGGTTCTTTGAGAAGATAAAGAAAATAGATAAACCACTAGCCAGACTCATCAAGAAAAAAAGGAAGACTCAAATCAATAGAATTAGAAATGAAAAAGGAGAAGTAACAACTGACACTGCAGAAATACAAAAGATCATGAGAGATTACTACAAGCAACTCTATGCCAATAAAATGGACAACCTGGAAGAAATGGACAAATTCTTAGAAATGCACAACCTGCCAAGACTGAATCAGGAAGAAATAGAAAATATGAATAGGTCAATCACAAGCACTGAAATTGAAACTGTGATTAAAAATCTTCCAACAGTCAAAAGCCCAGGACCAGGTGGCTTCACAGGCGAATTCTATCAAACATTTAGAGAAGAGCTAACACCTATCCTTCTCAAGCTCTTCCAAAATATAGCAGAGGAAGGAACACTCCCAAATTCCTTCTACGAGGCCACCATCACCTTGATACCAAAACCAGGCAAGGATGTCACAAAGAAAGAAAACTACAGGCCAATATCACTGATGAACATAGATGCAAAAATCCTCAACAAAATACTAGCAAACAGAATCCAACAGCACATTAAAAGGATCATACACCATGATCAAGTGGGGGTTATTCCAGGAATGCAAGGATTCTTCAATATACGCAAATCTATCAATGTGATAAACCATATTAACAAATTGAAGAAGAAAAACCATATGATCATCTCAATAGATGCAGAGAAAGCTTTTGACAAAATTCAACACCCATTTATGAGAAAAACCCTGCAGAAAGTAGGCATAGAGGGAACTTTCCTCAACATAATAAAGGCCATATATGACAAGCCCACAGCCAACATCATCCTCAATGGTGAAAAACTGAAAGCATTTCCACTAAGATCAGGAGCAAGACAAGGTTGCCCACTCTCACTACTCTTATTCAACATAGTTTTGGAAGTTTTAGCCACAGCAATCAGAGAATAAATGGAAATAAAAGGAATCCAAATCGGAAAAGAAGAAGTAAAGCTGTCACTGTTTGCAGATGACATGATCCTATACATAGAGAATCCTAAAGATGCTACCAGAAAACTACAAGAACTAATCAATGAATTTGGTAAAGTAGCAGGATACAAAATTAATGCACAGAAATCTCTGGCATTCCTATACACTAATGATGAAAAATCTGAAAGTGAAAGCAAGAAAACACTCCCATTTACCACTGCAACAAAAATAATAAAATATCTAGGAATAAACCTACCTAAGGAGACAAAAGACCTGTATGCAGAAAATTATAAGACACTGATGAAAGAAATTAAAGATGATACAAATAGATGGAGAGATATGCCATGTTCTTGGATTGGAAGAATCAACATTGTGAAAATGACTCTACTACCCAAAGCAATCTATAGATTCAATGCAATCCCTATCAAACTACCACTGACATTTTTCACAGAACTAGAACAAAAAAAATTAGCAATTTGTATGGAAACACAAAAGACCCCGAATAGCCAAAGCAATCTTGAGAACGAAAAAAGGAGCTGGAGGAATCAGACTCCCTGACTTCAGACTATACTACAAAGCTACAGTAATCAAGACGGTATGGTACTGGCACAAAAACAGAAAGATAGATCAATGGAACAGGATAGAAAACCCAGAGATAAACCCATGCACATATGGACACCTTATCTTTGATAAAGGTGGCAGGAATGTACAGTGGAGAAAGGAGAGCCTCTTCAATAAGTGGTGCTGGAAAAACTGGACAGATACATGTAAAAGTATGAGATTAGATCACTCCCTAACACCACACACAAAAATAAGCTCAAAATGGATTAAAGACCTAAATGTAAGGCCAGAAACTATCAAACTCTTAGAGGAAAACATAGGCAGAACACTCTATGACATAAATCACAGCAAGATCCTTTCTGACCCACCTCGTACAGTAATGGAAATAAAAACAAAAATAAACAAATGGGACCTAATGAAACTTCAAAGCTTTTGCACAGCAAAGGAAACCATAAACAAGACCAGAAGACAACCCTCAGAATGGGAGAAAATATTTGCAAGTGAAGCAACTGACAAAGGATAAATCTCCAAAATTTACAAGCAGCTCATGCAGCTCAATAACAAAAAGACAAACAACCCAATCCAAAAATGGGCAGAAGACCTAAATAGACATTTCTCCAAAGAAGATATACAGACTGCCAACAAACACATGAAAGAATGCTCAACATCATTAATCATTAGAGAAATGCAAATCAAAACTACAATGAAGTATCACTTCACACCAGTCAGAATGGCCATCATCAAAAAATCTAGAAACAATAAATGCTGGAGAAGGTGTGGAGAGAAGGGAACACTCTTGCACTGCTGGTGGGAATGTGAATTGGTACAGCCACTATGGAGAACAGTATGGAGGTTCCTTAAAAAACTACAAATAGAACTACCATACGACCCAGCAATCCCACTACTGGGCATATACCCTGAGAAAACCATAATTCAAAAAGAGTCATGTACCAAAATGTTCATTGCAGCTCTATCTACAATAGCCCGGAGATGGAAACAACCTAAGTGCCCATCATCGGATGAATGGATAAAGAAGATGTGGCACATATATACAATGGAATATTACTCAGCCATAAAAAGAAATGAAATTGAGCTATTTGCAATGACGTGGATAGACCTAGAGTCTGTCATACAGAGTGAAGTAAGTCAGAAAGAAAAAGACAAGTACCATATTCTAACACATATATATGGAATTTAAGGAAAAAAATGTCATGAGGAACCTAGGGGTAAGACAGGAATAAAGACACAGACCTACTGGAGAACGGACTTGAGGATATGGGGAGGGGGAAGGGTGAGCTGTGACAAGGTGAGAGAGAGTCATGGACATATACACACTAACAAACGTAAGGTAGGTAGCTAGTGGGAAGCAGCCGCATGGCACAGGGATATCGGCTCGGTGCTTTGTGACCGCCTGGAGGGGTGGGATAGGGAGGGTGGGAGGGAGGGAGACACAAGAAGGAAGAGATATGGGAACATATGTATATGTATAACTGATTCACTTTGTTATAAAGCAGAAACTAACACACCATTGTAAACCAATTATACCCCAATAAAGATGTTAAAAAAAAAAGAATATTCTAAGTCATGCCTCCTTTCAAATATCTATGCATAATATTACTTCTATAAAATAGAAACCTAAAAGTAGAAGTCTTATTACTAATAAGACTGAGTATTTACTCATGTAAATGTTACTTCTTGTACTTCTAATTCTATGCATTGCAGTTTATTTATGTAACAACAGCATTGGTTTATTTTGTTTTGTCTTACTAGTCCACAGAAGTTCTTAATACATTCTGCATGTTAACCTTGTCTAAAATAAGCTACAATTTCTTCTATTCTGTCACAACTTTTTGATTTGTTAATGATATCTTTTTTCCTTTTGAAATGCCAATTTTCTTTTGACTTCTGAGCTTTGTTGTGTCTAGAATAAGCATTCCATTCCTCAAGACAATCTATATTCTCTTGTGTTTGTTTTCTTATAATACTAAGGTGCTCTATAATAGGGAAATTTAATCACTTCCCCTTGGTTATTTTCACTAATGTGTTTGGACCTCCCTGGCGTCATTTGTCTCTTGTCCCTACCATGCTTTATTCTTGCTGGCTATTTATTACTCAATTTGAATTTTATTTGATTCATTAAGGGTCTCAACAGTTCTGCAGTTATTCTTCCCAGAGATTGAAGAGGCAACTGTACCATCGTATCACACACACCATCTACCAGCTGTGACTCCAGAAGAGACTCTTTCTAGTGATTCTCTCTGCCATATCGATGTCACACACCTCCATCTGTAGGAAGATCTGGACTTAGCTCTAGTTTCCCCCAGGCTGTGGCTTCCAATGCTGTGGCTTTGGTGATCTGAAATGAGATCTGTGTGTAGCATTCTCTGAATCTTAATCTATAAATCAAGGGACAGTGCGAGGTTTGCCTCCACTCCCTTACCATAGATGCTCATGTCTTCAGGAGGGAGATTTTGCCAGCCAGCCTTTCACGCCCACCTTCTGTCTGGTGCTCCTGACATTGCATCCCTTGATGGTAAGCCTCCCTAGTCACCAGTGATAATAAGGGTTTGTTTCCTTTTTCCCTATTTTTATCAGCAGTTGGTTCTTTCATTGTGAAACATCTGTCCTCACACTGCCACTTACTTCAAAGATCATCTTGACTATTCTTTGAAATACTGCCTATATTTTTTATGTTTACTGTAGATGAATACCATCATATAGACACACCTTTGATCCCTTCCCTCAGATTTATGCACATATCAGTCTCAATATTTTACTACTATTTTATTCTGGTAAACATCAATGTAATCATTGATGTATTTAATTGTTTGACTCCTCAGTTTATTCCTGTATAAAATGGGAAGTTGGACTATACCTAAGGGTAACTAAATAATTTTAAAAGATTCATCCATCTACAAAAAGGAACATGAAAATGTCCTCTTCTCTTCAATTCCAGAAAGCTTATCAATTTCTTAGTATGGAAAAAAGAAACAAGGAAACAATCATAGGAAGTATTGTTGAAAACTAGAAGTTGCTAGAGTTTTTACTTACTCTATGATTTGTTTTATTTGTTGTTTTAAATTCCAACTGTCTTTTAAGTGGTGTACTAAATGTTAACACTTTCAAGGTAAAAGAAGGATCAGGACACACAGTTGATGATGTGGTGAGGTAGAAAAGAAAGGACTAGAAATACAGTACTAGCCAAGTGAGCAAGTGAGAAGCTGAGAGCACATTCTAAAATCATGGAAGAAAGGCAGATGGACCAGCCCCTGGAAAATAGATTCAGGGCTTTTAATGTCTATGATGTGCTGGATGTGTAAAACATTGGGATTTTCCTGGCTTGATTTCAATTCCCACAAGCAATCTGTGAGGCTTATTTAACATTCTATTAGAGTTTTAATGACGAGACAGTATTTGTACTCTTTGTGCCTCTTTTCTATAATTTTGTCTTGAGATGGCGCTAGTGGGAAGAATGTGTGCTTTTCAATATAGTAGATATTCGCAGCTGTAGAGCGCTGATCTATGACAAAATGTAAGGATCAGTCCTACACAAATCACTGAGCCTCATGACAGTGCCTTATTACCATAAGAGCCTAGTCTTGGTTCAAATGTTCAGATTTATCATTTACCTACTCTTGCTGGGCAAGGACAAAAATAACTGAAAGAGATCTGAGCTGGCACTCAAGAGCAGAGCTGTGAGTAGTAATATTGCATATGCTATTTCTAAACTATTAAATATGCATGTGGAATCGATAAGAGATATTTTAATATCCTGAGGAACAAAGATTTTTAGTGGCAAGAGAAAAGTGATTAAAAGTATAAATTCAAAGCAATTAAGTAAATTTCCTAGAATCTTAAATTTGAGTCAAAATATTGATACAAACTCAAATTTATTTTTATTTACGTTTATCTAGCTCTATGTCCTGAAAATTCTTAGAAGAAATGACACCATGTAGCACTAAACACCCTTTATGCCCCAAGTGTGGTCTTTAAATACCAACCCCAATAAAAAGAGATCTGGGGGTTACATCAGCATTATGATGATGTGACACTCCTTTTTTCTCTCCCCTTCAATTTACAACTAATTGGACATCCTTAACTGAAACAAAGCATCTTTATACAGCCTACCAGGTCAACTGACAGATCCATCCATCTGTGCCCCCAAAAGTGGGCAGACTGGACCTCAGAGGCTGCAAAGTAAGGGGAGTGGCAGCAGACGTGGTGCTGGGTCAGGCACAGAGTGGGACAGCAGGACCTTTCTGGCAGAGGAGGCGAGGGTAAAGGCAGTGAGTCTGTCCTGTCGTGTGTCCTGCAGCAGGAGGGACCTGCTCTCTCTGAGGAGAGACTTGGTGATGGGGGAAGAAAAGGAAAGGGAAGTAGGCAAAGAGATCTGAAGGGAAGCTCTCCTTCTGTCTCCCCGGATTCTGGCCCAGACCTCCAGGACCACCCCCACCTGAGGATCCCTTACCAGACATGGACCCCCCCACCCCAACCAAAGCTCCAAATGCTAACTACACACCTCCCCTCATTCTGCCCCCAGCCTTTCTTTTTACCGTGTTCTGACCTTAGCTTCATCAGCTCCTATAAGAGAAACTAAAAACGTGTGGAGGGCTTCACTGGTGGCGCAGTGGTTGAGAGTCCGCCTCCCGATGCAGGGGACACGGGTTCGTGCCCCAGTCTGGGAAGATCCCACATGTCACAGAGTGGCTGAGCCTGTGAGCCATGGCCGCTGAGCCTGAGTGTCTGGAGCCTGTGCTCCACAACGGGAGAGGCCACAACAGTGAGAGGCCCATGTACCGCAAAAAAAAATAAACAAAAAACGTGTGGATAGTGTAGCCTTCTGGAGGACAAAAGGAAGTCTCCTAACTGCCAGCCTGTTGAACTGTTAGAATCAAAATAAACAAAGCTTCACCTAAGAAAGAAAGGCTTTCACTATCTCAAATGCAGTGGCACAGGAACTATTCATCGAACACCATGAAAAATCATGGTAATATGGTATCACAAAAAGAAAATGACAATTTTCCAGCAACCAAACACAAAGACATGGAATATCATGATCTAACTGATAAAGAATTCAAAAGAACTGTTATGACAAAATTCAGAGAGCTACAGGAAAACTCATAAAGCTAATACAATGATCTCAGGAATAAAATTAATGAAGAAAAAAGTACTTTACCAAAGAGATTGAAACTCTAAAAAAGAACCAAATGGAAATTCTGGAGCTGAAGGACTCAACAGATGAGATAGATGAAGAACGCATTAGAACACATTGGAAATCATCAGATGAGATAGAAGAGAGAGTTAGCGAGCTGGACGATAGAATCTAGAAATGATTCAGATGGAAGAGGAGAGTGAACTAAGATTTTTAAAAAGTGAAGAAATTCTCCAAGAACTATCTGATTCCATTAGAAAATCCAAAATAAGAATAATGGATATTCCAGAAGGGGAGGAGAGGGAGAAAGCAGCAGAGAGTATATTTAAAGAAATAATAGCTGAGAACTTCCCAAACCTGGGGAAGGAACTGAATATATGAGCCCATGAAGCCAATAGAAAACCTTTTTATCTCAATGCAAAAGAACTTCTCCAAGACACATTATATTAAAACTGTCAAAAGTCAATGAAAAAGAGAGAATTTTAATGGCAGCCTGGAGAAAAAAGACAGTAACCTACAAGGGACCCACATTAGGCTATCAGCAGACTTCCAGCAGAAACTCTGCAAGCCAGGAGAAAGTGGAAGGACATATTCAAAGTATTGAAAGATAAAAACCATCAGCCAAGAATACTAAATCCAACAAAGTTGTCCTTCAGATATGAAGGAGATATAAAAGCCTTCCCAGACAAACAAAAGCTGAGGGAGTTCATCACCACTAGACCTCCCTTACAAGAACTGTCAAAAGGAAATGATGAAACAATAATGAAACAATATGACATGAAACAAAACTCTTCAATATGAAACAAAACTCTGATCAAGGTGAAAGACGGTCAGAATTAGAAAGCTGTAACTCTTTTTTAGAATAGTATATTAAACTCCTAACTACAGCATAAAGGTTAAAGGAAAAAGATCATTAAATATATCTATAGCTACTACAATGTGGTAATGAAGTCACAGAATAAAAAGAGATAATTTGTGACATCAAAAATATTAAAAGGGAGGAGTAAAATAATGGAACTTTTATAGGTGAATGAAGATAAATTGCTATCAGCAAATTTTATCTGAGATGTTTTATGTAAAATGCATGGTAACAACAAAGCAAAAATCAAAAGCCGAGATATGAAACATTAAAAAAGAGGAGACTGGGCAAATCATCATGGAAGAACCACCAGCTCACAAAGGTAGATAGAAACAGAAGAAAAAAGAAAAAATGGAAAAAATAATGAGAAGGCAAAAGATAAAATAGCAGTATTCCTCATCTATCAGTAATCACCCTAAATATAAATGGATTGAACTCACCACTCAAAAGGCAGAGTAGCTGGACAGATTAAAAGAAAACAAGACCCAAATATATGCTGCCTCCAGGAGACTCATCTCAGCTCTAAAGACACACATACACTCAAAGTGAAGGGATGCAGAATGATATTCCAAGCAAGTGGAAACCAAAAGGGAACAGGCATAGACTTTAAGCCAAAAGGGGTAACAAGAGACAAAAGAAGGTAATTATGTAATGATAAAGATGTCAGTACATCAAGACGATATAACAACCATAGATGTATATGTGCCCAACAGCCAAGCGTGATGATGCTGTTTAAGGGTACAAACTTGCAGTGAGCAGTAAATAAGCCATGGAGATGGAATGCACAGCTTCATAAATATGGACAATAATATTGTACTATAATTCTGTAATATGATAAATATAGCTATAACAGCATCTATATTACAACATAAAAATGTATCAAAGTAATACGCTGTACCTCTTAAACTTACACAATGTTACATGTCAAATTTATTCAACAAAAATAAAGTTTCCTAGATCCTACAGGAAGAGAAGCACTGAGTAAAAACCTTTTATGGCATTACTTTTTCCCAATCTAGCCCAACTGCTACACATTTGATGGTAGGTGTTTTGAAAGAAAAAAAAAAAAAAGAAACAAAAGCAGAATGCTTCCACCGCACCCCCCCCCCCCCGGCCTCCGATAAAAGAATTTAAAAAGATCTTGGATAATGTTTGATTATAAGACTAAACAAGAAGTATACAAGACCATGGGAAAGCAAGGAGATGCTCAAATAAGAGTCATGTGAAGAGACACGGCAGACCTCTACTTTCCGGTCCAACGTGAAAAGAGCTTGGAAGTCATCACAACAAGGAAAAAGCTGAACAAACTGAGAATCAACAGCTCTTCTTAGATCCATCAGAGAACTGAGGTCACAGGTCAAGTTGCTGCTCTGAAAACAGAGTCAGAGGGGTACCGAGAAGCACAGCTTGCTGGGAGCAGACACCTGCTGATGGAGGCAGCACAGGTGGGAACTCAGGTATAATTGAGGAATTGCTGGAGGTTCAGTGTGAACTAGCCTGAGAGTTAAAAGCACCAGGGGCTCCGGTCTTCGGGGTCCTCACACTTCTGTGGGTTTTAACACGAGGAGCCCTTCCAGGTTCTCGGGGTGTAGACTGCAGAAAGACATCCTGTGCTTGTGCTTCCAGTAGGAAAAGTTGAAAAATACATATTTGGAATGTACCCAGAGCACTGTGTTCTCCTAAAAAATGACTGCCTTCATAAGACACTGTTTTACCAGAGCCCAACTGACCCGGAGGAAGTAAATACCTCAGTCAAACTCCTGTAGCCTTTAACGTGGGCCGGGGACATACCCACCTCCTGGCCCTGGCCTTACTGCTCACCTGCTGAGGAGGGGGTGCTGACAAGACTTGTCCAGGGCACAGCCCGTGGGCACAGCCTCACTAGAACACTGAAACCTGTTAAAAGATCCATTGAGGCGGGACAGACCGCAGCCGAGGCCGAGGCGGCGCGGGTGTGCGCGCCGAGGCCGGCAAGTCCCCTGCTCTCGGCCAGGGGAGCCTCAGAGTGGCCCCCGCCCCCTGCAAGGGGACCCTGGAAGAAGGTCAAGAAACTGCCCTGGGGGGAAAGCGAGGCGCTCTCGGCAACCCGCCCCTCCCTCGTCACTTGGCCACACGGGGCGGAAAGAAGGAACCCAAGGACCCGACGTCCAGACAGGAGAAATGATGCTGCCCAAACCGGGGATCTGTTACTTCCCCTGGAAGGTCAGCGCTGGCCAAGTTCCTGATGGGGACACACTGAGAACGTTCGACAGGTTGTACAGCTATGACACGACGCAGCCCCGAGTGACTCTGATGGCTCGGCACAGATCTGACCAGCGCCCGACCCCCGTCTGCACCAAGTTGGTGCAACCGTTCCAAGCCCAGGTGGGCTCCCTCTACACCGTCCTTGGGCAGCTGGATCACTAGAAGGATGGAGGCTGCGTGGTGAAGGCCCGGGTGCTGGCTTGTGTGGGAGGAATGACTCTCCCCTGGTCAGAACAAGCCGTCCGGGAGCAGAGGCTGTACCAGCGAGAGAGGGACAGCAGCCAGTAGAGAGCAAAACGGCAGCTCGTGGCAACGCCCTTCCTCCCCCACCTGCCCTGGAGCTGCTGCAGAGGAGATGCAGGAGCTTCCCCCGAGTGACAGACTTCGGAGCTGGAGAGAAGAGGGGAGGGTTGTTCATCACGATCGCCCCAGAAATGGGAGCCTAGAGATCAGAGGCTGGGTTCTGGGGGGCTGGGGGCTGGGCCTCGTGTGGGTCCTGGAGGGTTCCAGAAGGTCCTGGTGAATAAAGCCGCGCAGTGTGACGAAGAGGAAGGAAAAAAAAGAAGAAAATAAACTGAGGCACATTAAACATTTTAAGAGTTTCTTTGAGCAAAAATCAGTTGAATCCGGCAGAGCCAACCCAGAAGTGGTTAGGAGTTCGGGAAGGGGCGTTTATACAGCAAAGGCAGGAGCAAAGCAGTGAAATTATTGATTGGCTCTTGCTTTAAGCCTCGTTGGCGGTTTCTGATTGGTTGTCATTCCCAGACTTGGATTTTGGTTTGCCGCCTTAGACCCCCGTGGCATCACAGCCCCTTCCGTCCAAGGGCTTCATTGTTTAATGAAGTTAACAAATCTGATCATTGCAATTGTGTGTAAATGCCCACAAATACATACATGTTCATAGTTGGCAAAAAAAAAAAAAAATCGTTAAACTATCAGTTATCTCAAGATGCTCATTTAAAAAAAAAATCATTCCATTTCTTAATTATTTGGTTTCTATTTTTAGAGTGAAGTGGCAGCTTAAAGTAATGATGCTCGATTAGGGTGGGGAGGAGGAACCTCCAGCATTTCAGCTCTGACTCTGCAGTGTAATTGCGTTAAGGAGTAGATTTTCTCATTTGTAATGAGGATACAATGCCAACCTCTTAATGGGATTTTTATTAGTTTCCTCTGGCTGCTATAAAAAAATTGCTACAAACTTGGTGGCTTTTTTTTTTTTTTGGCTTTTTATGGGGGGACCCCGCTGCATGGCATGCAGGACCTTAGCTCCCCCGACCAGAGATCTAACCTGCAAACTTGGTGGCTTAAAACAACACAAATGTATTATCTTGCAGTTTTGGAGGTCAGAAGTTCAAAATGGATCTCAATGGGCTAAAAACCCATTGAGGGTCTGCAGGGCTGTGCTCCTTCTGGAGGCTGTGGAGGAGGATCCATTTCCTTGTCTTTTCCAGATTCTGGACACTGCCTGCATACCTTGGCTGGTGGCCCTTTCCTCCACCTTCAGGCAGCAATGGCTGGTGAAGTCCTTCTCGCTCTGGCCGGGCTCTCCTCCCTCACTCTTTCACTTATAAGGACCCTTGTGATCCCACTGGGTCCACTCAGATAATCCAACATAATCACTCCATCTCAAGATCCTTAAATCAATTATATCTGCAAATTCCCTTTTGCCATGTAATCTAACATAAATCCAGGTCCCTAGAATTAGAGTGTGGACATCTGGGGAGTCAATATTCTATTCTGCCTATGACAATATTATTGAACAGCTTATAAGAGGAAGTGTGTACAAAATGTTTAAAATATGTGGTGACAAAATTATACCATTTTTTTCTCATCCCCCCCTTCCCCTCCTTCTTTTCTTCCTCCTCTCTCTCCCCTTTTATGAGACTACATATTTTTAAATTGATTTTTTGCATCTTTCATTTGAGGATCTAATCTTATTGCTATTTACTGCTTTTTTCTCCTTCTCATTTTATTTTCTACAGTCTTGTTTTCAATATTTATTTCTGCATCCTTGAGTCTTACAAAGTAATCCTGTTTGACAGCCAATTCCTGCCTGCTGTCCCCTCGTGACTATTTCTGTCTCTCGCTGTATTCTCACACCATTGGCATGCTCCATATTCACCTTTGTTCTGTCACCTCTTAGAATGCATCATTTATGAACCATATTCTCAAATGTTTTGACTGTTATGTTACCTCCAGATGAGCAGTTTTTTTCTCTTGAGCTATGAACTACATTGACACTTTATGCCTGAGTAAAACTCAGGATACCTCCTTGTTGATCTGTTTTAAGGGAAATGTTTCATGGTAGGTTTTCATATGCTAAAGTTTTCCTCACATATTTGCAGAACTGTTAATGGAGAAAGAATTTCATCGCTGTGTCTGAGCAGTACAGCAAAGTAGAACTTTATCAAGTATCTAGTCAGCAAGATCAATGCAGACAACTAATATAACAACCCAGCACACAAAATGACTTTAATGCAAAATTGAATTTTTGAAGTGCATGCAATGTACAGTGGAATAAAGTGGAGATGGGCAATCGCCTAAGGCATTTGATAAACCTAGGATGCTAGAGTGGATCACTTGAAGTTGAAAACACACATTTTTGAGGTAAGAATTGCCCTAATGTATACTCTTTTGTATTCAATTGATTAAAAAATATACTTTGAATCAAGTTAATATTACTTTCATGGATGCAAAACAAAGAGAGTTCTGTGTATCTTATTGACTGCGTCCCCTCATTAATTATTGACAAAAATAGTAATAATTGGGATATGCTAGGTCTAAATATATTCCAGAAAGATGTATTGATTACAAAAAATGTTTAACATAACCAATAATATAATGTTATATTGTAATATAAACACAGTCTATGTCTAAATAATGTTGGAAATCAGAAAATGTCCAACAAATACTCAACAATTGGTTAAGTATTTGAAAATATGTAGTTAATATACTGAATTTTTCCATTTTATCTCAATATTTGCCATTATAGAAACACACTTTCCAGAAAATTAATTGTTTTTGTCCTTTTGCATTTGCTGCCTAGACAGTATTCCACCCAGAGAGGATACTATAGTTACCTCATGATAATGTATATTTTCTTGGTAAAGACAGGGGTCATCAACCCTCCATTAGCAGTGCAGGAATATCAATGATAGTCAAAATTACATACGTGTTTTGCATAGTATAAATGAATATAATTAGGATAAAACTGATCTTGTTTGGTCAGAACCCAAAAGCATCACTGCCATTCATCTGTAAGGCCCTGAATTCAATTTCAGTGCTCTGGACCAAAAATAATTTTAGTAATATGGCATTAAATTTCAGATGTTATACTTGAAATTTGAATCTCCTTGATTGGAACTTCTTTCACCTGGACCAGCTTGAGCTAGCCAAGACTGGGCCAAACAAAATATATTGACAACAGCCATCTACAGTTCTAATATCTATCTCACTGGAAACTATAATAAAATAGAAATTTCAAATATAAGACTTGACTTAGGTTACCACATCCAGCTGAACTTTAGGACATATGACTTGCCAAAACGTGAGAAAATATCAACCTATGAGATGCTGAGGTCTGCTAGGAGTAGCTAGAAAATATGGGGAAAATTACACAGAAGAGGAGAGGCAGGAAGGGTGAATGGACTCCCTTATCTGTGGCAAGGTTTGTGGGAGGAGTGGATATGAAAACACCTGGATGTTTTCTTACCTGGTGCCCGGACCAAACAGTTGACATCTGTATGGAGTTTTGAATGTGAGGGGAAAGTAGGGAGGAACCATCAACCACATCTCATCCCTGGACTTGGATGATGGGGTCCAAGCACCAATGGACAGATGCTTTGGAGGAATGTGCTAATGATCTCAATACCATCTGGGTTCAAGGCAGCAACACTGACTCATGAATATACAAAGGAACAAGTAAGTCTGTGCAGGAAGTGACGGTGGGGCAGATTATACCTCAGTGGCCTATGAGACCAAGAAATCAAGTAGAAAATATACAGAAAAATGGCTGTCAGTCAAATGCATTAGAAATCCCCTTGACTTTGGCGATACAACCGGCACAGAAAATCCTCCCAACAAACCCTGCTGTGAGCCTGGTTATAGGAATCACAGGAGCACTATCGACTAGTATGACCTGGAGAATTTCAATTGCAAATGTAGCAAGCACTATGTAAAACACATTATATCCTTACATTGTGCAAGTGACTTGACATTTTCTAATTTAGTACAACAGCCATTCAAAAAGAATACTCTTAACTAACTCTACAGAAGAGAAAACTGAGGCATGAAGAGGTCAAGTGTTTTGTACAAACTTACTAAACCAGTAGCTAAGCAGGCATTCAAGCTAAATGCATCCAACTTCCTCACTTTTCTATTAAACATACCAGTTCAAAAACACATAGATGAAACTGAGAGATAAATACAGCAGCACTTCTTTAAAAGTCCTCCAGACTTTGAGAATACATATCACTAATAAGTAAATGTGTAATAACTCTTAGTTTCAATATTAACCACATAAAAGTACTAGACTATCATTTCCATCTCTAATCAAGGTTAACATTTTCTATAGCTCATTTGGAATTGAATATAATGTATTGAGTTTGTTTTATCTGCTTTTGACAAAACTTAATCCCAATAAGATGTAAGATGACATATTACATAGGTAGGAATTTTCACATGAATTCTATTTATATGTAAAATCATGCAAAGGACGACTGAGTCATAAGGGTATAATATATGTGTATATATATATCTAGCTGGAGGATTGAAGAGGGAGACAGAACTATAGGATAGAAGAGTATTCTATTCTTTTTCCTTTTGTGTGTGAATTTATCCTTCTCCTTCTGATTGGATATGAATCAGTAATAAGCTTCCTTCAACTTTGTCTCTCACTTCTCTTTTTTCCCTAATTTCCTTAAATTTAACTTATCTATCTTCACTCTTCTGTTTCCCCTCCCTTGCTCCCCCAGGAGAGGAAGGGCATAAGACTCAACAGAGCTGGAGGAGAATGTATATATTGCAGTTCTTTATTTTTTCTCGTCAAGCCTTGGTGGGGACAAACAGTGATTTCTTTGAATTGTAAATCACCACACACAGTGTAAATAGCACTTTAAAATAGAGTTATTACTGTAATTTCTTATTTCATTCTTTTATGTATTTTTGGATGAAATACCTACTGAAATCTGTATATAGTCTAGTGTTTGTCAACTGTATATTTTACATAGAGAATTCTTTATTCTAACAAATTTGTCAGTTGATTTAATTTCATTAAAGTAACAGTCTCAAGACATCCAAATAAATGTATTGACTTAGAGTTTTATAAATTAAAGGACAATTGTCAATTGACATAAAATTGAGTAATTGGTTAATTCATGGAAATTAACTATTTAAGTTAATGAATTGTGAAACTGTAATAGAGTTGTCTTGGTCATCATAAATGAATTCTTCTGGCATCTGTTAAAGTCTAGGAAGAAAGCAATTATAAAACTCTTTCCAATCTATTTAGTAAACCAAGGATTGCTTCTCCTTCCTAGTCCACTTAATTTATATGTTTTAAAAAAGCTATTTATAGAGAGGCTGAAATGCATGGGAGGATCAATACTGTACCAAGGTTGGTATTTTCAGCATTTTTCTTTTAGTTGATGATTTATAAGGTGCCAGAAGCACTAATGGAATCTTTAACTCTTTGTCAGGTTTCGATTTTCTCTAATTATCTACATTTTAATTATGGCCAAATTCTATACAAATTAAATAACGCTTCTGGAAATTTTTGTAGACATTCTAAACTGAATTATGGTTCCAGGGAGCTCACTAGAATAAAGATTGTGGAAAAATCATCATTAAATTTAATGGCTATTCACAGTTAAATTATTAAAATACCTCACAGAACTTATTGAAAATATAGTATAAAATAAAATTTCAAAATTAAAAAACCTAGTAAACAATGTTAAAGGATTCAAACACACTACTTAATTTAAATTAATATTAATAAGAAAAGGCTGAAACAAGATAAAATCCTCATTTACAAGTGCTATATAATACCAGCATTTAAACTGAGTAATAGGATACATCATTCAAAAAATCATAGCATCAGTGTAAAAGTGAGCACAGTGTATAAAGTTGCCCAACTACACAAATTAAATGTGACATTATTCTTATATATTTTATAATTATCATGATGAATTCAGAGTCAACACCAAATTCTCTAGGGGGAAAGATGGATTTGATTCAGAACTCACTCCATTCAATAAAACACTAAGTATAAAACAGTATTTTGAGCAATAAAAACCTTAATTATCAAATATTTAATATTTCATTATAATTAATTTCTGTGACACAATTAGTTCAGAAATAAAAGAAGATAATGATTAAAATACACTGCTGACTTAGCCCAATGTAGTCCTAGGGCTACATTTTCTACAATTTCTACATGTTTTCATGGCATTGGCATTGGAGGGGTCTCTCCTGACCTGAGCCAGAACCATGCCCATGGAAACATAGCCTGGTTCAAGAGAGGGGGGATGAGAGTGCATTGGAAGCAAGTACATGCACATCTTTCCAGAAGTTCTTTGCAAAGCAAAGAAGAGTAATGGGGCTGTACCTACAGTGGGATTTAGGCATATGTTTTTGTATTAAATGGAGGATTCTATCTCGGTAAGCACTAGCCACCCACTGTCACAAAATACATCTCAGGAGTTATCCTTGACTGCTCTCTTCTCCCCATGACCCACTTGATCAACAAGGGCTGTTGACCTCAAGATACATCACCAATCTCTCCACTCTCACCAGCCCCATGACTCTGTGAGGAATCTGCCTATGTCTTGAAGTCTGAGTGACAAATCCTGGAACATCTCCCCTGGGGGTGGGTATCTGCAGATCCCTCTGACCCGCCAACTGAAAGCAACCCCAGTTTCTAGCACATGGCAGGATGGTAGCTTCTGGTATAGCACTTATCACATCCGAGGGTTTTCCAGCTTGTCCTCTGGTTTATTTGTTCACTGTGGTTTTGTTGTCTTATCTCTGGAGAACACACCTATGAATGCAGGGCCATTGCCTACCTTGTAAGTCACAGTGTCCTCTGCACTCAGGTAAGTTAGTGGCACACAGAGTGTGATCAATAAATATTTCCTGGATAAATTGGTGAATAAAAATAATGTACATGTGCAAACATAAGCAATAAATAATATTAGAATTAGAATTTTCTTTGAACTAGCGTTTAACTGAAAGATTTAGTTGGGTAAAATTGACTTTTCATTATAGACTTTTCTTGTATAGAAAAATGGCCCAGCTCTCCTTTTTATTTATTTTCTTGTGTGTCTTTCATATAGATGAATACATTTTTTGTCAATTTTTAATTCTTCCTGGTATCTTATAATTTTATTTTATTATTGAGCATTTTAATCTACCATTTATTGGTAATGACATATATATTAAGAGAAACACACTTTTTATGTTGACCTGTTAGCATCAAAACTGCTAAAACACTATGATTAGTCTTAATACACTTTTGCTTATACCCTAAGTTTCTCCTTGTGGAAAATTATATTATTTTGTAAATAGTTACGTTATTTCTTCCTTTATTATTCTTAATTTGCTTAATTTTTTCCTGGCCTTTTTCCATTATCTAGGACTTTTGATGATCCATGTATCTTTATACAGTCAGTTGATTACATAAATGACATGAAATAGATGAGATTCTAAAATCCTTAATAATAGCTTAAAAGGGAACCCGGGGGACCCTGCAAGCCTCAGCCCTCCATTCACTGTCAGCTTGCTCTGACTCCCCCATTCACATAAGTAAATAGAGTTGAGATAGTTTCTTTCATCTAATTAGAGTAGCTAATAATTTTGATTGATTTTTGTTTCCCTATGATGACATATAAGTGTAAATGTATGCTCACTATAAATAAAAGCTATTTATTTTTTGCATTTTACCTGATTGCTCCAGTTCTTTGCTGTGTTTGGCATGTGGTCTGATGTTAGACTCTGTAATCCAATTCATACAAAAGACTGATTTACACACTCATTTGGATGAACAGGTGTGAAGAGAAGGATACATTCTAGAATATTAAAAAGAAGAGTCTTCCATTACACAGAGAAGGCATAATGAACTGTGCTCATAAAGTACGGCAGAGCAGAGAACCTAATGGATCTTCAGTAATTTTCAGATAAAAATCTTTCTGAATTAACTTAGCAAATTGATGTTGTTAAAGTGACTGAAAATTCCTTCTCTTAGAATAGTAGATAGTCCCTATAAAATCTTGTTTGCACTTAACTTACTTGTGAAAATTGTTTATCCATAAATTGCATAAACAGCACTCTTGTTTTACAAATTACCTCAAATACATTATTAACAGACTCTAAATTAATAATGATTCACTGTATTTCATCTATTTCCTAATTAAATAGCAATTTTTATCAGCTTAAAATTAAATCTTTCAATCTTGAAAGAAAAAACTAAAAATAGCAAAAATTAATAGAATTTAAACTACGTTAGGGCATCACTTTCCTGATTATTTTAGGCTTTGTAAGAGAAACTAATCTAAAAAAAGATTTACATCTTTTTGTTGCATGTGTAAAATTCTCCATTTTAAGTTGTTTCTCAGCAGGAAAACATTTTCAAATGAACTTGCAAGGTAATGAAATAAAGAAATGATTAAAATCATTTTTTAAACTTATCCTTCCCCACGTTCTACAAATGTAGATACTAATCTTATAAAGTGGTAAGAAGGAGTGGTGATGTAAAATCATACAAAAGGAAAATTAAAATCTTAGGAATATACTTGGGAATGAATAAAAAGTTTTTTAATGAATTATGTTATTTCAGCTTTGAATATGTGTATGTAATTTTTAAAATACCTCTAATCATAATCTTAAATGAAAATAGATACTCTCGGGCTTTATTTTGCCCATATATATGCTTTTGTTTGTTTACAAAAGTGGGTTTCTGAATAGCTGGTTTCAGACCAGTTGTCTGGATTTACAGCAGCAAAGTGAAAGAAATTAAAGCAGTGCTTCTCAATATATAAATATGTAGGTGTGTACATTCACAGTTGGATTCTCCCAATGAAGCAAATGAAAATATTTGAAGAATTTGGATGAAAATGGAATTTTTCTCAGAATTTAAACCTGGTCAAGAAGTTTTAACCTAGGGCTCATGAGTAGGCCTTATCCTCCCCCTACAACTATACTTGAATTTTGGGTTTTCTATGTCTCTCTCTTTTTTTCTTTTTTAAAGAGATACAGAGCTTTCACCAGAATCTGAGTGGCATCTGTGACAAGGAGGTGAAAGCACTTCTAAAGGAGGTAAATGCAATAAGCTGTATCTAAGCAACAACCTCTGAGTTTTTTGAGACAGTCCACTTTAATTATGGTCTGGGAAAATATATGGAAGTTTTATTCAAACAGGAAAGGCAGACATCTCTTCATATCTTCTGAAACCCTATGTCATCTTAAAAAAATTGTTAATATTCAAGAGTGTTTTTCTTGTTTTGTATTTTTGGCAGATGGGACAAATTTCCCAATAGGAAATATTAAACAATGACTTTTTCTTTAGTGACAAATTTAACCATGGAGATGATGTACATCTTTCATTACACAAGTGTCCAGAATGAAAATTCCTTAAATATTTAAAGCTATGCATATTTTAAATGTCTAAGAAAAAATATTTTTAATAATCACATTTTAGCTTTCAGATTACTCTTGCATTAAAGATGATGGCAAAAACTGTCTTCAAAATGAAATGGAAGAAGATCTGCTTCTAGTTATTAGCAGAACAGGGCATTTGCACAAGTCTTACCAAAAGAACAACTGGAAGAGCAAAAAATATATATAACTTTTAAATGTGTGTATTAAATCAAAGTAGAGTTAGAGTTGGTGAATAATTATGTAGTTGAGACTCCCAAGAAGAAAATCCAGAGAGATGAATCTTGGTTCTCAGGGTTTTCCTTGGGGAATTTGCTCATAGAGGAGGTTACAGAGAAGCTGAGAAGATAGACACATGTTCTAAGGACTCATAGGGCTCAGAGGAAAAACAATCAGGATTCAGAGCCCACTAAGAAGAGAGAGCTGGCTGGGATTCTGAAGGGTCGCACCACAGGGAGCAGCTTTCAAAATATGGCTCATGATTCTGGGATAATTTCTCCTCACCTTAGTAACAGAATGAAGCACAGAGAAACAAATGATGAAAAATGCAGATGTCTAATACATATAAACTGGAGTCCTGGAGTCCGAAAAATGAGATTGGAACAGAAACAATATTTGAAAAGATAACAAAGGATATCATACCACAGATTCAACAAACATAGCAGACCATGTGCAGGATAAATAAAAAGAAAAGCACACCTATTGCTGAAAAACAAAGTCAAAAGGAAAACTCTGAAGGCAGATGGAGAAAAAGACATGTTACTTCAAAGGAGCAACTGAGACTGACAGCATAACTACTAAGCTAGGCAAGGGAGAAAACAATGACAGAAAAATATTTCAAAATACAAATGGGGCTTCCCTGGTGGCGCAGTGGTTGAGAATCTGTCTGCTAATGCAGGGGACACGGGTTCGAGCCCTGGTCTGAGAGGATCCCACATGCCCCGGAGGAACTAGGCCCATGAGCCACAACTACTGAGCCTGCACATCTGGAGCCTGTGCTCTGTAACAAGAGAGGCCACGATAGTGAGAGGCCAATGCCCCATGATGAAGAGTGGCCCCCGCTTGCCACAACTAGAGAAAGCCCTAGCACAGAAACGAAGACCCAACACAGCAAAAATAAATAAATAAATAAATAAATAAATAAATAAACTCCTACCCCCAACAACTTCTTAAAAAAAAAAAATACAAATGAAGACAGGAAAGGAAAGAAATGAGAACACAGACCAAGTGATAAAAACAGCAAACCACAGTAACATGGTAAAAAGAAACCCAAATACATGAGTAAACATATTGACTGGAAATGATTTCTACACTCCAATTAAAAGCCAAAGATGATCAGGCTGGAATCAAAGCTTTCAGAAAGCAAAGCTTTGCTTTGTAGAAACACACCTAAAATAAAAGAATTGAGAAATTAAAAGGACAAAAGAAGATCTATCAAAAAGGGCTTTAAGGGAAAACCAAATAAGCACTAGATAGAAAGAGGAGAGAGAGGACATTATGATAAAATTTCAGTTTGCCATAAGGCAGGGCTGGGACTAAGGTGAGGCATGTGAAGCACCAAGATTAGGGAGGGACTCACTCTCCGTGCCAACCCCACACTTGCATGATTCTGAGCTTGAGGACCTCCTTAAATTTTCTACCCCTGATGCCTCAACTGACTCATCCTAGTCCCAGCCCTCTCGGAAGATAAAACAACTCTAAATGTCTGTGCATCTAATAACTTAGCCTTAAAATAGTAAAGCAAAACTTGATAGAATTAAAGGAGAGAAGATGTATCTACAATTACAGTTGTACAGTAATTTCTACCGTTACAGAAATATTAATGTGTGTTTTCTACAATCAATTGAACAAGCAAAAATAATCAACAAAAAAATAAAATATGTGAAAAATACAACTAACAAGATTAACCTAGGTTGTATATATAGAAACCACACTAATTTATATGTATTCATTCAAATATATACACAAATTTAAAAATTCACCACATGCTGAGCCATCAAGCAATTCTCAACAACTTTAAAGAATTTAAAGTTCTCTTACTACAGTGCAATTAAGCTAATAATCAATATGTAAAAGGTAACTAAAAATACGTACAAGTTTGGAAATAAAGAACTGGACTTCAAATAACCCATGAGTAAAATAAGAAATCAAAAGGGAAATTAAAGAATACTCTGATGTGAATAATAAAACATGTTCATATTCAAACACGTGGGATGCAAGTAAACCAGTGATTAGAGGAAATTTGTTAAGCACATCACAAGTGTCAAAAGTATACTAGAAATTATTATGGAATTGTTTTCAGGACTCTATTCCGGGGAAATAAATAGCCAAAGAATAAGATAATAAAATTTTAATAACAGTACCACAGGTAGTGTAATAGTTAAAAGCTGAATCCGGGCTTCCCTGGTGGCGCAGTGGTTGAGAGTTCGCCTGCCGATGTAGGGGAGGCGGGTTCGTGCCCCAGTCCGCGAAGATCCCACATGCCGCGGAGTGGCTGGGTCCGTGAGCCACGGCCGCTGAGCCTGCGCGTCTGGAGCCTGTGCTCCACAAAGGGAGAGGCCATAACAGTGAGAGGCCCGCGTACCGCAAAAAAA
>NW_020837971.1:19210621-19562153 GCF_003676395.1 Aethalodelphis obliquidens | reverse complement strand
AAAAAAAAAAAAAAAAAAACTGAATCCATCGTTTGCAATAATAAACAGTCTTCAAAAATGTTAAATTTTTCTCATATTGGAGTGTATGCATGATATAAAATTAACTGAAAGACAGACTACAAAACTGTATACGCCTGTGTAATCTCAGCTATCATGTATATGTCACCAAAATGTTAATCATGTTTTCTCTCAAATGTTTGGGTTAAAGTTAAGGGGTTGATGATGATTTTCTGTCTTTTGCTAGTATTTTTTAAAACAAATTTTTTAATCAGATAAAACAAGCTACTTCCAAATACTTGAGTATTTCGGATCCTAGCTAATGGAAGAGCACGTGTTTCACGCTGGCTTTGGACTCACTGTGCACTGACGGGACAACAGCATTGCAGCATGGGATGGGTCCTATGGCCAGGCCCCTTCATGATGCGCTCGGGATGCACTCAGAATGCACTCAGGTTCTCTGGCTCTACAGTGGAAATAGCGCCCACCTTGCTTCCCTCCCAGACTCCTGGGAAAAACAAAACCTGATGGCACAGAGGCACGCGTGCTGAGAACCCTGATCCCCCGACAGGTATAAACGCGCATAGTCTGTCTCCCGGCTAGAACCTGGCAGAACTGGGGGCAGAGCTAAGAGCCGGGTTACGCAGCTGCTCTCGGAGAGACGCCGAGGGCTGACCTGGAGGGCAGGGTGGGTTCCTCATGACCCGCTGGAAGCCTCCAACTTGATGGGTCATCCGTTCTTTCGGGCAGAAGAAGGGAGCAAACCCCATCACTCAGGGCTCCTTTTCTACCCCAAATCTACTGCTCTGGGGTTTCCTAGTGACCCACCAGCTTTCAGGATGTGGCAGCCTGAGTACTAAATTCACATTAAAATGCTGGGCTTTCCTGGTCTGTGGCCACAGGATCTGTCCACTCACTTGACCACTGTTTAGGGAACACCAGTTGGCGCTGATTTGGGCACAGGGGAACAAAAAGACAAAAATTCCTTGCCCTACGAAGCTTACAGTCTAGTGGGAAAAACAGAGGATCAGCAATATGCATAAAAATAAGTAAATTATAAAGTGTTATAAGGAAATGAGATATGGGGGAAATTATTGTAAGAGGGATGGGGTGAGCCAGTGGCAGAAGTTGCAATAGAAATCATTTAAATGGGGATATCGGGACAGAACTTCATTAGAAGATGATTAGGACCATTTGACTTTTCAACATCCTGAAAATCTTGTGCCCTCCCTGATTTATAGGACTTCTGGGAGGATAAAAGGGATTATACACTTCAAATGCCCTTTGTTTAGGCTGTTCTTTCAGGGTTTTAGTGTAGATGTTACTGCCAGGTAAGTAAACCCCCTGGAAATATTTTACTTTAGTCGAACAAACCAGTTCCCTCTTTTTCCATCCTCTGACAACTCCTCATTGCCGTTTGTAAGAGGTTCATGCAAACTGCAATTACATCCAACACATAGAAGTAGAAGCCCATGGGTACTCTAATCATTGACACATTTCACAAAATAAAGTTTCTGGATCTGGAAATAAATTTAGGTGAATGAAAAATTACTTATCAGAAAATCTAATGCACGTTTTACCCCATCAGATAAATTGTTCCAAGACTTAACAAAAATGAAATGGTATCCGCTTTTAGCATCTCTAATATACTCCTTTACTGCAGACAGCTTTTTGAATCACATTAAACCCACAAGATTGGGGTTGCCATGAGCTGCATTTTATCAGCACAAATGAGGGTGCCTTCTTTTGCCATACATATTAGAGCAGTTATTTCAGCTCAAGCTGTGATAGTTCTGGGGAGAATAATTGCACATATATCGTTAAAAAAAAAAGGAGAAGAAAGAAAAGAAGAAAGAAAAGATCACAGTAGGATTCTGAAATGCAGTGCTTAGTTTTGTGTGTGTGTGTGTTTTAAGGTTTTCTTAATTTTTTAAAATTTATTTATTTTTGAGCTGGGGCTACTCTTCATTGCATTGCGCAGGCACGCGGGCTTCAGTAGTTGTGGCTCACGGGCTCTAGAACACAGACTCAGTAGTTGTGGCGCATGGGCTTAGTTGCTCCACGGCATGTGGGATCTTCCTGGATCAGGGCTCGAACCCGTGTGCCCTGCATTGGCAGGCGGATTCTTAACCACTGCACCACCAGGGAGGCCCGTGTGTGTGTTTTTAATACAGCTATTTAGTAATAATTTATTGCACTATTACTTTCACACTTTGCTGAATTCAGAAAGTCTATACTTGTCATGTTTACAACTAAAGATACTTATAATCCTTTTGCTGTTTTGAAACTTTAAGAATGCCATAAACCAAGCTAGACATCAATTAAAAGCTGTTGATTGCAAAACTAAGACATTAAATGAGAAAGTTTTTAAACTGTCCTCTAAGGTTCAACATCATAAATTCAATAAATTCTTCAACTAGTGCCCATCCATGTTGTATACCTAATGCTCTGTGCTGAAGAGTGTCCCAAAGAAATGGATGCAGAGCCTCTTGTAAAAGGGCCTTTCCTCACCAACCTCCTTCTCGTATTTTTCAACACACAACCGGATTAAAGGAAAGTTCAGGAAGACCTGCAGCCTGCACTGAAATATTTCAAGTAAGACAGAATGTAGAAAATGAAATTCCTTCTTACTCTCATGTGTAAAAATGAATATCAATTTTGTATAAACCTCAAGAATTAGAAACAATTTTGCTTTCAAAATTTTGAAATTCACCTTTCACTTTATATTAATTAAATTAAAAATTCAAATTTAAGAAATGAAAATTACAGCTATTTGAAAGTCATTTCTACTTTTGCTTCAGGTCCTATCACAAAATTGAAACTGAACCAAACCCAGCAGGTGAAGGAATTAGTGGAAAGGCATGGTCAATGCAGTAGGGGCTGCTTGGTGAGACAGGAGAGGCAAAGAGTTAGGTGAGACAAAGCAAGATGGCAGCCCCCAAGGAGTGGAACTCAGCTCCCTAGGGCAGTTTTGGTTTCAATGAGCAGCAAAAGTGCGGAGAGATGACAATGAACTCAGGCAAAGCTGAAAGAGAATTCTCAAGTCCTCCAAAAGCAGTGGTTTTCATTCTGGGTACTGCTGGAGCGTCACTTCAGAAATAAACCCACAGTTGTATGTGTCCAGGTACCAAAAAAAAGGAAAAACATGTTCCAAATGCTGGTGGAATGAATAGAATTTGTATACAAATGTCATTTAGAAATCATTGATTTATGCAGCCTATCCGTTCATTGATTATGTGTGGTTAAGTATGAGTTGGTACCAATTGATTATAACTTGGTAGGATCAGCTCTGAATAGTGTGACCAGCAGTGATTACAAAGGGAGCAACACCACCAATCAACATACCTAGAAAACAGTTCCTACAGAAATTAATGAAAATTTCAAGATTGAGTTTCCCCAAGTGTGATTCTGTTAAAATCCAGAGTCATTATTCTAGGGGCTTGTGGTTTTTCACTGGCAGTTTTCAAAACCGCACTGCATTCTGCAACACTTGATCATGTTCCCATGTTGAAGAATTCCTTAAGCCTGATAGAAATATAAATCAAGTTTAGGCATTAATTAAAAAAAATTCATATGAGACTCTCTCTTATTTGAGAAAAATGTCAGAGGCAAAAATGCTGGATATTTTACTTCTCCCACTCCAATTCCAGTTTGCTGCCTTCAATTTGGGTATATCGATACTTTTTCAGAAAAAAACGAAGAAGAAGAAGATGAACCTCAAGAACAAAGCATTAAGTATTAGTGACCTTCTAATGGGGCAGAAAAATGTATCAAAATTATTAGAGATACACTTTGTTGATGTCTTTTGTATGATCAACTAAGCAGTTATCTTTTTAAAAAAAGTAAGATATTTGAATTTAGACCTTTCTATTTGAGTATTAGGAGGTGGCCCAACTCAATGTAAAAGTAGCAAACATCTACATTATTTTACCTGAGGCGTAACTAGTGGAAGGTGCCCTTTAATCAGATGCCATAAATTACTTCTTGAGTATCAGAAGGAAATTGCAATATGAATATACATAAATCAGTAAAAATGCAATGTGTCTTCTCAAGCTTTGTATGAAATAGAATCAGATAAACTATATGGCCATATTTCATACTGGAAGGAAACCCAGAATAATTTCCACTGGATGGAGAACAGTGACATGTTATTATGATAAAAATTTCCCCAAACTACCATTAATGTCTAGTACAGAGAGAAGATAGCAATTATTATTATTATTAGATTAAATAACAGAAATAAAAAGGGACTGAGTGTGTGACAGAGAAAGAATGGATTAAATATAAGGAAATACATTTTAATTAAAAATCAAATTATCAATGAAGCAGTTGGCAGGGGAAATTTACTTTCATCACTATCAAAACTGACTTCAGCTCTCAAGACATTCTTTTATAAAACTCTTTTTTAATGACCTTGTTTACTAATTTGCCAATTTTCTTGTAAAAAAAGATAATTACAAAATCCAGTCTTTGAGTGTTCCTTGTACTATAACAAAAGATATCATAAGCTAATTAAATATGATTTGATAGTAAAATTAACTAATCTCAAGGTTTCTCCAACTTAGTTCCAATGTTTACATAGCTCTAGAAAGCAAGAGTTTAATGAGGAAAAAAATAACTGTTTGAAATAACACTTTTGGTACAGAGAAAACATGATAACATGTGTAAATATTATAGCAGAAGGCATGAAAGTACTTTTCTGTTAACCCAGAACTAAATATGTAATGACAAAATTGCCTGCACAGGGAGAATTAATAGATGAGCTCATTTCAATCCATTGCTAAAATAAAGGATGTTTTATGTATAGAATAATCTTATGTGGACAAAAAGGTGTATTTAGTCATTATGTAATACGTAAATATAGAGAAGAAAAGAATTATTACTAGAGAAAAAAATGACATGCATATTTTCAACCTGTATGAGCTGTGTCATTCCCTGTGAAACTTTTGAAGACATTTTTACCTCCATTTCAATTTTATTCTGTCACTTCAAACTGTAATTATAAAGAGAGAATGTTGCTTAGTGGTTAGCATAATGGCATATCATGATGCAATAATTAACAGAGGAATTTGAGGCCTTGAGATGGAAAGAAATCTAAGGCACAGTCTTTCAGTAATAAATCTCGTAACTTAGATTGGGCCTATACCAGCTTAAAGTTTCAGTGACAGAGGACACAAAAAAAGGATCTATGACCTGCATTTATTGAATGTTTCTAGATGCCAGGTCCTCCACTAATTACTGCAAATAAAAGGCCAAGACAGACACAGTGTCTGTCTTTATCAAATGGAGGAGACAGCAGTAAAAATCAAATAATTGATTAATTTCAACTGGGATCAATGCCTCAAAGGAAAAAAAGAGAATATAACTAGAGGGTCTAATGTTTGAATAATAATGGAAAGCTTTCCTAGAAAACTGAAGTGTAAAGGAGTAAAACGGGAAAAATATTGGGGAAACCACATGTGCAAAGGCCCTGAGTTGAGAGGTCTTAGCATGTGAGAAGTAAAGAAAGAGGTCAGTGTGGTTGGCACATAAATGCTACAGAGAATGTGGAACCAGGTGAAGGTGAAGAGCCAGGCAGGACCTAGGTTGTGCAAGCTTTTAAGGCTTCAATAAGAATTTTGCAGTTTATCCTAGAACAATGCAAAATGATCCAAGTGTGACACAGGAATGTGACATGATGATTTTATGCTTTAACTCAATGAGATGCTTACCACCAAAGCCATCAGGAAGTTGACCAGAAGTCAGACTTCCAGTGACAAGAGAAACAAGACAAATCCAGACTTAGTGACAAGCTGGTGCTCAGGGCGCCTTAATCCCAGAGATAAGATACGGTAACAGGCATATGTATGTATGTTATTCTCAGTCAAGTTGAGTCTGTGACAAGCAGAGACCCTAGGCCTTGTTCACTGTGAATCAAGACCCGAGGTAGTGAAGGGGAGCATGACACACATGATCTGTCAGGTTCTGGGGATAAAGGCTTACACAAAGGGCAGCCTGGGTAGGAATGTCACCCCAAAACTGGGTTTGCCTCTTGGTGGGTGTCAAGACAATTGCAGCAAGTGAGGAGAACACTGGGGATTTTCCTAAAGCAGTGTCTCCTCAAACAGCAAAATTGGGGAAGTTTTAAGCTAAGGGTACATGCATATACATGAAGGAGATTGAGCAGAGGACAATTCAGCACAGAATTGGGGCAAAGGTCCACAGAGGCCAAGCCTTAGTTGACTGAAGTCAGGAGGGTCAATGTCATCCTGTCCTCCACCTGGGTGGTGGCCTTAGTTCCTGCAGAACTCAAAGATATATTACTATGTATATCCCTTGAGGAGGACCTAGGACTCTGCTTTATTACTGCACTATTGTTTGACTGCCTTTGCTCTGTTCCTGTATTCTTTTGTTGCCTTAAGATCATTAATTAGTGAGACCTGTTCAAGGGCAGGCTTAGATCCCAAAATGGCTTCTCTTCTATCAAGAAAGCCATTCCTGGTTCTCTTTCTCTGGGGACCCCCTACCCTATCTGCTTACAGGAAGTACCTTGGTTAAGGGGAGGAAGGCTTGGATTGAGGTCTGATAACAAGAGCACAAACTGAGACTTGAGATATTTCCCTTCCTTCCTGAAAGAAGCAGTTGGGCGTTTGTTTGTTTGTTCTTGTTAATCTTCTGATATTATTTATGGGTCTAGATGACTGTATTAGGTTTATATTACTGCTCTAACAAATCACTGCAGATTTTGTGACTCAAAAGAACACAAATTTATTATCCTACAGTCTGGAGGTCAGAAGTCTGAGCTAGGTTCCACCGGGCTAAAATTAATTCAGTCGGCAGGGCTGAATTCCCTCTGGAGGCTCTAGGAGAACATACTTTCCCTCACCTTCCTCAGCTTCTAGAAGCTGCTCACATTCCTGTCTCAGCCCCTCCCTCACATCACTCCAACCTCTGTTTCTTTGACTCCCACTCTCCTGCCTCCCTCTTTCCCTTGTAAGGACCCTTATGATTGCATTGAGCCCATCCAGAGAATCCAGAATAATTTCCCCTTCTCAAGATCCTTAACTTGCTCACAACTGCAAAATCCCTTTTGCCGTGTCATGAAAATAATGATAATAAATGATCTTTGTCCTCAATTCTTGACAAACAGCTTCTAAAACCCTTGGAATCTCTAGAGTGAGGAATATCTCTTGTATGTTAATAAGATAACTATTGGATGGAGGCCCTAAAGAGCTTCAAGATGGGGGCTGGTCACCAGAAAGACCAAGGCACGTGTATTAGTCAATATTATTGACTATTAGTCTCCAGGAAAATGGAACCAATAGGATATATAGAGATATACATAAGAGATATTTATTATAGGAATTGGCTCACACAGTTATGGACACCAAGAAGTCCCCCAGTTTGTCTTCTGCAAGCTGGAGAACCAAGAAAGCTGGTGGTACATTTCAGTCTGAGTCTGAAAGCATGAGAACCAGGAACTCTGATGTCCCAGGTCAGGAGAAGATGAATGCCCCACCTTAAGGAGAGAGAGGGAATTCACTGTTCTTTGACCTTTATGTTCTATTCTGGCCCTCAATGGATTGGATTATACTCACCCACACTGGTGAGCGCTGATCTCTTTACTCAGTCTACTGAATCAAATGCTAATCTCTTCTAGAAACACCCCTACAGACACACCCAAGAGTAAAGTTTTACCAGCCATCTTGGCATTCCTTAGATCAGTCAAGTTGACATAAAATGAACCAAATAGCATGATTAGAGAATTGAAACTTTTAGGTCCTCCCACAAACCTCCAGGGAGAGATGAGGGGCTAGAGGTTGGGTTACTTGCCAATGGCCAGTGATTTAATCAATCATGCCTATGTAAAGAGCCTCCATAAAACCTCCTAGACTACAGTGTTCGGAGAGCTTCCAAGCTGATGAACTGGGAGGGTGGCACCAAGAGAGGGGATGGAGACTGTGTTCCTCCCCCCATACCTTGCCCTATGCATCTCTTCCATTTGGCTGTTCCTGACTTATATCCTTTATAATAATATAATAAACCAGTAAACATGACTAAAGAGAATTCCTGAGTTCTGTAAGCAAATTATCAAACCTGAAACGGGGAGGGGTTTAATGGGAAACCCTGACATTGTAGCCAGGGCAGACAAAACCCAATACTTGTGACTGGTGTTCTATGAGACAGAGCCCTGAAACCTGTGGGGTCTGATATAATTCTAGGTGTTAGTGTCAGAGTAGGATTGAATTTAGGACACCCAGTTGGTCTCTGGAGAGTTGGTGAATTGGTTATTGATGTGGAAAAAACCCCACACATTTGGTGTCAGAAGTGTTGTGAGTAAAAACAGTTCACATGTAAAGTCACAATTTTACAAGTTTGGCAATTAAAACATAAACATCTTTGGGAGTCCATTATTCTGCCTACAACAATCCTCCCTTTAGGTCCCCTAAAATTCACACCCATCCCACATCAAAATGCATTCATCTCATTCCAAAATTCCCAAACATTTCAAGCCATTACAGCAGTCAACTTAAAGTCAAAAATACCTAAATCTCAACAGCTCAAAAGTTCCCAATCTCATAATCTAAGTCTTTTAAATCTGGGATGGCTGAGGATCTGGGTAAAAATTCATCCTGAGGCACATTCCTTGCTGCCTGTGACCCTCGATAACTCTAGAAATAAGTTGTCTGTCCCCAAAGTAAAATTCTGAGCCAGGAATAAGATAATAATTATAGACACTCCTATTCAGAAAAGAAGAACACTGAAGAAAAAAAAAAAAAAAAAAAGCAGTGACCAGGCCCCTGTAATTTTGAAATCCATGTGGGCTAACAATAGTTTTCAGAGCCTGGGAATTCTTCTCTGTAGTCTGCGGCTTCACGTGTTTGCAGCTCAGTAGTTTTATCAGCATATTCCCTGCCTATAGCATTTGGGGAGTCTGACAGTCCTCTTTCTTTTTGTTCTCTCTGCTGTCCCTTTCAGACCAAATAGGCAGTGCTTCTGCTGGTATAAAATTCTCAAAACCTTATGAATTTCCTTTGTGTGTCACAGGGCTTCTCTTCATTAGATAAGAAACTCTACTACAGGTCTTTCATAGATAACTACATTCCTGTCTTGGCTTCTGCAGAAATGGCTGAAGAGACCCAAGAACAAACACCTAATCTCTCCAAGGAGCCTTCTGTGTGACTCAACATTACTGTTTCCTTTGTTCTTTCTGAGGCACTGGCAAAAGAAATCCTCACCCTTGACTTTTCTCTCCAGGGTATGCTTTCCTGGTAGGGAATTTCCCAATTTTAGCATGTTTTGCAATCTAGATAGGATGAGAATTTCCAAAATCATCATGTCTTGGTTCCTTTTTGCTTAACAGTTTTTTTCCTCAATTGTCTTTTTCCTTTCATGTTTAATTATAAGCAATAAGAAGAAGGCACTCAACACTTTGCTTGGAAATCTTCTAAGCTAAATGTCTAAGTTCTTTATTTACAAGTTCTGCTTTCCATGTAGTTATAAGATTCTAAGCTTTCTGCCCCTATATAACAAGGATCCGCTTTCTACTAGTTTCCAATAACATGTTCCTCATTGCTTTCTGAGGTCTCATCAACAGTACCTTTGATGTCCATATTTCTACCAACAGTCTATTTGTGATGATTTAAGTATTGTCTAAGACAATATAGGTTTTCTCTATAATGTTCTTCACTTCCATCTGAGTCCTCACCAGCAGAGGAGTTGTTAAGATTCATATCTCTACTAATAGTCTTATTAAAGGCAATTTAAACTATTTTTATCATGCTCCTCAGAATTCTTCAAGCCTCTACCCATGGCCTTATTCCAAAGCTGCCCCACATTTTTAGGTATTTGTTACATCAGTACCTCAGTTCTGATAACAAAATCTGCATTAATTTCCTATTGGTGCAGTAACAAATTATTGAAAATTTAATGGCTTAAAACAAGATAAATTTATTATCTTAAAATTCTGGATACCAGGAGTTCAAAATGGATTTCACTGGGAAAATCAAAGTGTGGGCAAGATTGTGTTCCTTCTGGAGGCCCTAGGGGAGAATCCACTGCCTTGCCTTCTCAGCTTCTAGAGGCTGCCTGCACTCCTAGGCTCATGGCTTCTTTCTTGAATCACTTCAACCTCTCCTTCTATTGACATATCTCATTCCCTGATTATCATTTTCCTGACTCCTTCTTTTACTTTATAAAGACCTCTACAACTAAGTTAGGCCTACCAGATAATACATGGTCATCTCCCCATCTCAAGATTCTTCGTCACATGTGCAGACATATCTTTGCCATACCAGGTATGATAGTCAGAGGTTCTGGGAATTAGGACATGGCCACCCCTGGGGGACCATGATTCTGACTATCACAATGGCATAGTCAAATTTCTGGGAATAATGGAAATATTTTCCTAACCATCCAAACCTCCTTTCCCAGAAACTACCTGAAATGAAAAGTACCTTCAGCAATAGAAATCAGGAATATGTATCAATTTTACTTTCTTTCAAATAGGATAGGAAGAAATAGATTGAAGGAGGACTCAGAGTCAAAACAGATTTCATCTTCTAGATAAAGAACAGATTTATTTCAAGGAGTCAATAGAAAGATCTAGGCAGACCACGTCTCATACAGCCTGAATTAGAAGAGCAGAGATGGCAAGAAAGACTTTACTTTGGGAGAAGAAGGAACGAATCTGCATGCAATCTCACTTCCTGCCGTAGGTCAACGTGTAGCCAGGTATGCTAGGCTGCCTAAGGGAAACAGAGTCACCCCGAACTGAAAGCTTCTCCCTAATTTGTAATCAACCTAATGCATTGAAACTCTTTTTCTGCTATTCATTCATCCATTCATTCAACAAATATTTGATGAGTACCTCTACACCTATTACAGGTTTCTGATGTATAGCAATGAATAAAACAAAGTCTCTCCACTCATAAAACTCACATTCTAGTTGGGAGAGAAAGGCAATTAGAAAACAAATAAATTGTACTAGTATCAGGTAGCCCTAAGTTCTATGAAGGAAAATAATGCAAGATGAGGAAATAGGGAGGGGAAGAAGGGAGTAAAGGACATTTCAGCAGGAACATTTGAGTAGAGAACTAAAAGAGAATAAGGTAGGTATCTGAGTGGATATTTAGAGAGTAGGCATGGGGGAGAGCAAGAACCAAAAGCATCTCCTTGGAATGTTCTAAAGGCTGTGAGGAGCCAGTGTGACTGAAGAGAAGAAAGCAAGGAGTCTTTTGGAGGATACTGAGGTTAGAAAGATGGTCTAGGGTCTGATCATGTAGGTCAAGCCTCTGGAATTTAATCTAAGGCTATTGGAACAGGGGAATGCAGACAACTAATTTACATTTTAAAAGGTAGGCAGCAGTTTACCAGCTACCAGGGAGGCATAAGAGCCAGTACAAATAACAAAGATAGTAGTTTGTTGTTACAGTGAGTAAGTAGGGCAGCTTTAATTAGAACTCCTCTTGAACACAGTAATATGGAGAGGGCAAAGGAGGAAGTGATTGGGAGCTGCTGGAGAGAGTGTGGCCTCCTCCCTCACCCTGTCCACCACTTGAAGAACTCTGTCTGTGCATCAGCAGTGAGTTTCCTGAACAAACCCAAAGGCATCAGTGACCACACTTGCAGAGAATTGGGCTTCTCCATGGCAATGCTTCTCCATCTGCTGGTGAGGCTCTTCCCCAAAAGAAGAGAGAGAGATCCAAACTAAATCAAAAACGGTGTACTCTGAGTAGAGGCCAGAATAAGAAAGATACCTGCATGTAGAAATCTAGCCAGTGTCAACGTGACCACAAAAAATTCAGTAAAGAATGCCTAGGTCCAAGATTTCTTCCTTGAGAGGTACTGATCCATGTGTTTCCTGGACTTCCTGGAGCACCTAGATAAACAAACTGGTAACAGAAATGGACCCTTTTAACAATCATGCTGAAAACTATGAAGAGGACTCTGACAGTGTCCAGATGTACAGTACCCATACAAGGTATGAGAAAACTGTGTTTATTTGGGTTAACTTTACAAATAGAGGTAGATCTCTTCTCTTCCAAAGATGAGTTAAAAAAAAACAAAGAAAAGAAAAAAAAGAAAAGCACATAGGACCTATGATTTAATTTGCATCAGAAAAGAAGAACGAAAACAACACACAAGAGTGCCATTTGAGGGCTTCTGTGGTGGCACAGTGGTTAAGAATCCACCTGACAATGCAGGGGGCAAGGGTTCAATCCCTGGTCCAGGAAGATCCCACATGCCATGGAACAACTAAGCCCGTGTGCCACAACTACTGAACCTGCGCTCTAGAGCCCACAAGCCACAACTACTGAAGCCTGTGCACCTAGAGCCGATGCTCAGCAACAAGAGAAGCCACCGCAATGAGAAACCCGTGCACCGAAACGAAGAGTAGCTCCCACTAGCAGCAACTAGAGAAAGCCAGCGCCAGCAACGAAGACCCAATGCAGCCAAAAATAAATTAAAAAAAAAAAAAGAGTGCCATTTGAAACATGGGTGAATTTAAGAGGGCACCTAACGATTCTTTGAGAATATGTGGATAGCCTCCCAGAAAACATGTACAGAAATGTTCAATTTACATTTCAATGGACTATTTATTATCATACACAGACATTAACCACTGTGACAATCATATAATAAAGAAATAACCTCTTATTTGAAAAGTTAATGAAAACACTAAATATAAAACTTCACTGAATTTTGCTATAGCTGCACTAAAATAAAAAAGATTTAAATTTCTTTGACTAAATAGGAAATATAGAAACAAATTAATACTGTGTCAACAATGATGACTGAAAAATAACAATTGCAAAATGTGAGGCCCGTAGAAGAAAGGAGTTGGTAAAGAGATTTAAAAAGTAGAAACCAAAAAGTACAAACATTATAAAAATATGTATTTATCATGACTTTCTAACTTGCTTTCTAAAGATGTGTTTCAGGAATATAACATAATAATAATGATCATTATATCTGAGAAGGATCATTAGAGATTTTTTTGTTTTGTTTTGATTTTTTGGTGGTACGCGGGCCTCTCACTGCTGTGGTCTCTCCCATTGCAGAGCACAGGCTCCAGACGCGCAGGCCCAGCAGCCATGGCTCACAGGCCCAGCCACCCCGCGGCATGCGGGATCCTCCCGGACCGGGGCACAAACCTGCATCCCCTGCATCAGCAGGCAGACCCTCAACCACTGTGCCACCAGGGAAGCCCTAGAGTTTATTTTTATTCATGTTTCTCATTTTGGTTTTGTTTTTTATATAATGGGTATTCAATGTACATAGGATTGAACAATACATACAACTTTCTTGCCATCCATGGAAAGAAAGATGGATGGAAAGAGGATAACTCTTACCCTTATAACAACAATAAAATAATGTTAGAAAATCTGCAAATTCACAACTTTTCTTGAATATCAGAAAGTTGAGGTCACTGGGTAACCACTTAACCTGCACTCTAAGGAAAGATAGGCTTTTCCAAGTAGAAATAAGATGTAAACACTTGTTTACCTGGGTTAGATTCTGGAGGACACTGGTAAGAACAATCCATCTGAAATATGTAATGAATTGCAAAAGACTGACTGTGGGCTAGCAAGAAAGTATAGAACTGCTGGAAACTACAAAAACTAAGAAAATTCAACTCCACTTGCAAGCTCTTCTCCATGCACCTCCCAGGGTGCTCACAAAAACATAAAAGGCTGGCAGGAGTCCTGAGAAAGAGGTCCTCACAATGTAAGCCTATGGGAGAGAGACACAGGCCCTGCTGAAAAGGCACACAATTTCAACTAAACCTCTATCCCCTCAATCCTATGGGGAAAAAAAGCATCTTAAGCTGGTAGATTAGGGACAACAAATCCTCTTGCCCAGGGTGCACTGGGGAAAACCTGCTGCAGATGAGAGGGATGAGGGCTGGAGAACTAACTTCTCCTGGGAGACAGGAAAGAATATATGCAGAGCTCATATCTATGGCTGGAAGTAGGGCAGGATAACCTAGAAAGCCCACTCAAAGCCTTAGAAAGACAGGGGAGAAAAGAATGAATGAACTTAAAGATGAATCAGTAGAAATTACCCAAAATAAACACCAAGATAAAAAGAAAGAAGACTAAACTGAGATGTAGGGAAATATATAAAATGTAAATGAGCATGTAACTACAATCTTAAGATCCCAGGAGAAGGGAAGAGAACATTGCAAAAGAAATATTTGTACAAATAAAATCTTTGCAAAATTAACAGACATCAAACCACAGATACAAGTTCATAGACCATCAAATAAGGTAGATGCCAAACACACACCTTCATGATCATCTCAGTAGATACAGAAACAGCCTTAGAAAAAATGTAATATCCATTCATTATAAATTCATGAGGCATTCCATATTTTTAATAAACTTAAAATGGATTAAAGGCCTAAATGTAAGGCCAGACGCTATAAAACTATTAGAGGAAAACATAGGAAGAACACTCTTTGACATAAATCACAGCAAGATCTTTCTTGACCCACCTCCTAGAGTAATGAAAACAAAAACAAAAATAAACAAGTGGGACCTAATTAAACTTAAAATCTTTTGCACAGCAAAGAAAACCATAAACGAGACAAAAAGGCAACCCCCAGAATGGGAGAAAATATTTGCAAATGAAGCAACTGACAAGGGATTAATCTCCAAAATATGCAAACAGCTCATGCAGCTCAATATCAAAAAAAACAAACAACCCAATCAAGAAATGGGCAGAAGACCTAAATAGACATTTCAGCAAAGAAGATGTACAGATGGCCAAGAGGCACATGAAAAGATGCTCAACAGCACTAATTATTAGAGAAATGCAAATCAAAACTACAATGAGGTATCACCTCACACCAGTTAGAATAGGCATCATCAGAAAATCTACAAACAATAAATGCTGGAGAGGGTGTGGAGAAAATGGAACCCTCTTGCACTGTTGGTGGGAATGTAAATTGATACAGCCACTATGGAGAACAGTATGGAGGTTCCTTAAAAAACTAAAAATAGAACTATCATATGGCCCAGCAATCCCACTACTGGGCATATACCCTGAGCAAACCATAATTCAAAAAGACACATGCACCCCAAGGTTCATTGCAACACTATTTACAATAGCCAGGACATGGAAGCAACCTAAATGTCCATTGACAAAGGAATGGATAAAGAAGATGTGGTACTTATATACAGTGGAATATTACTCAGCTATAGAAGGGAATGAAACTGGGTCATTTATAGAGATGTAAATGGACCTAGAGTCTGTCATACAGAATGAAGTAAGTGTAAATGGACCTAGAGTCTGTCATACAGAATGAAGTAAGTCAGAAAGAGAAAAACAAATATCGTATATTAATGCACATATCGTATATTAATGCACATATGTGGAATCTAGAAAAATGGTACAGATGAACCTATTTGCCGGGCAGGAATAGAGACGCAGACCTAGAAAACGGATGTGTGGACATCGGGGCGGGGTGGGGGGGGGAGTGGGGAAGTGAGAGGGATGAATTGAGAGATTGGGATTGACATACATACACTACCATGTGTAAAACAGATAGCTAGAGGGAACCTGCTGTACAGCACAGGGAGCTCAGCTCGGTGCTCTCTGATGACCTAGATGGATGGGATCAGGGGTGAGAGGGAGGTGCAAGAGGGAGGGGATATATGTATACTTATAGCTGATTCACTTCATTGTACAGCAGAAACTAACACCACATTGTAAAGCAACTATACCCCAATAAAATAATAAAGAAAGAAATTAATAAAACTGGGAGAAGAAAGTAATATTCTTATCTAATAATGGGCCTCTATAGAAAACTTACATCTAACATCATATTAATGGTGAAAGATTGAGTGTTTTCCTCCTGAGATCAGGAATTAGGCAGCTGCTCTCATCACTCCTATCCAGCATAGTACTGACAATCTTAGAGTAATAAGACAAAACATAAAAATTAAAGGTGGGCTTCCCTGGTGGCGCAGTGGTTGAGAGTCCGCCTACCGATGCAGGGGACGCGGGTTCGTGCCCCGGTCTGGAAAGATCCCACATACCGCGGAGCGGCTGGGCCCGTGAGTCATGGCCGCTGAGCCTGCGCGCCCGGAGCCTGTACTCCGCAACGGGAGAGGCCACAACAGTGAGAGGCCCGCGTACCACCAAAAAAAAAAAAAAAATTAAAGGTATACAGATTGGAAAGAAAATAATAAAAATAAAACTGTCTCTTTTCCCTGACATTATGACTATTCACATAGAAAATTCCAAAGCCTCTACAAAAAAGATCCTAGAACTAATCTATGAGTTTAGCAGGGCACAGAGTAAAAATTAAACTTGGTATTTCTACATACTTTGAATGAAAAGTTGGAAATTGTAATTTGAAAAAGTACCATTTAAAATAGGCAACAAAACATCAAATATTACAAATATTACAAAATATGTGTAGAGTACGTGGAGTGCAGAACCTTGATGAAAGAAATACATGGAAAGATATACCATATTCATGGCCTGGGAAAGTCAGTATTTTTAAGGTGTCAATTCGCTTGAAATTGTCCCACAAAGTAAGCACAACTGCAGTCAACATTCCAGCAGTATTTTTTTTTTTTTAGAAAATTCAAAGATTATATTTTAAAAATTATAGGAAAATTAACAAATATTAACAGACATAAAGGGAGAAAATGACAGTAACATAATAATAGTAGGGGACTTTAACACGTCACTTTCATCAATGGACAGATCATCGAGACAGAAAATCAATAAGGAGATGCTGGACTTAAAATAACACACTAGACCAAATGGAATAACTATTTTGAGAAACGCATGCTCCATCAATGATATATCAAAATACTTGACTATTTTGTACTATTTTGGTAATATCTTTATAAATTAACTCTTGAGGATGTATAACACCTTATGTTTTTATCTCATCCCTGTGCAAAGACACCTAGAAGAAGTTTCGAGTAAAGAAAGCTTAAGATGCCTTTGCAACCTAACTTCAAGGATCATTCCTTGTGTTATTAAGAGATTGGGGAGGTCATAATAATTTCACTGCAGCATTTTCAAGAAAACAGCACTGCTGCAGGGCAACCATTGTGCACGCAGGTCAGCCAAGAGGCTTCTCTACCCAAATAAAAATCCTTACTTTACTCTGAGCCAAAGAATATTCTCAGTTTGTTCTACTGTGACTAATCTGTTACAAGCAGCAATATTTTTGTTATTTTTCACCAAAATTAAATCAGACAAGGTAGGTTTAAAGGTAGTTGTAACAGAATGTTCCTGGCACAAAATAGGATTGGGGGCTGGCAGGTCAACCTCAATTCAATGGCCACACGTTAACCACAAAATCCCAAAGAGGTTATATGACCTTCTTAAGTTTTTGTTTTCTGATTTAAGAAATGGAGACTAGAAGAAGAAAAGGAATAGAAATTCTCCATTTATTCATTCATTCGACAATTACTTTCTGAGTAAATACTGTGGCATGCCCTGCACTAGAAAAATCAAAAAGGGAATTCTCTGAAGTTTTCTACAGTTGTGCAGAAGACATATTAATCAACTAATAATATTACTAAGCATATAAAAGCTCTAAAGAAGCTCAAAATATTCCATAAGAGTCGCAGAAAAGTGGGACCTGACCTAGACTGGGCTGGAAAATTTGAGATGAGGGCAGGAAAAGTTTTCTCTGAAGAAATGTTTGAGTTGAGATTGCAAGCAAAGAAGAAAGCCTGGGAAATAAACTGTTACCTGTCATTAGTTAAGTGCTCAATAAAAATGGCTTATTGCAAGAAAATAAAAGCAATCGGCCTACAGCACTCGTGAAATGTCACAAAGTTTAGATGGGCTGGAGGAGCTGATTGGAGAAGGCTGCAGCCCCTGCTAGAACTGTCCATGCAGATGGACCTTAGGCTCTAAGAAACAATGGCAGGTCCTCACTGGAAGCGTCTTTTCCAGGACACTGAGGCTTGCTGCTTGGCCAGCTCTCTCCTCTTTCAAGCCCCGCAAAGCTTTTAGTAAAAGAAATTTCTCAGCACCTAACTGGCAACAATCAATACCATCCACATCACTCTCCACTGTGAGGACTATAAAAATAGAATCTGAAATTGAGGCTTAGGACTCTGGGGAACAGAAACACACGTAAGGAAGGAAAAGTGTTTCACTTTGAATTCTGATACCTGACATTTGGACTTGAAAAGTCAGTGGAAATGACAGAAAAGTAAAGCAATGCAGGAAATGAGAGGCTCATAGGGAAATGATGTCTCTAAGATTTTCCTATTTATTTCTCTTCTTTGTAAACATTGACCTTAAGGTTATAAGAAGACTTCTCAGAGCTTTTTTAATACAATTTTCTATGGGTGAAGAACTTACAGGAAAAGTTCATGTTTGTAACTGCTCATCCCAGGAATGTCTTGAAAAAACTGGGACTGGAAGAATCATTCCTTCCCTTTATCTGCCGTAGTCTGTGCCTCTGTGGAAGGAGGCCCTCACAGAATCAGGGCAGGAAGACAAAACAGAAAGGCAATACTGAGCAATTTGGTGTATTTGTTTCTCTCCTTATGGCTTCCCTCAAAATGTGTACAAGTGCCAGGTAACCCTCACTATCACCTTCTAAGCGACCCTAATCCTTATATGTTTTTCATCTTTACATAAAGGAGAAATTTGCCTCCTGGTAACTTAGCTATAAAAATATATAGCTTTAGGTAAGTTGGAAGAAATCTTATAGAGAATCTAGTTCACCACTCACTTTGCAAGTGTGAGATAACAGGAGACCTACATAGATACTCTATGACTTTCTCAATATATTGCTTTCAGTGTCATGGATTTAAAACCTATTCAGATGCTGGAGGAAGGTCGGGGAGTGGTGAACAGCACATTACACTATTCTCTGGTTTTCAGCAAGTGTTTTAAATGGTGATCTCTCAAATAACCGAGGCCACACACTTCTTCAAGAGATATCTTTCCAAATTTGTTTAGTCCTCTCTATACAGATGCCCGTTTCTCCAAGCATTCTTCATACACTCTGATCTATCTCATTTAAGACACTGTGGCCATGTATCACACAGAGACCTCCCATCCTACATGCTCTTCTACAATGTGACCTTGCCAGTTTCCAACCTAGGATAGGGTCTGTGTTCTCTCCCCTTCAATTTGGGCAGGCTTTTGATGGCTTCAACACAGATGGGACACTGTGTGACTTCTGAGGCTGAGTCATAAAGAGCAATCCAGCCTCATCAAAGAAGATACACAGATAGCAAATAAGCATAGGAAAAGATGCTCCACATCATTTGTCAGCAGGGAAACGCAAATAAAAACAACAATGAGATACAACTGCTATCTATCAGATTGGCCAAAATTCAGAACACTGACAACACCAAGTGCTGAGGAGGATGTGGAGCAACAGGAACTCTCTTTCATTGCTGGCAGGAATGCAACAGGATACAGCCACTTTGGAAGACAGTTTGGAAGCATCTCACAAAACTAAACGTATTCTTACCATGTGATCCAGCAACCACACTCCTTGGTATTTATCCAGGTGAGTTGGATAAATTACTTTTATATTGGATAAGTTGGATAAGTTACTTTTATGTCCACACAAAAAAACCTGAACAGAAGTGTTTATAGCAGCTGTATTTATAATTGCCAAATATTGGAGGCAACCCCGCTGTCCCTCAGTAGGTAAGTGCATAAATAAACTGTGGTACATCCAGACAATGGAATATTGTTCAGTGATAAAAAAAGAAATGAGCTATCATGCCATGAAAAGATGTGGAGAAATCTTAAATGCATATTACTAAATGAAAGAAGCCAATATGAAAAGGTGACATACTGTAAGATGTCAACTCCATGACATTCTGGAAAAGGCAAATTTTTTAAACCAAAAAGATCAGTGGTTGCTGGAGCTTGGGGGAGAGGCACGAACAGGTGGAACACAGAGGACTTTTTAGGGTAGTGAAACTATTCTGTGTGGTACTACAATGGTGAATACATGTCAAAGCCCATGGAATGTACATCAAGAGTGAACCGTAATGTAAACTATGGTCTTTGGATGATAACGGCATGCCAGTGTAGGTTCATCAATGGTAACAAATGTACCACCCTGACAGGGATGTTGATAGTGTGGTTAGAGAGGTCTATGAGATTGTGAGGGCAGGGAGTACATGGTAACTTTCTGTACTTCCTGCCCAATTTTGCTGTGGACCCAATGGTGCTCTAAAAATTAAGATCTATATATATAGATAGATTTTTAAAGAAAGGTATCTGCCACATGAGTGCTCCTCTCTGAACTGAATGGGACATTGTTTTTGGAGCTCTGAGCCACAAAGTAAGAAGACACGTTATAAGGAAACTTCCAGTGTTTTTTCACTCAGGGAGAGACCCTGCCTAGTGTGGAAAAACTCCAGGTATTTTTATCTGTGTTCAGCACCACTGGGATTCGATCACACCTCCACTCTTCTGCTCCTGACTCCTGACGCCCAGGTCTAATGTCAACTCAGACATTTTCCCCCCACTTTCATGTATGTAAAGTTTGTATCATTTTCTTTCTCCTGGTTCTACAGTAGCACGGCTCTGGATACTTTTATTTACCCTCCTTGCTGATCTCAGACTTTTCCTAGGAGGTAGAGTGAGATCCTACCCTTTTACAAAAACCCAATATTTTTTACTCTTCTCCTCTTCTCAGCCTTAATTCTGCCCTGTAACCCTGAATTCATCTGAAATCACCTCCACACCCTCACCAGATTTGGGCACTATCATCCTATTTTATTTTAGCTCTTCTGATAGATGCAAAGTCTTAATCTGCATTTCTCTGATCACTAAAGATGTTAAACATCTTCTCACGTGCTCATTGTCTAGTCATGTGTCATATTTGGTCAAATGTCTCTTCATGTCTTTTATTCATTTTCTACTTGGATTGTTTGCTTTTATAATTTTGAGTTTTGAGATTTCTTTATAAATCTTAGATATGAGTCATTTTTTTTTCTTTGTCAGTTTTCCTAGAAAGTTGTAGGCTCAGACATTTATTTTCGCACTTTTATGTAAATAAAGTTTGTTTCATTCTCTTTCTCTTCGTTCTACATTAGCATTTCTCTGGGTACTTTTACTTACCCTCCTGCTGATCTCTGACTTTTCCCAGGATGTATGGACAGATCCTACCCTTCTTTTACAAAAACCAGGTATTTTACTTCTCTCAGGCTTAATTCCTCCATGTAACTCAAAGTTCATCTGAAATTACCTAATATAGTAATTTCATTTCTGTGAAGTAAAACTAAAGAAAAGTATGGCAATCAAATAAAAGTTTATGTACATTGATGCTAATAATAATAATAATGATGATGGTAGCAAACTTGAAAATAAATATAATGTCCAAATAAATGAAAGTAACTCAGTTATAGCCATAGTCCAGAATATATTTTAGTTTTTATAAGTTATGGTTGTGAAGAATAATTTATAATGTGGGAAAACATTCCTGTTAATTGGAAAATTAAGGCAAAAAATGTTATATCTAACATAACTTCACTTTTGGTATTTATGCACATATATATACAGATAAGGGCAAGAGAAAATAAATGCATGAGCAATGGTGGGATGGTGAGTGATTGTGTTTGTATCTATTTTTCTATAAAATTTTTAAATTCCCTCAATGAGCATGTAATTTTTAAATTTTTAAATTCCCTCAATGAGGGAATTTTTAAATTTTTAAATTCCCTCAATGAGGGAATTTTTAAATTCCCTCAATGAGTATGTTTATGTTTCTTTTTGCACTTTAAAAATATATATAATGTTTGATCATTTTTAGAAAATTTAAAAAGTCAACAATTTAAAAAATTAGGAACACCAACAACAAAAAAATTTCTCATAAACCAAATATAATCCATCAGAATACAATGGAGGAACAAATCTAGTTCATAGCAACAAGTAAGAAACTTTTAAAAAATCAAGCAATAAAGTTAACTGAAATCATCTATTACCGAAAATTACAAAACTTTACTGTGGAACATAAAGAAATAGGTAAATGTTGAATAACTGGATTTATGTACTACATTTATAGAAAAAATTACAAACATGCATTTCTTCCCAAATTCATCTGTAAATATTATGAATCACAGCTATATGTGGGTTTATATCCATAAAGCTATAGCCACAAATAGAAGATTCTGAAAGCGTATAAGTTTTGGAAAAATAAGAACACTGAAAAGAAACTGCCATTTCTTAAAGTTAAAAACATTCTGTAGCTTCAATAATTTAAAGTACTGCTGGGATAAATAAGCATTGGTGGAAATAAAGGTAATATTTATTATAAAATTAATTCATAATTTTATAATTATGAAAATGGTATTCAAAATCAGTGGGGAGAGTGTGGAGTACGGTGCAAGTGCTTTGGAAACAAATGAACACTTATTCAGAAAAGTAAAAAATAAAGGTGTGTTACAGGACCTCTGATTTTTAAGTAGTGGAGAAAAGCTCTTGTGGCCCCTTCCTTTTTTTAAAAATTTCCAATTGGAAAAAAAAGGAATGAAAAACAGAAACGAGACTGCATTTTCAATGATACAGGCTGTGCCTTTAATAGTGCCAACCCCCAAAGCAGGAGGATGTGCTGCCAGATGCAGTAAAAGTCAATCAGGAGTGTGGGAATGAGACAGGAAGAGGGCAAGGCACAACGTTTGAAAGAACGACATAGGGGCTTCCCTGGTGGCGCAGTGGTTGAGAGTCCGCCTGCCGATGCAGGGGACGTGGGTTCGTGCCCTGGTCCGAGAAGATCCCACATGCCGCGGAGCGGCTGGGCCCGTGAGTCATGGTCGCTGAGCCTGCGTGTCCGGAGCCCGTGCTCCGCAACGGAAGAGGCCGCAACAGCGAGAGGCCCGCGTACCGCAAAAAAAAAAAAAAAAGTTGCTTTGTATTTTTATCGAATGGTAGCTTTGAGAATTCAATAATACAGAAAACACAGCAAGCCTCCTGTTCCAGGGGAATATTGCTGAACTTGTAAGTCTTTTAGAACCGTTGTAAATTATGTTATTTAAAATCTGTAGGGACTCATGAATGCATGATAGGAGAGAAATGTTATCCAAATAGTCATTCCCTCAAATAGGGGGTACCTGAATTTATTTCCTCATTTTTATAATTTTGGGAAGTAACATATTGTGGCCATATAATTAGACAAAACTTGAGAAATTGTTTATGCATATGCTATTTGACATAATGAGAGACTGGAGGATTTTAAAATTCAGCCATGCAAAAAAAAAAAAAAAAAAAAGACAGTTTTTCATTTCCTTATTGGATAGCCCAGCTCTGTATCCTCTGGGTATACTAAAAGTCTCTGTCCTCGTAAATTTTCTGCATACACAAATGGAATCATGATACAAATACATAGATGACAAGCAGCTTAAAATCTGACTTAATATGCAGTTTGATTTATTTCTGTTAAAAAGAGATATATTGACATCTTAGGAATTACACAACCTGTAGTAATTATAATATGGACAATGCTTAAGGTAAGATTTCTAATTTTACTTTTTAAACATTTAATGCACAAATTAAATTTTAAATATTGTATATTAAAGTTCTTTAAAATAGATGCCATGCTTGGTATTTCACATGTGGGATAAAAGTATGTAAAATGAAAAGTGAATTTCAGTTGTTTTTATTTTTGTGTGTATGCTCGTGTGCATGCGTATCAATGGCTGAACATGTATTCATTTATGTAGCCATGAAAGTTGACACTGGCTCCATGCTCTGTTCTGTGACATGGCTGGTCTCTTTAATCAATGGTGAATTTGGGCTTCAGTGGTTGTATTAACTCTCTCCTTTTAATAAAAAAATGTCCTACAAATTAAATAATGAAAATGATTTAATTCTCGTGTACACAGAATGTTCTCAACTACAAGAAAAAACTCACCAGAAAAGTATAATACCTAATAACTAAACCCACCCATAATGAATCTGGAAATACAATGAAGCAGTAACTTTCAGTCTAGATGTACTGCTGGTGTCTGTCACCACAGAAGATGCGTAGCTGTGATTTTTTTAAGTGACCCAGATGTTAGCTCAAGGAGGAAAAAATTAGGAGTTAGGAACAAAAATTAAGTGATATGATAATGGCAGACCACAAGTTATAATATTTCTCTAGAGGAACTCTATATACTTGTACATGCCTTGCAGCCTGTGTTGGATGTAATTGTGTGTAAGAACATGGACAGACCTAGGTTCAAAGCCTGGTTACAGCATTAGTAAACCTATCACTTAGTCTCTTTCAACTTCAGTTTTGTTGTCTATAAAATGGGAATATTTGTGCTTATTATTAAGAATGTTGTGAGGCTTGAGTGAGTCAATGTATGCAAATCCATAGTATCTGGTATGTTCAGAAATAGCAGATATTACTAGTGGTAGTAAAACTAATACTTGTATTGAAATAAATATAACAATTTATTTCAGGAAGTATGTAAGGGATGATTATTATGGGTCTAGCATATTCTTGTTATTCTTGTTAAGGAAGCTAGAATTCCTTCTTTTGGGGCTCCAGTTTAAGCCTTAGTGATCTACTGCATCATGGCAGCAAGGACCAGTATAAGTCAACACTGCACAGAGTTTTACCACAAAATTTTTAGTTTGAAAATGTTAAAATATTGTCTTCAATGCTCTTACCACCACCAAAGCCCATATTGCATAATGAAGGAAGAAAAGAGGAAGAAGGGAGAGATTTTGGTTGTGTTGTTTTTTGTAATGTGCATGGTCTACAACACTGATAATTTATCATCATGTCATTACTACTCACATCTTAGAATGTTTTATTCTCAAAAGAACTCTCTCAAATTTATAAATAGTGAGCCAGAGTTGTCCAGATCCCTAAGAAGAGGACCATAATGATACAGGATGTAAGGAGATATTCTAAAATAATTATCTGGAAATACAAAGGTTATGCAAGAAAAGTTAATATGCAAATAGATAGTTATTCAAAACTAGTCTTCTGAAAAAAAAAAAGTACAAGATCTTTGGTTTACCTTCGAAAGAGGGTGCTTTTTAAAAAATCCTCTACCTTTCAAATTAACTATTTTAATGTACCCCATTTTTGAAATACCCCCTTTAAGACACCACAAAAAAAGATGTCTAGGTGCAGAAATATGTTTTCTGCTCCAAAGGACCATACAGTCCCTGAATTAGTCAGCTTTTGCTGCAGTAACATACAATCCCCAAATCCCAGTCCTTAGCGCAATCGTTCACTTCTTACTCGTGTTTGAAGGCAGTGGCTTGCTCTGAGAGGTTGATCAAATTTCTTCTTATTCCAGCACCAGGCAGAACGAGCTGCCCTACCTGGAATGTGATGTTTCCCCAGCAGAGAGCAAGGGCACAGGAGCGCTCGCTGAGCCCCGCAATGGCACTTGAAGCCGCTAGGCAGGTGTGGCCTCTATCAACTCCACTCACAGTCCACTTTATTTTGTGCTTCAATCCAAGCCCAACAAGCATTCGTTGGAAAGTAAACAGTGTGGGAGGGGAGAGGGAGTATTTGTGAAAAGTAAAACAATACACTCTAGCCCCTTTGGTGACACATTATATATGCGAATGAAACAATACAAACCAAATAGCCACAATTAGTAAGAAAAAACAAACACGTAACTAGAATTTCAAAATAAGAAACTAACAATGTAGGCTAAAACTATCTAGGAAGTTTCACCAAAAAAAGAACTCAATATTTTGGAAATAGATGAATCACCTCTTAGCCTCCAATCCTATCAGTCCCTAAATTATGTCAATTCAATGTATATAAAATCTTGCAAATCTGCCATTTCTTCTCTATCCTTATTGTCACTCTGTGGCCCTTCTCTTGGCTGGTCTATTAGAATAGTTTTCCTAAGGTCTCTGTTCAGGTCTCTCTCTAAGTCATCATCCTATTGTTGCCTTGTCTATCCAGTTAAAAATTTGAAAATGTCACTCACCTACCCCAAATTCTTCAGTATATCCTAATTATTTACTGGATAAAACCTAAAATCTCTTGCAGCAAAGTGCTTGATGCATTGGCCCCTGCCAACCTATATAGGCTTACTTTCTCCCTTCCTGGGATTCCACACACATTTTCCATCCCAGGGTGCCCTGAGCTATTTGCGCTTCCTGACTTCAATGCACCTGGCCTCTTTAACCCACACAAAGGTTATCCATGATGCTTGATTGCAATGACCTGCTCCTACTTTTGCATGAAGGAACTCTTTATTTTTCGGGTCTCAACTCTGATAACACCTACCCTCTGGATTTGACATGATTCTGTGAGAAAAATTAAGAGCTTCTTTTTCTATTTTCCCACTGAATTCTGTACATATCATTTCAATATAGTTTTCCTCTTCTCTCTTCTTACTCAGACAATCAATTTTATCAGAGTCCCAGGTGGATTGCCAGAACCAATTTGTAATTTAAAATTCAAATTTGAATTGTTAGGCAAAGTAGACACTTGTTTCAGTTCAACTAGTATATACTCCCCAAAACAAAGTACATTTTTATGAGGTTGTTCTATAAACAACCTCAACAGGCAGAGTTAAATTATATGATTAAAGTTAGTATTATTAGGCTCTGATAGTTTTGTACACCTCTCTAAACAGAACTCTTATTGCAAGGCTGGCTGAATACATTATTTAACCTGGAAGGTTATTTTATCCTTCCAGGAAAAAGCAAAGGGTTTAGATGGCCATGATCGACTTCTGTCTCTGTAATCCTTTGTCAGTCTTCCATGATTTAACAACTTCCATTTTTATTGACATATCTTTTCTTTAGCTGTCAGACATGTTCTACTGGCTTTGCATATGAATATGTATAAGTTTTTTAATTCATCATTCAGTGGCCAATATTATTTCCAAGTAAAGTACACACAGGAGAGAGTGAATAACTTATCTCTTTCTGTAGCTTTAGCCCACTAGTTCTCTTCTAATCCATGAAGCTACATATAATAGTCACTTTTTTTTCCCTTGACACCCTTGTCAAGCATTTGAATGTTCTGCTTACTCTCTTGGGCCAGTCTCAACATCCCCCTTCCGCTTTTTTAATTGCAAGATTTCAGGTTTCCTTACCACCCTTATATGTTCTCCAGTTCTCTGCATCCTTCTTAGAGAATAGTATTAAGGATGAGTGACATCATCAAAGTGTGGAAAAGAGCAGGATTACCTATGTCCATCCCACTTCTCCCTCTATCCACTTAATCAGCCATTCGACGAGCTAGTCAGTATTTGTGGTCTCCTGCTGTGCACGGGCAAAATACAGCTAAATGAAAAGTTGGGATTTAGATGATCCAGATGTGCGAATGTGCTGCATCTATTTGCTCTAAGAGCGTTAGTCTCTGTTGACTTGTCCCAGGGTGAGAGACCAAAAGATCTTCTAAGAGGAGGTAATATTGAGTTGTTTTCTGAAAGACAACAAAGAGTTTACAAATTGAAGAAAGTCATTAGAAATGGAAAGCACAGGCAAAGGATTGTGGTGCCAAGTATAATCAGGAAAAGCAGAGAGTCCAAAGGACGGGAAGGCAGAATGTACGGAGGGCCAACAAGACATCAGAGTAGAAAGGTAACCCTGAGAGCGGGAGCTCATGATAAAGGGGCCTGTGGCAGTTCACACAACTGGAGCCAACAGAGAGGCTTTCCTGCGACGTAAGCAGGGACGTGTCGTGTCCTTTTGGTGCATAAACTATTGAGGGAATAAATCCAGTGTGTGTGACAAGAAGATGGAAAATTCGGTAACGGCCAGTGAAGACTCATCAGAGGGGTCCTGGAATGGCTCCAGGTAGGCTTGATGAGAGCACAGACTCAGGAAGGATTTGCAGTTAGTTGGGTGCAGAATTTTCTGAACTTAGGGGCTGAATTCCTGTGAGCGTGAGAGGAAGTGCTCAGTGAAAATTCTGTTTCCGCCTTGAGTAACTGAAAGACTGCAGAGGCCAAGAGTGGAACCAGGAAGCTCAAGGGGAGAAGCAGCCTGAGATGAGAGAAGTTCAGTTTTAGGCAAAAAGAGAGAAACTCACCTGAAAAAAAATCAAGTATATTTTAGAAGATAATTTTACAGACAGTTTTAATAATTTCTAAAATAAAATGCATCACTAGAATAAAATGTGGGAAGCACCAAGTGCATACAATGAGATAACTTATGAACACATAGGTCTAATTATTTAGACCTTATGTATGGCATAGAATGAGTATCAAGCACTTCAAATATATAAATTTCATTTCTATTCCTACAAGTTAAGAGTCTTCTTATAAATGTTTAAGTTTGGATATGTTTATACAGATTTTGCTCTAAGTAGGCTTCCTCTCAATCATGACTAATTTGCGGAAAAATAATATTTGAACATATTAATAATTAAGAGCCCTGTAGGGGTTTTTTTTCATATAAGGGAACTGAATTAATGAGGTTCCAACATATTTGATAAGCATCCTTGAGTGTCCTGGTTTCAACTGCCTCTTCTTTAACAAGTGTTGCTTCATTTAGACTCTCCAGTTTTCTGTAATTTCAATTACTTAACTCTGTGAATGAATAAAGTTTTATCTTGTTATTTCCAACTCAGGTTACACATGGAGATTGTTAATAGGGTTCCTTCAGTAAAATGGTCCTGTCAGCTTCTGTTCTCAGATGATAATGTAAACAAAATAATTGATTATTTTATATCCGTTATAATCTTGATATGAATGGGAGGGAAGACTGCCTCTAGGGATAAGGGAATCACAAAATCAAGATGGCAGATATGACAGAGGGAGAACATTGCTGCCGTTGGAGAAGCAGCTGCAGCCAGGCTCCTGGGCACAAGTCTGTGAGTTGACCCTCAGGACTGGACAGACCCTCAGCCCAAACTCCCAGCTCCAGCTCCTGAGCAACAGGACAGTGGGCACCCAGAGATTTCTTTTTTTTTTTTTTTTTAATTGATGGATAGTTGATTTACAATGGCATGTTAGTTTCAGGTGTACAACGAAGTGATTCAGTTATACATATAGTTATATATATATTTATATCTGAGTAGTGGGTGACTAAAAGACAACACACACCTTCTAAGACATTTTCGAAGCTTCCCCAGGACTGTCCCCGAGAACTGTGGCCCCCTTGTGTCCATCAGAACCAAGCTGTGTGCTGAGTGCCTCCCCGGGGCAGCGCAAGTCCGGCCTCCATCTGGGGCAGAATTCTCATCTTCCCCACGCAAGAGCCACTTCTTCAGCGTGGATGTTTACCCTCCAGGAAAATTCTTCTCTTTTCCTTGATTTGTGGTTCTTCGTGAGTCTCATCAGGGACTTGGTCCCTCAGGCCGGGGAGCTGGCATCCTGCTTTGCTCCCCCAACTCACTGCCCATTCCTCTTACTTGACCTGCAAGTTTGCAATGAACACCTCTCATTTTTACTCCGGTCAGATTTCTGTCTAGTTCTGTTCCACCGGCTAAATATGGGGGAGTCTCAGCAGCCCTTCCAGGGTCAGAGTTCACACTCTGTTCTGCCTGCATCTGGTGCAACTGTGTCAGGCAGTGGTCCCTCTCCTTCAACAGAAGGCCCTACCAGACCTTGTCTGTCAGGGAATGGGTACTAACACTTGGAGAAGGGAGCCTTGGATGTGTGCCCTGGGGAGCCCTCCAGGTCAGGGCTTCACACAGGGTGTGCCCTGCATTTACACAGCCTCCCTCCGGACAACCAGGCTTCATTCGGCCTCAGGGGAGTCGGAATCTCAGCACTGGAAGGTCCTGGTACTTCTGCTCTCCTGCGTCTCGGGCATCCCTCAGGGGCACTGCTCTGTTAGAGCTGCACACTTCCCTTTCACACCAGGGTGGTCACTGGCTATCTGTGGTCAGTAGTCCCCATCCATCAGTATCAACATCATCTGGGCACTTGGGAAAGTTCTCAGACCCCTGTGTTTAAAGCCCTGCAGGGGATTCTGATACACACTCAAAGTGTGGGAACCAGGACATGAGAGTGGAGGTTCACAAAGTCTTTAGAAAAACAAATTAAAGGACCTCAGCCTCACCCACTGAATTAGAACCTCTAGGGATAAAGACCAGGAAAGTGAAGCACAGCAAGCTCTTCAGTGGTTCTACGCCCATGAGGGAACCACTGCTCTATGTTGCTGGGTCCTGGTGGCAACTCTCCCCACAGCCCTAGGTCTTGTCCCTGGTCTGCCCCAAGCAGGGAATATTTCAACTGTAATTCTGTGTGTGGCCACCTGCTACAAGACATAAAAAGAGGGGCCTCTGTCCTGCCTGGGCCCGGAAGCTATGGGGAAGGCCAGATGGACAAAACTTGAACACTGTGTCCCTGCCGACTCTGGGTTAGTGGCGGCATACCCAGCGCTGATGCTGACATTCTGCGCTTATTACCACGAAAAAAGGAAACTGTGGAAAACGTCCAGAGGTTTCCAGATCACCCACATAGGCAGAGTGTTTTTGTGTGTATTTTGGTTTCGTTTCTTTTCCAGCCCAACCGCAGTGTAAAGAGCCCTCTTAACGCCTGTTGTTGAAATCCTCCCAGCCCCGTCTCTCCCTTTGAAAGCACACTACGGTGTTTCCCCTTGCACAAGGTCGCATACGGCTGCACATTCTCAGAATCCTGTTTTCTTTTCTGTTACTGCGAAGCCAACAGTTCTTCAATGAAGGAGTTTCAGCTTTTCTCCGCGTACCAACTGCGCGGGCATCGACCACAGGCCTGGGAGCACTGAGTAACTCTACCTTTGTGCTTCCCTGCTGAGTCCCTGGTCTGCAACTCTGAACATTTCAGCGACATCTTCCAGCCGCATCTCAAAACGCTTCTCTCCAGTCACAGGTGCTGCAGCTCTGAGAGGATCTCTAGGTTCACCTGTGAGCAGATGTGGGCAAAAGCTCAGTGTCCGCGGAGGGAGCAGGAAAGGGACTTTTGACCAATCCAGGCGTACTTCTCTTGACCCTCATTCTCCTTGTAGAAAGAGGTTTTTTTGTTTGTTTGTTTGCTTGCTTTTTGTTTTTTAAGATGTCAGTTGAGGCTGGCTTTTACACCAATCTCCAACTCCCACTTTGCCCCTTTAGAGCATTTCAATATCTGTTGCCTTATAGAGTAACAGAGGCCCTTAGCAGCAGTGAATTCCAACTCACCAAGCACTGCACATATTTGTATTTTTTCTTTAACACCAAAGAATACATTCCAAACCATAGTTTATTCCCTTGCAACAGATGTCATCTTTTTTGGACAATCCTTGTGATAAAAACAGGTTCTGTCTGAAATCTGCCTGCTTTTCAGGACTAAAGTCAGGGAGATGTACCAGGAATTACACCTTGGCTCATGTGTCTAGAAGCTAGAAGAAAAAATTAGGCTACTTCTTCCTTGAAAATTAAGGTTTAAACCATTTCTAATCAATAAAATTTGCGATTGGCCCACCAGTGGCTCGCTCTCTAGATATTAGCTAAGCATAATCACTCATATTTTCAAGTCTGAAATTTTTAATTGGACTACACAATGAGGAAGCAGTTTAAAAGTAACCAGGGAGGGCTTCCCTGGTGGTGCAGTGGTTGAGAGTCCGCCTGCCGATGCAGGGGACACGGGTTCATGCCCCAGTCCGGGAAGATCCCACATGCGGCGGAGCGGCTGGGCCCATGAGCCATGACTGCTGAGCCTGCGCGTCCGGAGCCTGTGCTCCGCCACAGGAGAGGCCACAACAGTGAGAGGCCCGCGTACCGCAAAAAAAAATAAATAAATAACCAGGGAGAAATATGGCTATTTAATGAAATATAGAAATTGAAAATATTTTCTGCCTCACACTTTGTGACTGTTGAGGTTTACCCCTTTGGGGGAAAGGAAGAAGGGTATTTATTGTTCAATATGCACAGTTGTAGCATTTTTATTATTCTAACTATACTCTGCTCATTTACTCTTTCTTGCAAAAATGCTAATTTCCCCTTTTGCAGATGGTATATTTTGATTATATTTATCTAAATATAGATGGAACTTCTGCAGAAGAAGATCTAAAGAAATGCAAAGAATAATTCAATGTTCCTCAGTGGAACAATATAAGTAGCACATTTCTTTCGGGTAAGTGCATGCTTATGTCAAAATATTCTTGCATATTTGAGGAATAAAAATATCCTCAAAATAAAAATATCCTGATTGACTCAACTATACAATAGTCCCAAAGTAGTTTGACTATGATGAAATAGATTTAGTACTGCACCTCACATACTGTAAGTATTCAATGAACATTTGAAGGAATAAATGAATGTATCAATTAAAATGTTTAATCAACAGTTCCCTCTTTTGTACTTAAAATGGGAGGTGGTTCAACAATATTAAGATACTAATTTAATTTGACTTTTCTCCACCGTTGTTTGAGACTTGCTTTCTGATCCCTCAGTTAGTAAGCTAATTATCAGTCCTGGTAAATTGCCAATCAAAGCACAGCCTGTTTGTAGAGAAGATTGAAACTGTCATAAAATGTGTACTTGGGACACAGTCGGCCCAGGTTTGGAGGTGTTAGATTGCTGAGTTCTTGGTGAGCTGAGGATCCAGGAAGGCTAGTCATGAACAAAATATGTTTGTAAGATAATGCTTTCATAAAAAGAATCCTTTTTTTATGTTCCTTTTATTTTAAATATGGGAAGCAATTATTGTCTCATTAAAACCAAGAACATTTTACAATTAGTATTACCCCAAATTGAATAAATTTGGGGGAGCAATTAGAAGGATTACCACTAAATGATACATTGAAGATGGTAACAATGGGCATGTGGGGAGAAGATAGATAAATCACTCCATCATGAAGATATCCCTAATCTAGGAATATATTAAATAAACATATAAATAAATAAATAAGATTATTTGACCCTGGGTAGAAAATTTAGTTAGGAATTAAATTTTATTTTATCTCAATTAAATACTTCAAAACATTTTCATTGAATTGAGAATGAATAGTCATATATATTATATATAATTTTATGTGTAGTAATATATATTATATATGAGATTATATAAAATATAATCTGTTGAAACAGAATTACAATTTGAGAAACTTCTATCTAACTTTCTTCAGAACATCATCACGCAATTGACTGTGATTAGGTCAGTTCCCTGCATTCTCTAGAACAATTCACTTATAGCTTGATTGGGCTGCATCTTCATCCATTAACCGTGATTAGGTCAAATGTCCTTGATTGGATCTTGCTTTTGTGAAGCTTAGCTTCGCTCCCTTTGATGGACTCATGCTTCTCTCTCCAAAGGTCCTCAACCATCAAATGAATAACTTTCCTGGAAATAATTTGCATATTATTTCTTTAATTTATTTTTACTTTTTGGTATAAACACAATATACACTTATTGTAAAAATAAATTAAATGTAGAAATGCACAGAAGAGAAAAATAAGCATCTATACCAAGAAGAAAATCATTCTAAATATATACATTTCTGTCCAGGATTCATGTCAAGTTGGGATATCAGTGCAACCTATTTTTTGCACATAATAGTACATCAGAAGCATTTCCAATGTCACTACAATCTCTCCATACTCTATAACATGTTCCACAGAAAATAGAAAAAGATATAATTTGTTTTAAAATTCAGTCATCAAGTTAATGAATATTTATTGAGTTGCTACTATGCATCAAGTGCTGTTTTAGGCTCCAGGCTTATATCTGGGAACAAAAGAACACACTTTTATAAAGCGTAAATCCTGAGGGGTGGTGGGAAGAATGAAAAGATGCAGATATTTAAATGTAATATGACAGGTAGGCTGATAAGTGCTACAGAAAGGATACAGCAGAGAAGGTAGTACAAGCAATAGCAATGTTGATCATAAGTGATTCTATCCTATAATGGAACTATAGGTGATTGCATCTTTCTCCTTCTGCTTAAATGTGTTTAATAAGTAAGATTTCAGCTCACCAAATTTAAAAAAAATGGACGTATACATGTGTTTATCTTCTTTAGTTTTCTTCAAACTTAATTTACAGTTTATGCTCCCATTCTACTCAAAAATGATCAATCCCCCCATGCCATTTTCCCCAGGATTGAAACCACATTCTAGGGAGCTCATACAGTGTCAAGGCTTCATTGCAGTAATTGTATTGTTTCTTTTCTGTACTCAATTTACAAGCATACCTTATTCCCATAAAACAAGGATTTGTCATAGTACGGTTTGTCAAAGAAACACTTTACACTAGCCGCTGGCAGTGTTCAATTTCTTCACTGAGTGGTGGTTGCATATTTTTGTTGCCTTTGGTAAGTCACTGAGCCTTATTTATGGATATGGGTCCTCTTGGATATTTGGGTTTCAAGAGACAAATTCTTTGTATATTCTAATATGGTTAATATTTCAGTCATGGTGTAGGGCTCATGAGGAGAGCCAAAGACACCTGCATTGTAAGTACTTTGGACTCTACTTTCTCGCTCTCACAGGGAGAAATCAAATCAGGCACTGATAAGATACAGGTTATTCCAATAAACATGATGTCTTAGCTACAAGCTTGAGAGGCTAGAGAGATGTTCATTCACACATCCCACCCCGGTGTCCAGTCAGAGCCCCTCCTAGAGGTAGTAGCAGTGCCGATGATGATGCCCAGGGACAACTGGTGTTGTCCCTCTGACTAACGCCTCTGAACGGGCATCCCTTCCCCAGGGCAGCTGGGCTGTGCCGACACCTCCGTCATCACCTTGTGCCCTGGGAAAGGATGAAGAGAGGACACAAGACCCCTGGCTCTTTCTGAACCAGAAGGAGTCACTTCAGGGTCCTTTACAGCCTCAACACTGACCAGTAGGGGCAGGTAATTTACCCCTTCTTAGATAATGTCCTACATTTACTTTTTAATTACAGTGGCTACTTTTCTGCAAGAAATTTCTCTTCTCTTCTCTTTTGGCCCCAAATCACAAGAAAACAGAATAAGCAGAAAAGCTTTATGAAGTCAGGAATCTTTGATTCTTGGATGTAGTCCAAGTGCCTAGAATAGTGGCTGGTTCATAGCACATGCTTACTCAGTACCTGCGGATTGAGTGAACAAATGGTGATTACTATGTTTCAGGAAAAGAGAAATCCATTACACTAGTGTCATTCAAAAGCATTAAGGCTTTGAATTCTGAGAGTAGTTTTGGCCTCATCCTATACTCTATGTTGAAATACTATAATTGCCAGTACTATGGTATTATTTTCATTTTCAGTTACACAAGTGAAGTGTTAATTGTAGAAAAAATGTGGAAAGGTAGCATTTTGATACATTTTTCTTATATTAATCAAAGCGATCTATTTCCCTCATATGCATATTTTGAAAATTGATTGTCATTGGCCTTTTATTCTATGTTGTCTCAGTCTTTGAATGATTTGAAAGAAAGCTTAACCTAGTATCTGGCATTTATGTTGAAATTAGTTCTAAAGATTCTGGGTAGATTGTCTTTGAACTTTGTGTTCTTTTGGCCATATTTCAAAATGTGTGTATTCACATCTTTTATTTTAAATATTTATGTTTTTTTACCTTTTGTGCCTTGCTTTAAAAACTCTTGCGTAGCCAATAATGATGTGAAAATTTAATTGTAAAGGCTTCAATTTTTATAATAGGATTATTGGCTTTTATGTACAGAATGTGAGCATCTGATTCTGTCCTTTTACAGTTGGCTGTTCAGTTGTCACACACTTCCGTTCTATCTCCACCCACATTTACTTGTGCCTAGAATTATCTCCGAAAGTTCTATTCTGTTAAATTAATCTATTTAGTCCTGCTCAAGAAACACATTACTTGATTATTTTAGTTTATTACACATTTTATTATCTGGTGAGGCTATAATACCCCCGTGTTGCTTTTAAGATGTTCTTTCTTTTCTTTTGTGTTTATTCATCCATATGAACTTTAGAAGACTTTTTTTTTCAATTCCATAATCTATTCTATAATTTTTTGTAGTTGTATTTATTATGCAAGCTTACTTGAACAAGCATGGTATTTTCTCATATAGGTAGGGAGTATGTTCCAATTATCCACATCTTCCATTATATTGCTCAGAAAATCCTGGAGTTTCTATTTTCCTTATTTCCTTGTTACTACATATTTTTTCAACGAACATTAAGAACCTACCGTATGTGAGGCTCTGGACTAGCCATTGGTGTATATCTGTGAGCTTTGAATAAGAACAATTTGACATTCCTGTCTCAAGTATACAAATTACTGGGCAGTAGGGACACTAAAAAATGCATGACAATGAAATGGCATGAGTCTTATAGGGAACCCATAAAAGATGCTATGAGATCGGATACGAAGAGAACCTCAGCTCCCAGGTGGTGAGACCTGAAGGACAAGCAGGAACTGAGCATGCTGGGAGAATCACAGACAGAGTGCAAGAGGGAGGGGGAGGGGAGGCTAGGCTTGTGGGCAGAGACAGATGTTAAAGAGCTGTCTGCACTGTGCTGTCGTAAGGAAGTCAGAGCTCATTTTAAGGGCAATAGAGGAGTATTAGGGCTTTAAGTTGAGAAATGGCATAGTCATATTTGCATTTTTGAAATGTTTCTCTAGTTATGAGGTCAACAATTAATTGGAATGGAGTAGGAATAGAGATAAAAGACCTTTTAAGAGACCATTAAAAGATTCATGCAAGAGATGATGAGCTGGAATAGTGGCCTTACGGGCCAGTGAGGATGGAGAAAGAGGGCAGGGTTGGCTAAAGCCTGATTCCTAGTCACAGAATCAAAGTCTGAGAATACATCAGTAAAAGCATGTTTATCCTCACAGTGTAAAAAAAATAGATGATGATAAAGCTGTATCAAAGCTGGCTGTTCCCTGAATATGATTAGCTTGGGAAGCCCAGATTTGCACTTTATCAGAAAGGACTTTGGACTAATTTTCAGATGGAGTACGCTGTCATCTAATAGGTTTCCTTAATTGTGGAGACTAGAAAATGAGACAGAATGTATTCTGACCCCAGACATAGGGGAACATACCCACTGGTTTAAGACAGATCTGTACTAATCTTAGCATACCCTTTGCAGAAACTTCTTAATAGCCTGGAGTCAGAAAATTATACTTGACTACTTTGTTTAGCCTAAGCATTTGAATTGTCTGGACCTATATGAAAATACAATAAACAAACCAATGAACAAAGTTGAACATAGTAAGAAATAAAAACCTTGACGGAACCAATAACTACCGATACATTCTTTTAAAGTTTGTAATTTTTAATGGCTTTGTTGCTACATTTTTCATCAAAAAATAATTAGCACATATAACGAAACCGATATAGTTCACAAAAAGAAACACTTACCAAGTCCAATGCATAAATCCTAAGGAAAATGCTAGTAAATTGCCTACCATATTATGGTTAAATAAAAAATAAAATAAAAAAAATAAGGGAAGAAGAAAAGAAAATTGCAATGACCAAAAAAATGTTTTAAGAATGGATTAAAATTAGGAAATCTATTACCATAATTTATATGATCAACTAATCAGACACAGTTAAGGAATGTAATGAAATCCAAACATAACAGGAACAGGCAGAAAGGTAAAGGTTTGTGATATCAGACACTAACACACAACGTTTTATCCAAAGGTACAATGTAGCAAAGTGAAATCTATAACACCAATGTTAGAGACAGACTTTTTGCAAAAGACTTTTGCCAGCTTCATGCTCACATCTACCCATCTTGGCCTGATGCTCTATGGCCAGCCCAGTGTAATCTGGAGTGTCCCTTCAGTGATTTATGACCAGTTTTCACACTGCCCGTCTACTTTAGCAAGACCAATTTTTCTGGACAGGTGAGTAGTGGGGAATGGGTTGCTCAGAAACTGTGTGCTCAGCACCCGGGCTTGCGGCTGCTCTCAATCCCGGCTGTCGCTCCAAGGTTGCTCCAAAGTCCTGGCTGAGGAGGTCCTGGCACCCAGCAGTGACAGATGAGTGGGCGCTGGGAGACAGCCCATCAGGGGGTGAAAGGCAAAAGGAACTAGAGCAGGCAGCATTGCGTTCATACAAATCACATCAGTTTCATGGTTGCACAATGAGTAACATTTCTGAGAACAGAGAATCCTTCCATACACCACTCACTCCGGGGGCATCTCCATCAGGTACTCCAACGAGTGAGTTGCCATCCACTGGGATGGGCAGCACCCATAGTGTGGAGCACCTTTCAAAAGACATTAGAGACTTTCCCTCAGTTTAATTTTGTATTAAAATTAGATCCTACTTTGAAATATGAAGGAGTTGAAGTAACTAATTTTCAATGCTTCAGTGAAAAGTTTGCCAACCCTAATTAACTCCTCCAGTCTCGCAAGATTTTTTCAGTCGGCCCAGAAATATGACTATAAGAATTGTGGAGAGAAATTAAGCCCTATTAATGTCACAGTTAGTAACAAAGAGGCAAGTAGGAAAAAATCAAATCTTTACCAAGAGTGAGTGTTAACCAAGAGGTTGAAATGAAGGCTGTGTGTCCAGAATATCACTGTCCTTTGTACTTTTTCAGCTCATGCATGTACATGTTACCTTCTTTTACATCATATTTTCATTTCTGAGTTTTCTGAAATGTGTGAAACTAAAGATAACTCAATAAAAAAAGCCTTTTAAGATATCCTCCCAATCAAATATTGAAGTGACATAGAGTAGGGATTTGTCATTGTGCTGTCCTCCCAACAAGTGCTATGAAACTTAAAAACAGAAAGGAGAAAAAAAGATTTAAGTAACAAAACTAAAATAAAATTCCTCATTTAGTCACAAATAATTTAATACTTCTCCCCCATTCAGTTGTACGCACTCCCCCAAATCAGCACACGCTCCCTGTGTCTTTCCTCCACCCATGAATTGAAGTTATTATATTTGATGTAACAGCACTGGAAGATGCAGAGATGCATTATTCTTTAGAAGTTATTTCACCCTACGTTCTTAAAGTCACTCACATTTCACTGTAAACCTCTTTTTTTTTCCTTATTCCATTTCATGCTTTATGTATGTAGCAAATGATAATGCTATTGGCAATGTTCTTTTAATGAATGTGTCTTTACAAAAAAATTGAAATGATAGAAAAGGCTTAGCAAAATTCAAACTGTCAATGTTGGATCTGGAAGTGGAAGAATTATCTTTCATCTGAGACACAAGTGACCATAACTCTCGGTGGGTGCCCCCAATTACTTGCCATGGTCAAGCATGGTCTGAGGGCTCAGTCCTCAGATAGTTAGAATATTCTTCTTGTCCTCATACTGAGAAGCCCCCAGTTTATAGAGGCATTTGACACTCTTATCCAAGACACATAGAAACTACCTTCCCTTTAAGGATTACTGTACTTTCTCATACTTCCCATGTTTATGTCTATCCTACTTTTACATTTTGCTATATGTATAGTGTTTTGTTTTATTTTTCAGTCTGACGTTAGAAAGACACAGCTCTCATTTTAATTGTACAAGTTGTTCTTAAGTATATTTCACACGTGCTTAATATCAAGGTTAAATTTTTCTTGGCTCCCTTCTATAAAATACAAGGACTTGTTGGCTTCCCACCCACATACCTCAACCTTGATTTTGTCTACAATAACTTAATATTCCTTACCCACTCTTCAAAAAACGTATTCAGAGGACTGTGTTTCTCAGAGACCACAAGTCTCTGCTACTGCCTTTATGCCTTGGTCTTTCTCCCATTTGGTTCTATGTTGTGTTTTCCCAAAAAATACGGCAGCACACCCCAGGTGGCAACTCTTACCCTTTCCAAATTTCCAAGAAAACACTAATAATGTGCAAATATGGCAGAAAGTATATCAACACTGGAAACCGAGTGTTTAATTTGACTTTCAGTGTTGTGTTTGTATTGTTGGTGTATGTGGGCAGCCTCGCAGTCTCTCCTCATAACTTGCAGAAAAGTGAAATAAGGTTTCTTCAGAGAGAGTGAAGCCCACGCACAATAGGCAGCGTTAGTCATCCGTGGGAGCGCATCCAGATTCCGTCAGCATGAAATCCCCAAACCCCATCACCTCGACCCGAGTCCAAGCTCAGAAAACTGGACTGGAATGGGAGCGTAGTAATAAGCACAAATCCAATCGATTATAGCAACACAGGGAGCACACAGACGAGGTAGCCGTGCAGGGGCAGAGGAAGTGCAATACCCTCATGGTGCTCCGCCAGCAGTCCCAGGAGGGAGGGGATTGCTTCACAAGGTCCGAGGGCTCTTGTCCTGTGTCTGCAGTATTGCTCTGGTGGATCGTAAATGTGCGGCCCTTTCTTCATTCCACATCACAGGCAAACGTGCTACCGTGATGGCTTCGGCTGGTAAGCCCACGTGATCAAAGCCCTCTCCATCCCTCAGACTGTCTGCTCTGCCTGACAGATGCACTTCTCATCATGAGTTCACGAGGTGCCATTTTCCACAACACACACTAGGAGCCGGTTTAATGTGAGCCTGCAGGTGAAAAAAAATGTCTTGCCTTAGCTGACTGACAAAACCAGGATTCCAGGATTATGAGGCCAGAAGGCAAGGGCCAGACCTGCAGTGGTGATCCCCCTCTCAAATCCAAGACGTTGGGGGGCAACGCCTTTGCTTTTATCCCTTACCTATTGCCTCTTTGCCACCAAATAATGCCATTTGGACTGTAATGTATATCAGAAACCTGGAGGAATGTCTACTATATAGATATAGTGCCAACTGAGTAAGATTAGGAATATATTTAAGAGTTTAATGATCCTAAGAGAAATCTGAGTCAGGTCTTATTTCAAGAACCTTTGTACTGAGCTGTGGTAACCAAACTGGGCTACCCTGTGTGGGCAAACAGGTGCCTTTTGGTTTGGTTTGGGGGCTTTTTTTTCTTTTATGCAGGTGATTTTTTTTTCATTTGAGGTATGATTGACATATAACATTGTATTAGTTTCAGGTGTACAACATTATGATTTGATACATGTATATACTGCAAAATGATCACCCCCAATAGGTCTAGTTAGTATCCATCTCTACACATAGTTAACAAAGTTTTTTTCTTGTGATGAGAACTCTTAAGATCTACTCTCTTAGCAACTTCCAAATATACAATAGAGTATTACTAACTATAGTCACCATGCTGTACATTAGATCCCCAGGACTTATTTATTTTATTCTGGCAAACACTTGATTTGAGAGAAATTCTTGTGCTTCCCCCTCACATGGTCTTTTGTGGGCCACTCTGCTACCCCCCTGCAAGTCTCTCTAAGTTCAAACCTTGGGCCAGAGTTTTGGTCATTTATCTTAGGAGCCCCTGATGCAAATATTCTTTTAAAAAATAAGTAATGGCTTTTTGTGACATACAAAATAAATGTTTATTTTTTTTTTGACAGCTTTGAAACATTCTTTGGTAATTTTGGCCCTGATGAATTGTGCACAATCATCTCTACCATTACCTATGACATTTTTTAACAAAACTGAACTTCAAAAATTCCCTGAGTGGGGCTTCCCTGGTGGCGCAGTGGTTGAGAGTCCACCTGCCAATGCAGGGGACACAGGTTCATGCCCTGGTCCGGGAAGATCCCACATGCCACGGAGCAGCTGGACCCGTGAGCCATGGCCTCTGAGCCTGCGCGTCCAGAGCCCGTGCTCTGCAACAGTGAGAGGCCCACATACTGCAAAAAAAAAAAAATTCCCTGAGCATGTCAAGATGTTCTCAGTACTTTCTGTGCACTCTCTCTCCCCTCTGAATAAACATCTTCCCCTTGTTCTTTGTTCTTTTCCAGAAAAATGCTCATCTGATTTCTAATACTCAGCTCGAGTCAGTTCTTTTCTGCTTCCTTTAAAACACCACTTCCTTTGCACAATCTGTACTACATTAGAACTATGACGTCCTTGGACAAAAATCCCAAATCTGATTCATTCTTGTTTCTCTAGCAATTATTGCAGGGTCCGTATGAGAGCTCACTTTAGTAAGTATTTGTGGAAATGAATTGGAAACCTGAAGTGTGATCTTTATTATATTCCTACTGGCCCCCTCACCCAGGGTGTTATCCTAAGGGCTCTCACATCTATTCCCATTCCCACAATTGGTGGAAGCCCTGTTTAGATATTTGGCAAGGCAAGCACATGTTGAGATTTTTGGCTTTGGGTGCTAATGATTTCAACTGATGAGATGTTTTCACGTGTTATAAAATGAGGCATGATAAGGCAAGGTGACTGACATTACTTCTCACTCTTACTTCAGAAGACCCTAAGCTTAGAAAAAGGAACCCTTGTACACTTGATGGGGATGCAAATTGGTGCAGCCACTGTGGAAAATAGTGTGGAGTTTACTCAGAAAACTAAAAAATATAACCACCATATGATCCAGCAATTCCATTCCTAGGTACATATCCAAAAAAAAATTAAAAGATACATGCACCACAGTGTTCATAGCAGCATTAGTTACAGTAGCCAAGATATGGGAGCAACCTGTGTCCATCAATAAATGGATGGATAAAGAAGATGTGGTATATATACACTGGAATACTACTCAGCCATAAAAACAAATGAAATTTTGCCATGTGCAGAAACACAGATGGAATTGGAGGGTATTAATCTTAATGAAATAAGTCAGAGGGAGAAAGACAAATACTGTGTGATATCACTTATGTGTGAAATCTAAAACACAAAAAACCCATTCTTGCCACTTTTATTCAACATACTTTTGGAAGTTCTAGCCACAGGAATCAGACAAGAAAAAGAAACAAGAGGAGTCCAAATTGGAGAAGTATAATTGTCACTGTTTGTAGATGACATGATACTATACATAGAAAATCCTCAAGATGCCACCAAAAAACTACGAGAGCTCATCAATGATTTAGGTAAAGTTGCAGGATACAAAATTAATATACAAAAATCTATTGCACTTCTGTACGCTAAAAACAAAGTATACCTAGGAATAAACCTACCTAAGGAGGTAAAAGACCTGTATTCAGAAAACTATAAGACACTGATGAAAAAAATTGAAGAAGACACAAACCAATGGAAAGATATACTGTTGTTCATAGATTGGAAGAATTAATATTGCTAAAATGACCATAGTTCCCAAGGCAATCTACAGATTCAGTGCAAGCCCTATCAGAACACCAAGGGCATTTTTCACAGAACTAGAACAAATCATTTTAAAATTTGTATGGAAACATAAAGACCCCAATTATCCAAAACAATCTTGAGAAAGAAGAATTGAGCTGGAGGAATCATGCTCCTTACCTTTCAAATATACTGCAAAGTTACAGTAATCAAAACATCATGGTACTGGCACAAAAACAAACACTTAGATCAGTGGAACAGAATAGAGAGCCCAGAAGTAAACCCACACACTTATGGTCAATTAATCTACAACAAAGGAGGCAAGGATATACAATGGAGAAAAGATAGTTTCTTCAATAAGTTGTGCTGAGAACACTGGACAGCTACATGTAATAGAGTGAAATTAGAATATTCTCTAACACCACATACAAAAGTAAACTCAAAATGGATTAAAAACCTAAATATAAGAACAGAAACCATAAAATTCCTAGAAGAAAACATAGGCTAAACACTCTGACATAAATCATAGCAATATTTTTTTGGATCCGTCTCCTAAAGCAAAGGAAATAAAAGCAAAAATAAACAAATGGCACCTAATTAAACTGAAAAGCTTTTGCACAGCAAAGGCAACCATCGACAAAATGAAAAGACAACCTACTGAATGGGAGAAAAGATATGTAAATGATTATACAAAATATAAAAACAGCTCATACAACTTAACATCAAAAAAACAAACACCCAGATTTTAAAATGGGCAGAAGACCTGAAGAGACAGTTTTCCAAATTAGATATGTATACACATGGCCAACGGGCACATGAAAAGATACTCAACATGGTGAATCATCAGAGAAATGCAAATTAAAACCACCATGACATATCAACTCACACCCATCAGAATGGCTATCATCAAAAAGAACACAAATAACAAATGTTGGCTAGGGTGTAGAAGAAAGGGAAACCTTATATACTGTTGTTGGGAATGTAAATTGGTACAGCAACTGTGGAAAACACTAGTTCAAAAATGTACATGCACCCCGATGTTCATAGCAGTATGATTTATAATTACATTGCTTTTTACAACAGCACTTGTTTTTACAATTGCGTTTACAAGAGCATTATTACAATACAAGGTATAGAAACAACCTAAATGTGTATCCACAGATGAATGGATTAAGAACATGTGGTATATATATTCAATGGAAGACTAGTCAGCCATAAAATGAATGAAATTTTGCCATTTGCAAGAGCATGGATGGACTTGGAGGGTATTATGCTAAGTGAAGTAAGTCAGACAGAGAAAGACAAATACAGTATGATGTCACTTATATGTGGAATCTAAAAAATACAACAAACTAGTGAATATAACAAAACAGAAACAGACTCTCAGATACAGAGAATAAACTAGTGGTTACCAGTGGGGAGAGGGAAGCGGGGAGCAAGATAAGGCTAGGGGATTAAGAGGTACAAACACTAAAAATAAAAAAGCTGCAAGGATATATTGCACAGCACAGGGAATATAGCCATAATTTTTTAATAACTATAAATGGAGTATTACCTTTAAAAATCATGAATCATGGGCTTCCCTGGTGGCGCAGTGGTTGACAGTCTGCCTGCCGATGCAGGGGACACAGGTTCGTGCCCTGGTCCGGGAAGATCCCACGTGCCACGGAGTGGCTGGGCCCGTGAGCCATGGCCGCTGAGCCTGCGCGTCTGGAGCCTGTGCTCCACAACGGGAGAGGCCACAGCAGTGAGAGGCCCGCATACCGCAAAAAAAAAAAAAAGAAGAAGACAGCCAGGAAGTGTGCACTCACCAGACACTGGGAAAAAACCCTAGGCTTGAAGGTCTAGCAGGTTTGAAAAGTGAGTTCCAGTCTCTTATCTGCCATGTTGGACTTTTATAACCTAAACACTTGTTAATTTTTCTGGGTTTTTTTGAACATGTAAATATATGGGGGTGGGGAGGTGGAGTAAGTTATATTTTGTTTCCCTTCTGCCTATATAATTGCCTGATTCACTAATAATTAACCTAAGTATACCACGTAAAGTGTTATGTTCAAATTCAAGTTTCTCTTCTATGAACTGTTGAAAGTGTCACAGTTGCATTCATGGCTTGACTTGCAAATTATCACTACAGCTTTCGTCAGTAAAATGTAGACCATCTGCCAATAAACTTGAACAGAATTGAAGCAGCTTGAAAGTGAAGCCTACTTAAATCATTTATAGACAATTTTCTCTCCTACAAATTTTAGGAAAAGTTTTTCAAAGTTTAAATAGAAAACAGTCAAAAGACAGAAGCTTCTGGATGGCGTTATCTCCTCAGCTACTACAAGAATTATGGCAAAATTGGACAGATGCCATCCTGTTAAATTTATGTCTTGGTGAAATATATATTATCATTAAATATGAATAATTTTCAACAAAAAAGGGAGTTTTAGCAAGATGGAGATTTTGGTTTTATTTAATCAAGTTAAAATGTGGAACTTTATAAACTGCAACCAAATTGGACCAATTGGTGAGAAAATAAACTATTTTACTTCCCACACAAGTTAAATAAGCAAGATTTTTTAAAAATTCCTCTTTCGTCTGAAGTAATCATACAAAAAGCAAAGAGAAACCCCGTAACTCTAGGGAGAGATTGACTGAGGTAAGTACCAAAGTAATTTAAGCCAAAACTTACTTTTACAAAGAGTTTAAAAGAGGAAAGAAAAAAAAGTCTTAAGTAATGTCTGAAGAAAACAGTAACTTGCATAGTATTGAAATGTTTTAAAACTGAAGTGAGCCTTAAAAACATCTTTTAACTAAAAGTTTTTAAGCAGTAATTAGTTATTTAAATATAAAATACTTTGCATCAAATTACTTTATATGCTGATTCGTACTTCAAGATTTTAGTAAAAACTTATGAAAGAAATGGCACCCACCTGCAAATCCACGTGTCATGCAATCCCCAGTAATAAGAGTCTCTGTTATCTGAGATCCTTCATAGGTCTAACATATTTTTGGTCATGGACTGTGTCCCCATTTTGTTTAACAGAAATTACAGTTGAACTCTCTTCGTCTCTAAAACAACCTGAAATCCAAGAGCTACCGCTTATCTACAGCATCTATAGCTCACTTTATTACCCATCAGGGTGAATATGGGTAAATAGCAAGAAGGAGGATGCATCGCTGACAGAGCTGGGTGTAGGGCTGAGCAGGTCTTCCTAGGAGAATGCCTCTTCAGGTGGGGTCTGGGAACTAGCATCAGAATTCCCCCGAGGCTTGTTTAAATCATACTTTTTAATTGAGATAGTATTAAATATAACCATTAAAATAAAGAGAATTGGCATCTCTATAATGTTGAATTGTTCTATCCATTAGCATGGAGTATATCTTTATTTATTCATATATGCTTTAAAACTTGAAGAGTCTTGTGCATACATTAAACTACAATAATTGCTAGCTATTGTCTTTGTTTTTATTGTAAATATTTCATTTTTTCTTGTAATTTCTAGGTTTTTACTCAGTTCTAGAAAAATGCAACTGTTTTTCAAAACTAATCAATTATCTACAGTAACATTTCCAGAACTTTTTATTAATTTTGTGTACAGATGCTAACCTTTTCCATCTAAATCTTATTCTTCTTTCTTGTTTTGTAGAATAGGCTTGGATTATGGTACAGTATTAAACAGCAGAAATAGGACATTGTTAAAGTAAAAGAAATGACTAAATTTTCTCTACTAGATATGATTTCCTTAGGTTTTGTTATATCACAAAACTTTCACCCCCTGCATTGGAAGGCAAAGTCTTAACCACTGGACTGCCAGGGAAGTCCCTATTTTATGTTGTTCTTATCTGATTTGAAAGCATAAGTTGAACCAGCCACAAAAAATGAATTGGGAAGATTTTCTCTCTTTTTCAAACTTACTACATTTACTTGTATAAGATAGAAATCATCTGTTCCATGAAAGTTTGGTGAAAAATTACTTAAAAAAATATGAATCCTTTCATAATGTGCATGCATATCAAATAACCATGTTGTACACCTTAAATGTATTACAATTTTATTTGCTAATTATGCATCAGTAAAGTTGTAAGAGTGATACAATAAACCCTCCTCAAATTTGGGAAACATGGGAAACTAAAAACTAAGAAAATAAAGTCACTCAACATGCCAACACTGAGAGTTAAGCCCTGGTAGCATTTTACTGTATTTCCTTCAGGTCTTTTATATAACTCGCCATTCATTCATTTTGAAAACATTCATGTGAGTTTAACTGACGCTGAGCACAGTGTGAGGCACAGGGATACCCCGGGAACAAGACAAACACGGTCCCCTCCTGGCAGAGCTCACCGTTTGGTGACAGAGGCAGACACTGAACTGGGGTCCACAGGTGCAGCTGTGCTGTGACAGCAGGTCCGGGAAGCATGAAGTGTAGGGACATGATGCTGCTGAAAGTCCAGGGAAAACTCGGAGTCAAATCTGAGGCTGAAGAGGAGGCGTTGGCTGGGGGAGAGTGTTCCACATGGAAGAGAGTATGTGGTGAAGGCACTAAAGTAGGGGAAAGGATGCACTTTTGAGGGACAGAGAACTCTTCAGATATGGCGGAGCACATAGAGTAAGGAGGAGAGCAGCACGAGCTGAGTTTGGAGACCTTGGGGGGAATTTGGAGGCCATTTAAGAGCAATGGGAAGCTGGTCCAGTTCCTTCCGCAGCAGTTACGTGAGGACACGGGATGTCTGGATCCCTCACGCTTGAGAGGATGTGGGGGACCTGGCAGGAGGTGATGGTGTTCAGGTGAGTGACAATGAGATTGGACGACAGTGTGTGCGTGCCGGGGTGGGAGTGTTTCTTAGAGGGTGAAAGAAACTCTAATTACTTCAGAATAGTAATAACTATTCAGTATAGTTATAATTATTACTTCAGTATAGTTTGATCTAATCAATTTCCTGTTTCTATTTGTGCTACTTTAGTGCTTCATATTTTCTATAAATGTATCGATTTCTTCTGGGTTTTTTACTTTATTGCTGTACTTTTCATAATATTCTAATTCTTTTTAAAAATGAGTTTATCTTGTTTATTTCCTATTTTTCATTCTGTATTTTATTTCTTGTCTCCCCTTTTTTGTGATCAGTCTTTCTAGAAACCTTTTTTGGGTTTTGTTTGTTGGTTGGTTGGCTGGTTTTTGTCAGTCTCTTTGTGGTCAGTCTTTCTAGAAGCCTTCTTTTATATTTTTAAACAACCAGCTTTCATTTCTTGTTATAGGCTTATCAGATTTTGCTATCAAGGTTATGAAACCACTTGAGAAGTATTCCAATTTTTTTTGGTTTCTGAAAGAATTTTTTTAATATTTGTGTTTTTATTAGTATTCTAATGCTTAGAATACTTAATTTGTGAAGTTAAAAGACCTATCCCTTAATTTTGTGAAGGTTTAATTATTAAGATTCTATTTCTTTACTAGGTAATAGGACTAGGTTGTCTATTTCTCTTTGTGTCAGTTTTGGCAAGTTCTATTTTTCTAATAATTTGTCCACTTAGTCTAAATTTAAAATTTATTAGCAGAATGTTGTCATTCTCTGATGACTTTTCTTAATGTATCTTTGATCTGGAGATATTCTCAACCCGATTTTCAGTTCACTAAGTTTTTCTTCAATAATGTACATTGTTATTTTTCCCGACATGTGTGTTCTTTATCTGAATTATTACACTTTTATAACCAATGTTTCTACATGGCTCCTTTTTATGACTCATTGCTTCTATGTACAAAAATCTGCCCTTATTTTGCAGGGGATATGTATTGTACTTTTAAAAAATACTAATCCTTTCCTTCTTTCATTTATTCTTCATCACACGACATTGACTATGCAATGTATTTTCTTGGCTCTTATCATAGTTGCATTCCTTGGGTAGGAACATTCTTCTCTGGGAGATTTAATAAATGTGCATGAAGAAGAACAAGTTTTAATAAAGGAAGTGATGTGCACCAAAACCTAAATAAAACCAGAGGCACAATTGTGCTGTGATTTTGACTGCCCTTCCCCCATATCAGCAAGAATATATGATATTCACTTTAAGCTCTAAAGAAAGCAGCTCTGGGAAATGATAGTTTCCTTTCTTATAATCTACCTGTCCTGGAGGTGTGAAGCAGGTGAGGAAATGTAGGAGTAGGGAATCCTTGGAGCTGGTTGTTTTTGTTTTTTCCTTACCCCAGCAGGTTATTAGGACTGCCCAGAACTTCATCCCAGGTAACTTGCCTCACATGTCTAAACAACAAAAAATAATGAGCCCCTAAGGGCACATGGGGTCGAGAGAAAACTTTCTCCAGCCTAATTCCTGAACATGGAGACCTGCCCATACTTCCCCAGAGAGCTTTGGGGAGAGCCTCACCCCAAAGATCTGATCAGAACTGCCTCCTGAGTCCCAGACAGTCCCCACAGTTCCTAATTTAGCTCTCAGATTATACTGGTCATTTGTCCAGAGCTTTAAGCCATTCCTGATACTTCCCTCCCTCCTTCCCTTCCTTTCTTCCTTCTTTTCTCCCCACCTTTTATTTTTTTCTCCTAGTCCAGGAATAGAGTTTAAATTGAAGAAACATTCAGAAAGAATGAAATGAGACTTTGCAATGCAAGACAATAGAGAAATATTGGCTACATATTGAAATGTAATGGAAACATTCTACTCACAGCTAAGATATTCTTCATAGTAAGTACCACAGAAGGACATTCTTAAAATGCAAGAAATCCTGGTATCTATGAATTTTTAAGAATATCAGAAATTACTGAAAAATGATATATTTAACATTTTGCTTTATATAACTCCTGGTTCAAAGGAAAAAAATATATAAACATAATAAAAGCAGAAGGAAATGAATACAAATAGAAGCGAAAAAAATAATACATTCAAAAACAGAAAGACAGGACAATAGATAAATGAATCCAATAACAAGTTTTATTTTTAATCTATAAATTAGTTAATCATCTGGCAGGGATCATTAGAAGTTAGAAAAATTAAAAATCAACTTTTGAGCCTTAAAGGGAGAATAAGAAAATGACATTGGCATCAAGCTATACAGGGTATCCTACTTAAAGTCTAGGAATATGTGTGTATATCTCCCAGACTTTCCCTGGTTAGCGTTTGGCTCCCTCTCTTTTCCAGGTTGAACACTGTATTTCATGTTCTGATTTTTCCACATCCATTAAACAGAGGCTCAAGCTGGTTATCTATGTCCTTTAAAATTCTTTGCTGTTATTCTTATATAAAAAATGTTGAATTATTTTTTTAATTATGGGAATAAACCATTCTTGGTAATGATATATCAATCTTTTGGGGATTTCATTTGTTATTGTCATATTTGTATTTTTCATCTATGTCCTAATCTACAGTATTAAAATCTGTATCCTCTAGTTTTTTTTTTTCTGCTTTTTGCTCGGTTGTTTGGTTGGTTTTGGAGACAAGTAATCCTAGTTCTGGTTTTAGGTATGTTCTTTACATTTTGTGCTCTAGAACATTTAAAGTAGCACAAGAATTCTTGGTTCTTGGAGGCTTTAGAAATAAGCCCTTGGTCTCAGATATGTGGGTTGAATTCTTAGATGATTCTTCAAATTCTGCCATGTTTCTCAACTATCTAGTTTCTCAGTTCTTGCTTGGGACAATTCCAGTTCTTATCCCCAAATTCATGAGTAGAATTGCATTCAATAATCTGTTTTGTCTGTTTTTTTCTAAGATTCTTTCTTTTAAAAATACTTTGATAATTTGTTTTTAAAATAGCTTGAGGCTTATTGAGATATAATTTATGTAAAATAAAATGCACAAGTACATAGTTTAAAATTCTGACAGATGTAAACACCTGTGTAATCAATACTCAAGATATTTCCATCACCCCCAAGACTTTCCTTGTGACACTTACAGTTAGTCCCCACTGCTGCCAGGCAAACACTGTTCTGATTTATATCACTATAAATCAGATTCACATGGAATATGTGTATGTGTGTGCTCTTAGTATAATGCTTTTGTGCTTTATGCATGTTATTACATGTAATAATAATTGCTTTAATTGCTAAGTACAATGCCATTGTTGGAATACACCACAATTTGTTCAACTGTGCTCTTGTTAATAGATATTTGAGTTGTTTCTGGGTTTTAGCTATTATGAATAAAGCTGCCATAAATATTCATGTGCATGTCTTTTGGTGGACACATGTGTTTATTTTTCTTGATAAACATGTAGGAGTAGAACTGTTGGATCATAGAGTAGATGTATGTTTAAAAAAAAAACCCACAGAGGGACACAAAGAAGCTCTTAGAGGTGATAGATGTCCATTACCTTGACGTGGTAATAATTTCACAGGTGTTTACATATGTCCAAACTTATCAGATTGTATATATAAAGTACATGCAGTTTTTTTGTATATGAATTGTTACTCAATAAAGCTATTATTTAAAAAAGAAAATGCCAACAAATTTCCTAGAATGATTTTACTCTTTTACTTCTGACCAGCAGTGTAGGAGTTCCAGTTGTCCCACATCTTTTCCAACACTTAGTATTGTCAGTCTTATCAATTTTAGCCATTTTAATCTTTATACAGTAGCATCTCATTGTGGGTTTAACTTGCATTTCTTTTTTTTTTTTTTTAAACAGATCTCAAAGACAAAGTCGTGTTGACCTTATACAGACCTTCACTTCATGAAAATCTGTTTCAAATCTTTTATTTATTTATTTATTTAATTTTGGCTGTGTTGGGTCTTCATTTCTGTGAGAGGGCTCTCTCTAGTTGTGGCAAGTGGGGGCCACTCTTCATTGCGGTGCACAGGCCTCTCACTGTCGTGGCCTCTCTTGTTGTGGAGCACAGGCTCCAGATGCGCAGGCTCAGTAGTTGTGGCTCACGGGCTTAGTTGCTCCACAGCATGTGGGATCTTCCCAGACCAGGGCTCGAACCCGTGTCCCCTGCATTGGCAGGCAGATTCTCAACCACTGTGCCACCATGGAAGCCCTTAACTTGCATTTCTTAATGTCTAATTACAATAAGCGCCATTTAATGTACCTACTGGATAGTTTTTCTTCTTTTTGGAAATGTCTGTTCAAGTGATGTGCCCACATATTTTTTAATTGGGTTGTTTATTTTTATCAGCATTCATTTTTGAAAACTTCTCTTTAGTTCCTGCAGTTATAAGTTTATTCTTTCGTGCTAATTAGTGTGAATTCTAATAAATTATTCATCATAGTGATTAATAACAACCATGTCTCATTTAATAGATGTTATAAATAGTTGTTAAATTTCAAAACTCCATTTTTGTGCAAATAACATATAATTATAAGAAGTAGAGGAATAAAAGACCAAGAATATTAGCCTCAATAAACAACCAACATCATACTTAAATGTAAAACTCTAGAAAACACACTTCACAAATCCTGCTATATCGTGCACTGCTAATGACAGTGAGGATGGAAAAGGTTTCAGAAAAATCTGACCTTTTTTCACCCATGATCCTTTAAAATGATCATACCATTGAGACTGAAATTTCACTTATAGGAATTTTTAGATATTCATGCAGAGTTCTAAAAAAGAATTTCATTACAATATTATTTACATCAGTGAATAAATTAAAGCAACTTAAATGTCCAGTATAGGAAAGAAGTTAAATGAACGATGCTAAGGCAAAGTGATATTAGGTTAAAAAAAATCACATTTTAATAACACAAGAGAATGTATAAATGCTATGTATAATGAGAAGGATTATTCTCGAAGTGTGAAAAATTTAAAAACTGTTCAAAGAAAAAAGAAGAAATTATATCTCATAGCTTTAAAACCAGAGATGAGATTGCTAACAAGAATTCTCCCCAACTGTATGGAAAGATAGATTTGTGATATTTGTGAGATACATCTATTATTTGCAGTATATATTAATGTTTAATACACATACATGTGATATATATCATATGTATGATACTGAAATTTATCAGATATGCAGTGCATGGGTTTTAGGTTCAGATGCCTGGGTTTGTGTCTTCACCTGCTACCTTGAGAATTAATTTTTTTCCCTTTGACTCTCAATTAAGAACAGCAGCTTCCTAACAGGTTTGTTATAAATACTGAAAGAGTTAATGAGCAAAAAGCAAAAGGCCTGGCAAAAAGTGAGAGGTATCTTAGTAAGTATTAGCAAAAATTGCTGGCTTTCATTACAGTATTATTTTTACTATTGTTATTTAGTTATTACTTTATGTTATTGTTATTGCTACTTTATGTCTGTATTTCCTATTGCTGTTTAAAAGCACATTCGTTATTATCTTTCTGCATGAAATGCAATTACGAAGCATGCTCCATATATAGTGTGCTCATTTAACACAATATGCTACCTTTTCGAAATTGTGTGTAAATATATTGATGATTGCATAATGTTTCAACAATGATAGTGTCACTATTTAACCTCCTGGATAAGAAGGATGATTTCGTAAGATCCATATCTTAAAGGTGGAATTAGAGCGCTGCCCGTTTGTCTCTCAGCTCCAAACCCACTCTTGCCGGCTCTCCTCTGCAAACCACGTTTCAGTTTTTCGCTCCCAGACACTTGGCGCGGTTCGGCCCACTAGGACGTTAGAGGGTTTCTGGAATGCTCAGAGGGGGCAAGGACTTGCTCTGCCCTGCGCACTTTCTGTCCTTCTTTGCTTCGTTCCCCCGCAGGCTCCCGAGCAAGGCTTCCTCCCCCAGGCAGTGACTGCCCTGCCCGCAGCCGCTGGTGACAGTTTGCAGCGCTCCAGGGTTTGCAGTGAGCAAGCTTCACTGCCCTCTGCTCCTCCCAGACCGGATCAGCTCCCGGGAGCTCTGGTCCCACCTGCACTGGACCCTCCGCGGAATTTCTGAAGCATCTACGCCAGCCTAGCAGCGCCCTCTTCAGAGACCTGACTCCCAGCTCCTCAAGAGTCGAATTTCAATTATCTCCAGCTCCTCGGTCCCCCCTGTCCTGGAAGTGGTACCTTCATAATACCTTCACATCCTATTACTCAGTCTCCAATACTCAATTAACATCCTTTATATTAAACTTTGTCTGTTAAAACAACTAGCATGGTTTCTTTGTCCGGACTAGATCCTAACTGGTGGAATGGGTAAAAATGTGAGTCCCCCCAGACTCAGTACCGGTTTGGCTGTGAGGTTGGATCTGCCCTTCAGCCAGTCCACTGTCGCCAGCAGTAAGCTCCCCTTGCTGTCTCCTCTCCATCAAACTGGACACATCTGACATATTAAGTATGCATTTCTGTGATTTCTGGCTTGAAGGGTGCATCCTAAAATTATTGGCCATTTATTTGTTTTCTTACTAAATAATATTGTCATGTCCTTCAACTCATTTTTTTTTCATATTTTCTTCCTTTTATTCTGGTTCTCTTCTACTTCTTAAATTAAATCTTTATATTTTAAAGCAGCGGTCGCCAACCTTTCTGGTACCAGGGACCGATTTCGTGGAAGATGGTTTTTCCACGGAAGGGAGGGGAAGTTGGTTCAGGTGGTAATGAGAGAGAAGGGGAGCGGCACAGGAAGCTTCCCTCGTTAGCCCGCCACTCACCTCCTGCTGTGCCCACCAGGTTCCTAACAGGCTGTGCACCGGTAGCACCTGGGGCTTGGGGAACCCTGTTTTAAAGTATTTTTTAATACTTTGATTTCAATTTTTCCTTAAACCAATTTCTGAAAGGTTTTTTTTTTTTTTTATTCTTTTTAAAGCAAATCGACCACTGTCTGATAAAGTCCTAGCTGTGGAAATACTGTCTTCTTTGGTCCCATGTTTCTAGTTCTGTTTCTCAACTTACATCCTGCTCCAGGAATAGCTCTGTCCTCTTTCCTCTCAGTTCCCTCAATTCTCATGGGTGTTTGATTTTGCTCCCAGATGGCTTGCACACTCTCCTCAGCACTGAGTCCCCCAACACTTGGCAAGCCCAGCCTGCATGCCCTGGGGGCAATTGACGAAGGGGAGGCGGGAGGGAGGCTCTGCTCCAATATCTCCACTTTGATCACACATTGCAAAATAGTTCCTTGTTCAAAAAATATTTATTAAGTACCTGCTTTGTACCAGATATGGTTCTTAGCACTGGAGACAACAGAGTGAAGAAAGAGACAATGAACAAATACACACATGTATGTATCTCATTTTGTCACACAGAGTATTTTATATGTATTTCTGTGAGGTAGTTAGAAGTGCTGTGATCAAGAGGGCATGTAACTGATTAGAGAGTAATGGGCATAAAAGTTCAATAAAAACACATAGAAAAATCCCAAATGCCCACTGGAAGGAAAATGGATAAATAAATTATGGTATTGTCAATGAAACATCAGCAACAGTAAATGTAAATGAACCGCAGCTACACACAGTAATGTAAAGAAAAATTCACAATATAAAAGTGAGCGGGAGGGCTTCCCTGGTGGCGCAGTGTTGAGAGTCCGCCTGCCGATGCAAGGGACACGGGTTCGTGCCCCGGTCTGGGAAGATCCCACATGCCGCGGAGCGGCTGGGCCCGTGAGCATGGCCGCTGAGCCTGCGCATCCAGAGCCTGTGCTCCACAACGGGAGAGGCCACAACAGTGAGAGGCCCGTGTACCACAAAAAAAAAAAAAGTGAGTGGGAGAGTTAAGTTCCAAAAGATTAAATAGTGCATAATACCATTTTTATGAAGTTAAAATACATATTTTTCTTACACACTGGACACAAGATTCAGTATGCCTGTTATGTCTGGTGGGAGTTGCAATAGGACAGAACAGAGGAGAACTGCATGTTTAGATGTAAACTACTGTCAATATTCTCTCTATGTGTTAGGTGGTAATTTCAGGATGCTAAGTAGGGGAGAGAAAAAGTGAGAAAGGGAAGAGGCAGAAACAATTCTAAAAATTCTTTTAGAAGAGAAAAGTTCCTTTCTTTTCTTCCTGAAAAAATTCAGTTCAAAACCCTACAGGCAGGGCTGGTGAACATAGGTGTCCCTAGAGGGGTGGAGAGACTGGATGCTACAATGGTCCAGGAGGGGACGCAGAATGTGGTGAGGAGGGCAGAGCCATGGGTGGGTGTTATGGACTGAACGTTTGTGTCCCCCACCCCTAATTCATATGTTGAAGCCTAACTTCCAGTGTGCCTGCATTTGGAGCTGAGACCTCTTTGAACTCTGAGGTCATATGGGTGGGGCCCTGATTCAATAGGATTAGGGTCCTTCCAAGAAGACTTGTGAACTTGTGAAGGTCATAAAGTCAAGAAAAGAGTGAAGAGCTGCTCCAGAATGGAGTGTACTAACAGATATGACAATCCACTCAGCAAAGGATCTTGGATTTGATCCTTTTGTGGTACACGACATTAGTTGGTCAACTGGTGAAACCTGGTTGGGGTCTCAGGATCAGATGGACATAGTGTATCACTGATTTAGATGGTTGTTTGTGGTTATTCAGGAGAATACCTTTGCTTGTAGCAAATACACAGCACAGTATTCAGGAGTCATGGGCTTCAGGTCAGCAGCATACTCTCTCATGCTTCAGGAAAAATATTATGTGTCCTATTATTGAAACTTTTTGGCAAATTTGAAATTGTTTCAAAGCAAACAAATTTTTAAAAAGAGAGAAAAGGGAAATAATGATGGCAAGTACAGGCCAAGATATATGTCTATAAAACTAGCAAAACAAATAAACAAACAAAAAATACCATAGCTCGAGGGAAAGGTGGAGTCAGCTGAAGATTATCTTAAGGTGGGTATTGGGTATATCCAATGTGTTTGTAAGCTATTGGGAGTGATACAGCAGAGAATGAAAATCTATTATTGTGTGAAGAAGGGTAGAGTGGCCCTTGAATATAAAGCCCTAGAATAGATGAGAAGGGTGGGATTCAGGCAGGAGGGCAGGAGTTGCCATTTTCTAGGAGCATAGAAAATTAACCTGAAAGAAAGATAAGACAAAATCTATCAGTCTAGAGGTAGGTGAGTTTGTAGATTTAATCATGGGATTATAGGTAGGTTCTTTGTTCTATTTTGTCAGTGACATATCAACTTGTCAGGCAAGGGAGAAAGGATAAAAGAAGTTGATTGTGTTACAGATAATGGAACATAAGCTAGATAAGAAGAGAAATAAAGGATGATTGACCAAGAAAAGGTGATTAGGTTAATGGATTGGAGACTTTGATGGGATAAAGTATTGGAGAGGTCATGCTGGAGAATGTAGGAAATTTAGGAATGAATATTCAAAGAGTGGGAAGTTTGAAAATATGACACTCATCCTACTAAGTTGTATTTCATAAGAATATCAGAAATAACATAGTTCAGTTATCTTAGGACTGGAGATGTGTCAGTGTCAGAGACGATGTGGGTGGATAAGAATGAAAACATTTTTGGAACAGTGTTAGATACAGGATTGTGGAGATGGTGAGTCTTAGGAACATCATTCAGGAAGACACTGGTATGCAGGAGAATCAAGTCACTCACATTTTTAGTGTTCATGTTTTAGTTAAATGTATAAGTAAGGGATTTAAAAATCATAAATGAATAGATTTAAAAACACAGCCAGTAAACTTTAAAAACTTTATACAGTATGATAGAAATATATTCGGCCATTTTTCTATTCTTAATTATTTGTCCTTATTAGAAATGGGTTTATTTTACTAAGAAAAGTCTATGTCTTGCCTAATGATTGCTGAAGACAGGTAAACAAAAATGAGGAAACATACTCATTTTGATAATGCCTATGTTGAGCCACTTAAAAATATATTTGTTAATCAAAACCTAGGAATCATTGCAGAAGTTGTGGAAATCTTTATAACAATATGAGATCTCAAAGTTAATTTATATTTTATGATAAATAGTAACGACAAGGAATATGTTTGATGAATAACTTGGGTCTCTTTCTGCCACTGTTTTGCTTTTATTAGAGAACACAGGGCACCAACTGAGGACCTTTCTGAGGTCCTTCTGAGGTCTGTGAAGTAAGTGTAAATGGAAGGAGAGATGATTATTTTTGAGAAAAGCTGGGACTATATTAAGTGGATAAAAACATGAGTATTTCATCTATTGTTTCAAAGTAATTAAATCACAGAACATTAATGGTGAAATATGCATATTTTAATGAGTTTCAGGGTGCTTGTTTACTCCAGACTCATCTTTAATGTATTCTCAAACTTTTTTCTTCCTTTCTCTTAGTCATGGTTCATTAAATGTAGTTCACAGTTTCCATAGAACCTTGCATTTCTTCTCTCTCTCTTTTTTTTTATAGAGCTGAAATCGATTTTTTACAACTTCCATTTGTTCTATTATGCTTTAGAATGTCAGCACAAATAGGTGTAAAAGCTACTTTTATAGGTCATTATTTTTCTAAATTAAATGTACAACTTTTAAGTCCAGAGTTTATGGAATTATAGGGTAGAACCAGCAGTTAAAAAGATGAATGAAGTCCTGTGCACTTGTTTTCATGTTTAGGAGCTGTCAAAATCATCCTGGAGACAAAGATTGAAAATAAAAGCCTGGCAATCAATACTGTATTCTCTAAAATTGATAGATTTAACTTAATAAAATTAAAGAATGGCCCAATCCAAGCAATAAATTCCTAGCTTCATAAAATATAAATATGTGTTGCCTTTTAAATATATGATGCATTGCTTACATGTAGGAAAATATGCAATCTTAATTACAATTTATGAATTTAGAAAAATGTATATACATTTAACCTACACAACACAACAACAAGATACAGTGCATTTCTATCATCCCAAAGGATTCATCAAGCTCTCTCCCATCAGTCCCCCCACCTTGCACCAGAGAAAATCATCATTGACTTCTATTATCATAGATTAATTTTTTCTATACCTGAATTATAATCATTCATTATTAAGCTTTTATGTCTAATCTCTTTTACTGAACATTACAGCAATGTGGTTCATTCATGTTAGTTTGTGTAGCAGAAGTTTGCTCTTTTTTATTGTGTAATATTCCATTATATGAATATACCACAATTTATTTATCCCCAACTCTACATTAATGGACATTTGGATTGTTTCTTATTTGGAGCTCTTAAGAATAAAGTTGCTATGAGCATTCTAATTCAAGCCTTTTGACAGACATATTTATGCATTCATACTGGGTATTTACCAAGAGTAAGACTGCTGAATCATAGGGTAAGTGTATGTTATTTTCAGTGATCCTGAAAAAGTTTCTGACTTGCTTGTTCCACTTTATACCCATACAAACTGTAGATAAGAATTCCCATTGCTCCACATTGAATCCAGCATTTGGTACTGTCACTGTTTAATTTAATTTAATCATCCTGGTGAGTGTGCATTTTCCTGATGGCAGGGCCAGGACTAGGGTAGACAAGTAAAATTCTACCTCAGGCACAATGTTTAAGAGGGAGGACACCAAAAAACTCAGTAGTAAAGATAAATAACATTTTAATTCAATAATTTAAAAAACAAATATTAATGAGAAAAATCCATGTGGAACAAAATATCAAAAATTTAAGGAAATATGTGTCATGCTGGCAAAGATAGGGAAAAGACTTTGTGCTTTGCATTTAGTATAATGTTAGCAGTAGATCTTTGGTAAAAAGCCTGATGATCAGATCAGATCAATTTCCTTCTATTCTTAGATTTTGTGCATCTATTGAGATAATCATATGTTTTTTTTCTTGACTATTAATTGATGTTAAAATTTCAAACCATTCTCCATTAATGTCGTTGTGATATGCAAACCTATTCATACATTGCTGAATTCAATTTGTAAAGATTTTTGTAGAAATTTTATCCCTATGTTTCTGAGATTGAATACCTGTGATTTTTGTGTTTTGCCGGGTTTTGGTATCAGGTTTACATTAGCCTCATAAAATGAGATGGAAGTATTCCCATTTTTTCTACTTTCTGGAATAATTTGTGTAAAATTAACATTATTTCTTCCTTAAATGTTAGGAGAAATTCACCAGTGAAGACATCTGGACATGATAATACGTTCAGAATAAATCTATTTATAGATAGTATATTCAAAATGTCTACTTCTCCTTGTGTTGGTTTTGATAAAATGTGTTCTCAAGGAAGTTTTCATTTCATCTATGCTTCCAAATTTATTTGCACATAGCTGTTTATAATATCCTCTTATTATTGGTTTGTCTTACATTTTCTTTCCTGTTTTTTCTCTACCAGTCTTTCTATGGATTTATTAATTTTACTAAATTTTTTGAAAAACCCAGATTTAGTTTCTTGGTTGAGTTGCTCTGTTGTATGTCTCCTTCCTGTTTTACTGATTTTATCTTTATATTTTATTGCAGTTTGATGATTTATTCTGCCACCTTTTACTAGCTTCTTGGAATGCAAGTTTAGATCATTGGTTTTCAACATTTTTTCTTTTCTCATATATACATTTAAAGCCATAAATTTCCTTTCAAGCATTGCTTCAGCTGTATCCCACAAATTTGAGATGCCTTGTTTTTGTTTAATCTCTCATTTTAAAATATTTCAAAATTTTATTGTGATTACCTGAGTACACTGTAGGTTAGTGAAAAAAGTTTTTTGCTTAATTTTCAACCCTCTGGGGATTTTCTAATTATCCTTCTGTCATTAATTTCTAGTTTAATTACACTGTAGTCAAAGATTATAATCTTCATTATTTTATTCCTTCGAAATATGTTAGGACTTGCTTTATGGCTCTCTAAATATTTTTTTTTATTTTTTGGCAAAGAATCTATGTGCCTTAATGTATTTGAAAAGAATGTGAATGCTACATTTGTAGGAAGTGGTATTCTGTGTGTCATTTAGGCCAAATTGTTGATCAATGTGTTAATTGCATTGTTCTAATCTTCTATATTGTTTATTGGTTTTGAGATTGCTTGTTCTGTTATTGAGGGAGTGAGTTAAAATCTCTAGCTGTGATTTGAATTTATCTATTTCTCCTTTTTTCTCTTATATTTTTGTTTCATATATTTTGATATTATTAAATGCATACAAATTTATGATTTTATTCTTTTAATTTTTAAATTTTTTAACATTTTTATTGGAGTATAGTTGCTTTACAATGTTGTGTTAGTTTCTACTGTACAGCAAAGTGAATCAACTATACATATATTCCCTCTTTTTTGGATTTTCTTCCCATTTAGGTCACCACAGAGAATTGAGTAGACTTCCCTGTGCTATACAGTAGGTTCTCATTAGTTATCTATTTTATACATAGTATCAATAGTGTATATATGTCAATCCCAATCTCCCAATTTATCCCACCCACTTTTATCATTATAAGCTCTCCCTTTTTATTTCTAGAAATATTTCTTACTATAAAGTCTGATTTTTCTGATAGTAACATAGCCAACATAGTTGGTACCTGTCAGCCTCTAGTCACAACATATTCACCAATTGATAACTACATAACCTTGTTTTATATCTATTTCTGTCTAAAGACCCCTTATTTAATATACGTTGAACTCATGGGCAATAGCACTATAACACATATCTGAATTAAGCTTATCTTAATTTCTCCAGAAGGCACATAACAGCCTTTTTGCCAGTAGGAACACTAGACATCACTTTAGTACTATTTTGGGAGGCCATTTAAACACAAAATTTCACAGAAAAAAAACCCCACAAAAACGTGAAAAAAAGTGGCACTAAATAGACTGCAAAAAGGACACTTATTTCCAGTATGAGAGTGGAAACAGGAAGGCAGAAGGTCACCCTCTTCAACCTCCTCTGGAAACCTGTGTGTTGGGAGACTCAGATTTTTCACCATTCTGCACAGATTCACACATGACTTGAAAACACAGGAGCATTGATTTCAGGGTTACAAATAAATTTTAACTAGTAGGTGAATTTGAATATGTGAACAATGTGGATCAAGTATATATCTTTTTTCTGTCCTTTCAAGCTAAATCTTTCTGTGTTCTTATATGTAAAGTGTATCTCTTTTAAATAACAATGGTTGAATCATGTTTGTTTTTTAATATCTATTCTGACAACCTTTATCTTCTAATTGGAAATTTTAGTCCATTTATAATTAATGTAGTAATTACATTAATTTTTGATGTAATTTTTGACTCTACAGTCTTTCTATTCATTTTCTAATTTTTTCACATGTTCTGTGTTTCCCTATTTTACCTTTCTTGCCTTCTTTTGGAGTAATTATTATTTATCTTACCTGCTTTTTAGTTATATATTTTAAAAATTTTATTTAGTGGTTCTCTATGGAGCAGAATATTAGTCCTTTTCCTGTTACAATGACTTTAAATGAGTCTTGTAAAAACTTTCCAAGTAAATCAAGAACCTTACAACAGTTCAGAATAATAGGCTCCTGAAACATTTCAATAGTACAAGCCCCCAGAACATTTCAAAGTCACTTACATTCCCTTCCTAATTCAGTTCACTGCCATCACCATGTCGAAGAATAATTGGCTGTTTACAGTAAAGCTTTGTTTTAAAGAAATCAACTGAGAACTGTGTTACATGTATATTAAATTGTATTATGCAGCTCCTACTGCAGGAGACATCGCTCAGACATGCTTTTTTTATTGTCCAACATCAGCTCATCAAACAGGAGATAAACATTAACATTACATAAAACCTACAGAACAATCTTGTGCAAAGCTTAAAGAGCTCCTTGAAACCATACCTTTGTTGCCAAAGTAAATTATAAAATGTTGTTTAACATTGAGCAGTTACTGTAATTAAACTAGAATAATTTGTAATGTAATTTTATTCTTAGATTAGATTTTTAAGTTTTTTTTAATTGAGGTATAGTTGATTTACAATATTATATTAGTTTCAAGTGTACAACATAGCAATTCAAAATCTTTATAGAAATAAATCCATACACTTAATGTCAATTAATCTATGACAAAGGAGTTAAGAATTTACAATGGAGAAAAGACAGTCTTTCCAATAAATCATGTTGGGAAAACTGGACAGCTATATGATAAAGAATGAAATTAGAACATTTTCTCATACCATAAAGAAAGAAAAAAAAATTCAAAATGGATTAAAGACCTAAATATAAAACCTGAAACCATAAAACTCCTAGAAGAAAACAGAAGAACACTCTTTGACATAAATTATAGCAATATTTTTTTTTTGGATCTGTCTCTTAAGGGAAAGGAAACAAACAAACAAAAATAAGCAAATGGAACCTAATTAAACTTAAAAGCTTTTTCACAGTGAAGGAAATCATCAACAAAATGAAAAGACAACCTGTTGAATGGGAGAAGATATTTATAAATGACATGTCTGATAGGGGTTAATATCCAAAATATATAAAGAGCTCAAACAACTCAATATCAAAGAAACAACCCAATTAAAAAGTAGACACAAAACCTGAATAGACATTTTTCCAAAGAAGATATGCAGATATCACCTCACTCCTGTCAGAATGGCTATCATTAAAAAGTCTACAAATAACAAGTGCTGGAAAGGGTGTGGAGAAAAAGGAACCCTCCTACATTGTTGGTGGGATATAAATGTAAACTGGTACAGCCATTATGGAGAACAGTATGGAGGTTTCTCAGAAAACTAATGACCCAGCAATTCTACTCTTGGATATATAGCCAAAGAAAAAAACACTAATTCAAAAAGATATATGCACCCCAATGTTTGTGGCAGCATTATTTATAGTAACTGTCATATTAGATTGATACAAGATTAGTTTAGCTTTGAAAATGATTTTTATGCTTTTTCAGCTTTTTCTATTCTCTGCAATAGAAATTTTCTGAATCTTGGTACTTTAGTAACAGACCTAAAGCTACATGGCGAGGTATTGCCAAAGAGTAGAGTGAGAGAGAAGCAGAAGGGTATAACTAGTGAGTAGTTACTGATTTTTAATCCATAATTTATAATCCATAATTTTGTAAAAAAAATTGTCTATGTTATTAGTATTTTCTCCTTTTTACATGGTTTGTACATATTGTCCTCAAACATATTACATATGTACTTTAATTGTGAAAGCATTAAATTCTATCATAGTAAATTTTGAAATACATTACCAAAAAATCACTATTAACCTTAAACATCCGAAGAGAATCATTGTTAAACTTTTAGGGATTTATTAATCCAGTAATATCCATTCAATCTACTCATCTCAAAAGAGCTAATATTTGTATTGGCTCTATTTTATATTATTATGGGTTTGGATTGAAAAAGCAAGTTGTAAAAAGATACATTCAATATAATAATATTTAAGAATATTCAAAATAATAATGAAATTGTATTTTGGGCACATACGTATGGAAAATATACTGGAAATAAATAAAAATTATAGCTTTCAAATACTAGTTAACTAATGAAAGGCAGAAATAGAAATGAGATGGGGATACAGGGCTTTTTAACTCTCTGTAACATTTCTTGGATAATAAAGAGAGTTGAAGCAAGTATGATAAAGTATGTTTTGTCTGGCTGACAAATATGTTGCTGCTTTTATTACTATTTTCTGGATTTTTCTATATTTTATCATTAAAAATGTATTAAGCAAATAAAAAAGAGCTAGTTACTGAACATACTTACCAATTCAGTGTTCTCTACTTGCTAATGCAACCATTTCTCCCCTTAAAATTCCATCCCTCCACCCACTTTCATGAAGTTTTACTTTTGATAACTTCTTTATTTGAATGTTTGATTTATTCATTTTTAATTTTCTTGGTTAGTAAGAAAAACATTTAAGTTGAGAAAAATTTTTTCTCAGTACAGCTTTAGAAAATTCCATCTGTTTTGGCATAAAGTATCCTTACTATTACAAATATATATATTTAAACAAATATTTAAACAAATACCTTACATCTTTTGGATCATTTAGTAAACATTGATTATTTCCTAATATCATTGTCAGATTCTTTATTATACATTCATATATTTCATGTTGCTTAATACACTCCAAATTACTCAAACGTATTTTTAAAAAATCAAAAAATTACATAATCTAAAATCTGTCCCAAATGTGACAAATTCATGGAGAATTCTAATGTAAATGTTCAAGTTGTACAATTTTTGTAACCCTCAGCATTTGTTACAATATTTTCTACATTAAAAAAAAAAATCAGAGCACAAAAGTCAGTCGAAAGCCCATAAACACACTAAAAACTCACTCATTAAAAAAATAGTAAAATGCAAGTGGAAATTTTTGTTATTTAAAAAAAAAATCCCAATTGCACTATCATATTCTTATTACACTCACGTATTCTTCAACAAATTAAGTGTTTCTAGACCACCATTGGCAAGATCACAGTTTTCCAAGTAAAACTAAGACAGAAAACAAAGTAAATTACATAGCATCTTCCAGTTTGTTGTTAGCTCTCCGTGAAGACCATTGAAGTACTTCTTTCAAGATATTAAAATTTTTTACATGTTTAAATCATCCTACAACTGTTATACATCCCTCTCATAGAAACAATCGGAAAAACCTCACCAACTTTATTTCACACAAAACAACCAAATTTTATATGACTTACTTCCAACCCAATTAAAGAAAATAAATCTAAAAGTTGAAGAGTCAAAGTAAGTTATTACATTAATAACTATTATATAAATTCATCTATAATAGAGTACCATCAAGAATATTTAATTTTATGAATCAAAAGAATATACACTTTAAATATTTCCAACAAAGAGATACCTAAAGTAGTTGACTCTTTCCGTGTGCACTATAGTTTATTCTGGGGTTTCCTATGGCCTTAGCTGCCCACCCACTCCTCAGTTCCATTCATTCAACAAATAATGTTGAGAATCTACTGTAGCCATCGAGTTAGGTGCAGTGAACACCATCGTAAATAAGAGAGATGTGGCCAATGCCCTCTTGGGTCTTATAGTCCAGTATGAAAGAAAAACATTAAATCAACTAAATGAGTAATTACTTATCTGGCATTGTGATATACTCTGGAAATACATAGGAGACAGAGTGCTTATACCAAGAGGTCTGAACTGGATTCTTGGACTGCTGAGTCTCTTACACAAATCAGCCCCAAGTGTCTGTAAAGAAAGCAATCATACATTTGTGGGACAGCTGTGTCTGAATAGATTTCTATGCAAACAAATTGAATAAATAAACTAGGAAAAAAATGAAATAACTATAGAGAAATTTGGTTAAAAACTTTGGAGGCAACCGCCAAATTCTAGCTCATAAAAGAATATATAGCTTGAAAGATATAGCATAGGAAATAAGCAATTTTTAGATAGTTACATTCTGTGCACTCAAATTAAAGAAAATGTGTGTAACATATAAAAACTAGATTGTAAGACAATAGCCTAAGATGAAAGAGGGAGCAGGCTGTGATAACACAGTAACGTCAAAGCAGATCTGAAGATCGCACTAGGAACTGAAGACAGCCTAGGAGGCATTTCGGAGAACTGAGTTAGCAATTGTAAGTGGATCTTAAAAAGCTATTCAGGGACTTCCCTGGTGGCACAGTGGTTAAAAATCCGCCTGCCAATCCAGGGGACACAGGTTCGATCCCTGGTCCAGGAAGATCCCACATGCCATGGAGCAACTACATTCCTGTGCCACAACTACTGAGCCTGCCCTCTAGAGTCCACGAGCCACAACTACTGAAGCTCATGTGCCTAGAGCCCGTGCTCTGCAACAAGAGAAGCCACCACAATGAGAAGCCCACGCACTGCAACGAAGAGTAGCCCCCGAGTAGCCTCCGCTCGCCGCAGCTAGGGAAAGCCCACGAGCAGCAACGAAGACCCAACGCAGTCATAAATAGATAAATAAAATTTTAAAATATATTAGAAAAAAAAAGCTATTCAAAAACGCAGCAGAAAAAATAGAATAGAATATAATGAAAGATGAGATAATAGATAGGGAAGACAGAAGAATAGTGATAAACTGTATAAAGGGAACAAATCAAATGGATCTCAATTAATAATCAAAGTTATAAATGAAAAAAACATTTAGTTGAAGAAAAACAATGATGTAGAATAGAATGGCCCATCAAATTCAAGACAAGAAAACAGTAAAAATTACTAGTGGTTAAATTCTTTGTTATGTCTGTTAATAATTCTCTGAATTTTTACAATGGATATATAATTTTTAAAAGTAAAATCTTCATGTATTATTAAATAAACTTTTTATTTTAGAACAGATTTAGATTTATAGAAAGATTGAAATATCATACAGATAATTCCTATATTGTACACTCCACACCCAGGTTCCCCAGTTATTAGCATCTTACATTTGTATGGTACATTTTTTACAAATAATAAACAAATACTGATAAATTATTATTACCTAAAGTTGATAGTTTATTCAGATTTTCTTAGTTTTTACCTAATATTCCTGTTCCAGGATTCCATTCAGGTTAACACAATACATTTAGCCATCATTTGTCCTTAGGTCCCTCTTGGTTGTGACAGTTTTTCAGACTTTCCTTATTTTTGATAGTTTTGAAGAGCGCTGGTCACATGTTTTGTAAAATGCCCCTCAACTGATATTTATCTGATGTCTTTTTTCATGATTAGACTTAGGGTTTTGCGGAGGTAGACTCCTGAATGCCATTTTCATTACACCATACCAAAGGTCTATATAAGTATAGATTCATATATATTTATTTTATACTTTGGGTTATAATACAGTACTACCTCACTTACGTTTTGTTCAAATTGTTCCAGTCTTGACCTCTGAGAATTCTTTCTGTTGGCCCCGGTGTCCCTTTGAAATGTCCTCATCATTGTTCATTGTTGTCTTCAGCACTTCCTTACTCTCTGGCACTACAAGACGCTCCAGGCTCATTTTGTGTATATCCTGCCACTGTCCTAGAATCAGCCATTTCTCCAAGGATCTCTGGTTACTTTTACTGGAGAAGGGTATTAGAAACCAACTTCTGAGAGGTAGGTGTGCTCATTGCTACTGCATCTAGGTCTTCTCATCTGATGGAAACGGAAATATAAGTAGGTACTAACCATATATCAATATGTGCACACATATATATTTATTTCTGTGGGTAACCAGCTGCATCTAAATTATGTTAGACATGAGTACATACTGATGTCTCTAACTCTAATCTATAACCACATGGTCCTTCTAGCCTCCTCTCATTGCTTGTCTGTAACTTCCCACTCCAACAGTGACTTGGCTCCCAACCACCTACCACCTGTTCACATTAATTCATGTAACATGCAGTGGCTTGTGAATTGTTAATTCATGCCCTCATAGAAAACAGCTCTATCAACTAGAGCACAATGCTTGTGTGCATTTCCTCTTCTCGTTAGACTTTCCTACAGACTCCACTCCATTCCAAAGTTACTGAGGTCAGCACCTTTCCCCCACTACACTCAGCACATTTGTTTCACACACATGTAATAGAGTTAGATCCCTTTGTTATATTCTGCATTCCATCCCAGAATCCTCAAACTTCTACTTGATTTTTTAAATGTGCATGTGCTAAGGTTCAGTCTTCGTGCAGTAAAGTTCTATGAGTTTTCAAAAAAACATAATATTATATATCCACCATCACAATATCATACAGGATAGTTACATCACCCTAAAAATGTAATGTTCATCTAGTCAACATTGTCACCCTCTTTGATCCCCTGGCAACCACTGTTCTATTTACCGAATGTCATATAACTGGAATCAAACTGTATGTAGTCTTTTCAGACTGATTTTTTTTTCACTTAGTAATTCGCATTTAAGATTCATCCATGTTGTTGTATGGATTAGTTAGTTAATTCCTTTTCATTGCTTAAGAGTATTCCATTACATGGATGTCTTATAGTTTATTTATCAATTAACCTATTGTAAGATATCTTACTTGCTTCTAGCCATTATGAATGAAGCTTTATATGGCACTTTTGCATGCTGGTTTTTGTGTGGACATATGTATTCAAATAAGTTTGGTAAACACCTAGAAGCACTATTGCTCATCATACCATAAGGCCATGATTAGCTCTGTAAAAAGCTGCCAACATGTCTTCTAAAGTGGTTGTACCATACTGCATTCCCACAAGCAATGAATGAGAGTTCTTATTGCTCTGCATCCTCATCAGCAATTGGTATTGTTAGTTTTTTTGGATTTTAACCATTGTAATATGTATAGGGTTATAATTATAATTTTAATTTCATCTCCCTGATGAAAAAGATGCTGAGTGTCTCTTCACATGCTTGTTTTCACTCTGTGTGTCTTATCTGCAGATATCCCCTTTGGGTATCCTAATCTCCTTGGTGAGGTATCTGTTCAAATCCTTTGTTATATTTTAATTTTGTTGTTTTCTTATTGTTGATATTTAAGAGTCTTTGTATGTTTGAGATCAAATATTGTTAAGTTCCTTATCAAATACGTTTTTCAAACATTTTCTCCAAGTCTGCAGCTTGTCTATTTATTCTCTTAAGACTGTCTTTCACATGGTAGACATTTTTAAATTTAATAAAGTCCAACTTAACTATATTTTTTCATGGATTATGCTTTTGGCTTCGTATCTACAAAATCATCACAAAACCCAAAGTCACATTGATTGTCTCCCATTTCCTTCTAGAAGTTACATAATTTTCCATTTTAGATTTATGTCTATTATTCTTTCTTCAGATAAATTTTGTGAAAAGTATAGTGTATATGTCTAGGTGCATTATTTTACATACAGAAGTCCAATTATTAAAGCACCATTTGTTGAATACTATTTTTCTACATTGAGTTATCTTTGTGCCTTTGTCTCTTAATGTATTTTTAATCACTGACATGGGCACATATTCCAAAATCTCTTGAAGTAAGGATAATAGATTTAGACTAGTTTCATTATTTAACGAGCGAGTATTTATCTCAGCAATGGTCCAGGCATTGAACAAAAAATACATCCAGTTTCTAGGTATATAATGTTTTATTGAGTTGTGTTTGCTATTCCTTCCCAGGAACAACTTTTTTATTGACAGACACCAAGTTAGGAACTGAAGAAAAGATATTGAGCAAAATAACTCAGATTCTGCATCAACAGAGCTAATTGTCAGGAAAAACAGAATATTAAATAAGCAATTACCAAACAGTATAACAAGTTTCACAAGAGAAATACAGGATGATTAGGAATCATAGGACAGTGTATTCTAGTATGAAAGGATTGGGAGTGTACTATTTTTATGTTGATTTAGAGTCATAGGGTTGGGGTGAGGACTAGAAATGGCAGGAGTGCGAGTAGGGAAGGTATTGTTCAGAGAGAGAAGATTTTTGTGCCGACAAAGCACAGTTCTTCACCAAGTATGAGAAGCAATGTAACATTTAAATGTGTCAGTGACAAGAGATACGGCTAAAGAGGTAGGCAGGAATCTGGTCATAGAAGTAACCCTAAGACTTTGCAGCAATTATTCCAGTGATCATGTTGAGATAGTGACAATATCTGATTTGCAGTTTTGGAAAAGCCTTATTCCTACAGAGTGGAAAAGACATGGGTAGTGAAGAGTGGAGGGAAATGATCACATTCGAAAGTTGTGTGTGATTCAGGTAAGTGATTCTAGTGACCTGGTGTTGAAGCTAAGAATTGAAATTTGAGTAATAACAGCAGGTAAAATCAGCAGCACTTGTTGGCTCAGTGAACACAGGGAAAGAAAAAAAAAACGAAGGAAGCAAGGTGACTCTCAACTCTTTTAATTGCAGAGTGATTTATAATCTAAGGCCATTCCTGAGTTAGAAAGCAATATAAGTACAGATTTGGAGAGAAGACCACAAGATAAGTCCTGGACATGCTGAGTTTAGTGTGCCTGGGAGATATTAGAGTTGGATATTTTCAATAGTCCTAGATCTCAGGAAAGACATTTTAGATTAAATTGCAGGCTCAGGAGTTACCAATAGTGTAATGAAATTGAAGTAGCTGAAACTGTTAAGAATTAGATAAAGAACAAACAAGAGGTGGCATGGAAGAGAGTTCTTAGCAGTACTGACATTTAGTGGAGGGTGGAAAACAGGGTCTTGAAAAAAAGATACTGAGTGAAACTGAGCAGGATCCTGCAGGACTCTCCCAGGTGTTCCCTGTTTCTTATTTGTAGTAAAAGGTCTATGTCTCTTAGGCCTTCCCTTAGTTCCAAAGAGTAGACTTAAGTAGTTACTAATCAGGGAAGTGAGGGAATGCAGAAACAAAGGAAAAGCAATCCAACCAGAAGAGTAATGAGAGGTTAAACAATAGTCAATGATAAAACAGAGTCCTAGTTCTTCCTCAAGAGATAAACATAACAATCTGATGCATATCTTTGAGTTGTTCTGCAGAAACTAAGAAGACCCCTACCCATGTGGAGGATGGTGATTACATGCTGAGCACAAGCCCATAGATCCCAGACTGGTTGGAACCAGAAGGTTGACAGTTAAGATTCCTGTTATCTCACTACCAAACAATCAGAAGAAAGTCATGCACCCTGCAGCCCTCGCCTCAAATGTTGCCTTTATAAACAGTTCCCTGAAAGCCATCAGGGAGTTTGGGTCTTTTGACTGGAGGTAAAAAGTCAAGAGAAAGATGTTCAGAAATCAAGGGAAAAGACAGTTGGTGAAGAATGGGGTAGCCTTCAGGATGAAATGATGTTAAGAAATCAAAGTAGGTAAGACGTGAACAATGTCTATGGGTTTTATTTTGCAAAAGAGATTTAAGTCATCATGGTGAAGCAATTTCAGGGAATTTTTTTTGGCAAAATCTAAATTACACTGGATTAAGTAATGAATGAGAGTGAGTATATTACGTCCTTTTTTACTTGTGCAAATGGATGGGTTGTTTGCACTGGAGCTGGCTGCACTTTATAGAAGTTCTTATGGATAAAATGTATTACAAATGGGAGAGAGCCAGTTTAGAACCATTCTAAATTTGGCCCATGAGGATGGTCAGGGAAAAAGTGATTCCAATAGAGTGAGTGTGGAGTGAAGTACAGAAAATCAGTAAAACAGAAAAGCAGACCTAGAGGAATGTGCATTGTCCATCACAAGTCCCCCGCCCATCTTCATGTTTGTCCTGTGTCCTTTCCTTTCTCCTATGCTGCTGTCTGGAACGCACATGTGGCCATGCTGAACCATGAAGACAAAGGCACATTCTGCCCTTCTGAGGCTCCCAAGAGTAGAAAGCCTGATGGGTCCTGAACCACCGACTTCCACTGACCCTGTTGTTTACGGGACTGAGAGATGAGGTTCAGTCTTGCTTAAGGTTATTATTATTTGGGTTTGTTTGGTTTTTTTTAATCACTCTGAGCAGAACTGAATTCTTACTGATAAATCTGTCCTCTTTAAATAACTAACTTCAATCCTGCAGGTAAGTTTGTGTGTCTGGTGACAGAAAGTTAGATGAGCCTTTCTTCTGATTGAGAGATTCTATTTAATATCTGGAGTGAGAGCAGAGGGTATCTGTGCATCACAAAAGGGGAGCTCTGAGGCTGAAGGTTGAAGAAGCCGGCAAAAGTCTGAAATAGTCATTGTGGAGAATGTGGAGTGACCCAACTAAGAAAATAATAGATTTGCTATTGCTGCAGTGAAAATAACATAGTTACAGGCTTCATTGAGGGCCGTTTGAGGCTGGTGAAAATGAATGTTTAAAGATGTCAATTTAATGGTAATGATTTTGAATTTCTTGTTAACTTTTTATTAAAGGGAACTACAGAAAACATAAATGTTCAAATCAATAAATTATCACACTGAGGATACCCACAGAACCAGTTCCCAGGTCAAAAAACAGATATGACCAGCCCCCTTCGTGCCACTTTCTACAATTTCAATATTGACTTCCAGTTGTGTGGTGTAGTGATATCTGGGGGGTTTTGTAATTGTATTGAATAGTACAATACAGTACATATTCTGTGTCTGATTTTTTGCTCAATATGTGTATGAGGTGTGTCAATTTTGTTGTCTATAGCTGTATTTGTTAATTTTCTCTGATGTCTGATATATGAATATGGCACAATTTATTTATTCTACTGTAGATAGACCTCTGGTTTATTTCCAGTTTTGAGTTATTAAAAGTAGTGCTACTGGGCTTCCCTGGTGGCACAGTGGTTGAGAGTCCGCCTGCCGATGCAGGGGACATGGGTTCATGCCCCGGTTCAGGAAGATCGCACATGCTGCAGTGAGGCTAGGCCCATGAACCATGGCCACTGAGCCTGCGCGTCCGGAGCCTATGCTCTGCAATGGGAGAGGCCACAACGGTGAGAGACCCGTGTACCACAAAAAAAAAAAAGTAGTGCTACTGTAAATATATTTGCACAAGCCTCTTAGAATACATATATACACATTCCTATTCTAATATCAGAATAGCTAAAACTAAGAAATTGATATTCCCAAGTGTTGGCCTGTCTGTGTAGCAATATAGGAAAACTCATGTTATTTAGTAGGAGGAGTGGCAAATTGGTGGTACCATTTTTAAACAGAGTTTGATATATCTATTAAATCTAAGGTGTACTTAACACTACAAACTGTAATTCCCCTCCTATGTATATATACCATATGAATGTGTATATATCTATATATACAAGAGAAACTTGTACAAATATATTTACAGTAGCACTAATTTTAATAACTCAGAACTGGAAATAAACTAGATGTCTATCTACTGTAGAATAGATCTGTTTTCATTTCATTTGTCCATTTGTAATCATGCTAATGTGACAATATCTTAAAAATTCTTTACACTGTCTTGATATATCTAGTAGACCAAGTCTTCATTTCTCTTTTCTTCTAATCTTGCCTATTTTTATACTCAAAAATTTACAAAAGAAATTTCAAATTAGTTTATCAACTAATGAAAATAACTTCTTGAGATCTTGATTGGAATTGCATAGATACATATGTCCATTTGTCTTCCAATCAATAAAGTTGGAAGTACATTCATTTTATTTAGGTCTTCCCTTATTTCTCCCCAAATGTTTATAGTTTTCTTTATAAAGACACTTGATATTTTTCATTAGATTTATCCCTGGGTATTTGACAATTTTATTCTATTGTAAATTCTATATATTTTTTATAATTGTAATAGCCTAATCTTTATTGCTAGAATATAGCAATGCAATTGATTTGATATACTGACCTCTTGTCCAACAATTTTTTCAGGACTTACTCATAAATTCTGACAAATTATCTGCATATTTTATATTTTCTACATATATAATCATATCAACTGAAAATATTAATAGTTTCAACCTTTTTTATCCTTACCTATTTTATTTATTTTTCTTAACTTAATGCATTAAGTACCTTAAGTACAATGATGGGTGGTAGTAAAGATTGTGGAAATCTTCGTCTAATTCACAAACTCAGAAGTATGCATTAAGACTTTGTGATTAAATATGATGCTTAATATTGATATCTAATAGATATTCCTTATAAGATTAAGGAAGTTCCGTTATATTCTTTGTGTACTAAAGGATTTTTTACAATAATCATAAATGGATATTTAATTTTATCATATTTTTATTAATTTAACAAAATGGTTCACTAAATGAGATTCAAGATTTAAGGTGGTAGCACTAGAAGTTAAAAGTAACCTTCAGAATTGACTTGACTCAGTAACTAAAACTTGGATTTAAAGATAGCTTACATTCAACAAGGTCAAAAATGATAAATTTCCTTAGTATAATGTGGAGGAGGATAGCTAAATGTTTAGCAACATAGGAGTGCTGTATGTATTTATTATATGAAACACATTAACCTTCCCACTCTTCCCTATGAAAGATAGGAAGACACCTCATTCATGAAGACTTTGACAAATACCTTAGTGAAGTGTCACCAGCTTCCATGAAACCAGTGCCATGGGGTCAATGTTCTGTAGGGCATCATTGTAATGAGCTCCTTTTCTGATGGGAATAATTACCTGGTGGCAGCCCTCAACCACAAAAATACAATAATAAGCCAAAGGAATGCTATGGTAGTCAAAGGGTTTTGACCTCTAGGGATCTCTGGTTGTGGCCAATTGATCATGAGAGCACTAGAAATAAAATAGATGACTACTCTTTCAAAGCATTACTCAATCTGTACAACTCGGGAGAAAAAAAAAAAAAAACCTTTATGTCTGATGAACAGAAACATGACTTCGGTCATTATCAAAAAATTTTTTTTAAAATCCTCTAAGTTTCCAGACAGAGGTTAGATCACAGATGGGACCTGGGTACACACTGAAATCATGCCAAGCCCTTTCCCTGATGTAACTATGTTAGATAGAACATAGCTCCATCAAATATAGAATTCTGGACTGTTGCCTTCGTACCTCCTCATACACATCTCATGAATACAGCCTCAAGGCGCTAGTGTATTTTTTATTTAGTGTTGATGTTTTGAACTAACTCCAGTGTTTCTCTCAAACATCAGGCTCTTTATCCCAGAAACACAATTTTAATTTATTACTGTTTGCCTTTGGAGGAGCCCAGAATACTCCAATACTTTCCTCTTAAAAACTCATTGTAAGGTTTAACAAGACTTCCCTTTTCATTCAGTCTGAATTTTATAAAAAGGCTCATGAGTCAAAAATGGGATAAATGACAATAAAATAATAGCTAGCTTTTACTGAGCCTTTACTGTGTACATGGCATTTTCCTCACAAGGTACAAAACAGGAACTCTTATTTACGGGGAAACTGGGTGACATCTAGAGATGACAAGTCACTTCACTTGCTTAAGGATTTAGAGATAATAAATACTGAGGGGAACCTTGAACTCAGTCTATAACACTCAATAATTGGGAAACGTGTACTTAAAAATGTACGGCTAATTAAATGTTTATAAATTGCTTTTGTTTCTTGAAAGCTTTTCAACAGCATTATTATAAGTTATTATTAACTTTCCTTCAAATTGTAAATATAGGCAAAGAACCATGGACAAGTTTGAAAATTATAGACTCTACTAAAAATTGCTGGTTTTCTTGTATTTTGGTTTTCTTTCCCCAAATAATTATCCGTTGTACAAAAATAGGTGTAGAAGGTAGTTATTCATGTCTAATCAAACCCACAGAATTTTTAATGAATAAAAAGCATACGTTAAAATTAACATCATAAATGCTGTGTTTCTACTGCAGCATAACTTTGAAGCAAGAAGAAACAATCTGGAGGTAGTAGATTCAGTTACAAGATCCTCAGCTTTCTTTACCTCGTGGCTTCTAGTTACAGATATTTTACTATGAGATGGACACATACCATTCATGTTAATTTTTTTGCTAATGAAGAACCGAACAGACACAATTTATATTTGATTATTAGCCCATTTTAAACTCTCCTAAGAGAAAAAAAAATGGATATAAGGGTTCATGAGTTTTGGGAGGGGCAAGATCGGGGTAGGGGATTAAGAGGTACAAACTATTATGTATAAAATAAATAAGTTACAAGGATATATTGTACAACACAGGGAATATAGCCGATAGTTTAGAATAACTATAAATGGAGTATAACCTTTAAAAATTGTGAATCACTTTGTTGTACACCTGTTATTTATATAACATTGTACATCAACTATATCATAATAAAAATAAAAGGGTCCATGGGTTTGTAGAGGGCATCTAAGTGGATCATGATATTAACTTTTAGAGAAAATGTGAAGCTTACCTTTGCTCTTTTCAGAGGTCACCTCTAGGCCACACATTACAGTTTTAAAATGACATAACATGACCTCATGAATAACATGAGTTCTAACTTCGTGAATGTCAGTTCCAAAGTTACATAGAGCTCCACAGAATATAAGTTAGATCTAAGTAATTTACATTTTAGTCATGTGCAAAAGGAAAAGATAAAGGGAGAAATCCCACGCAGAAGTGTAAAATGAACAGGAGTCATATGATGGACAGTTAGAGTCCATATAGGCCACCTGGCTCTTTGAAATGGTTGATCACTTCCAACAACCATCAGTATCCTCCCTCTCTGTTTACTTTATAAGACACGAGATACGAGACAACAAGAAGTTGTATAGAGGAGATTCAAAGACTATTCTCAGAGTCTGAAAATTCAAGTGATCTGTGTACTAGTGTCTAGGAAAGAGCTTGGGTGCAATTAATTTTGTTTTTAATTGTCATTTTTTCAGTATAAATAGTAGAACCTAGAGCATGAACAACAAGGGTTTTTTGTTTGTTTGCCTTAAAATATTTAATCCTCTGCCCTCTAAGTATTTTGGAGCTGAGAACCTGAAGAAATAAGGTCCTGATTTGATTTTTGTGACTCTAGTGACTATACTAGCAGCCCTAGTACTTCGCATGGAGAATGAGTGGTTTGGATTAATTCCTTACTGAGCTCCATTCCGGTTCTGAAATTCACTCATTTTGTGAAGAAATGCTGTGTGCATGTCTGAAAAGATTATACATGCTGTTTCTTCTGTCATTATTGTGTGTCCTTGACTGTCAATCTTTGGAAATTCAACAATGTGGAGGATACTGGTAAACACAGCATTACCAAGGCTTCTAGAATTCAGTGGAAAACAAATTTTAAAAGGTCATCTTTAGTTGATATGAGTTAGTGGCTTTCTCCTGGAGACTTTCTTCAGTTGAAATAGAGTTTCTTTGGATTTTTAATATTGCTTCCATATTTAAAGACTCTGTAATAATTCCTCTTATTTCCCCAAGTGAGAAAGAAATAATAAAGGCATTAGGTTACAAATTAAAAATTTCCTCAATACCCTGAAATATTCTCTCCTTACTCAGTTTTGAGCTTCTCCAAAGAATGTGTTCAAGACCACACAGGGATGCACTTTAGGTGCAGGAATGGAAAAGCGTGCTCAGCTCCATAACCCAGTGAGATGCCTGCAAGAGAGGTGAAGAAATGAAGCTTATGCCTCCAATCCCTAAGGGTGATCTTCCTATTCCATAGTTGGCTTTATTGTAAAGGTTATTTCTAAATAAAATACCTAATTTTGTGTCTTCCAATTATTCAGAAAATGAAAAATTTTTACATTGGGCACTTAAGTCCCAATTTAGGAGAGATGATGAAAATGTAATATGAAACATCATTCTACCATGAGCCTACGCAGGTGAAATATGGTGATTCCCCTTTAAGTCCAAGATGCAAAAATGCCCCAAAGTCTTCTTAGGAGAAAGAAATGATATAGTCTATAATCACAGAACTTGAAGAGACCCCTCTCCAGTTAGCTCTTGGATGGATCAATGGCTCTGAAAGCCTTTGTAAATGCCTACAGATATCATAAGGGAGCAGTATTTGAAAGACAAAGTTAAACAAGTTTTTATACACACACACACAAAGAATAAATCACAATCAAAATAAGATACCAAAGGAAGACAATGGAATGAACTCAAACTGAGGAAGGAGTATATAAACATTCGTATTATAAATTTTAGGGGAAAAGTAGCTGTGACACTACATATATTTAAAGTTTAAAAAGAAAAATAAGAAATGAAAAGCTAATTTAAAGGGCAAGAACAAAATAATAAAAATGAGATCATAGGATTTTATTTTTGGAGCATCTATTTCATAAATAAGTATTTTTAAAGAAGAGATGTGCAATCATTCTTATAGGATAAGGCATCAGCAATAATTTCGAGTAGGCAGAAATGGGCAGGCAATATCTCTCCCACATCTGGATGCAGACCAGTTGTCTTTCCTCAAAAGTTACTTCCAATCTTGCCGCGAATATAGTGTTTTACAAGGACTTATTTAAAATAATGGGCCTTAGTCTCAGAACTGTGTCATTTGATATACTGGATGTATTTGGTTTTTAATTCAATTTTCTTATTTCAAACTGTTTATACAGAGACGCTTTGTCTTTAATAAGGCAAGTGTTCTAAAGGAGATAATACAAATGTGTTTAGAAGCACTATTTACAGTCCTTGAGATGATGTACCAGGTATTAAGATAAAATTTTTGGAGGACGAGGGGAAGATGGTGGAAGAGTAAGACGCGTAGATGAGCTTCCTCCCCACAGATACACCAGAAATACATCTACATGTGGAACAACTCCTACAGAACACCTACTGAACGCTGGCAGACCTCAGACCTCCCAAAAGGCAAGGAAGTCCCCACGTACCTGGGTAGGGTAAAAGAAAAAAGAATAAATGGAGACAAAAGAATAGGGACGGGACCTGCACCAGTGGGAGGGAGCTGTGAAGGAGGAAAGGTTTCCACACACTAGAAGCCCCTTCGCGGGCAGAGACTGCGGGTGGCAGAGGGGGAAAGCTTCGGGGCCACGGAGGAGAGCACAGCAACAGGGGTGCGGAGGGCAAAGCGGAGAGATTCCCACACAGAGGATTGGGGCCCACCGGCACTCACCAGTCCGAGAGGCTTGTCTGCTCACCGCCGGGGCGGGCGGGGCTGGGAGCTGAGGCTCGGGCTTCAGTCGAAGTGCAGGGAGAGGAGTAGGGTTGGTGGCTTGAACACAGCCTGCAGGGGGTTAGTGCACCACGGCTAGCCGGGAGGGAGTCTGGGGAAAAGTCTAGACCTGCCGAAGAGGCAAGAGACTTTTTCTTCCCTCTTTGTTTCCTGGTGCACGAGGAGAGGGGATTAAGAGCGCTGCTTAAAGGAGCTCCAGGGATGGGCGCGAGCCGCAGCTAAAAGCGCGGACCCCAGAGACGGGCATGAGACGCTAAGGCTGCTGCTGCCACCACCAAGGAGCCTGTGTGCGAGCACAGGTCACTATCCACACCCCCCTCCCGGGAGCCTGTGCAGCCCGCCACTGCCAGGGTCCCGGGATCCAGGGACAACTTCCCCGGGAGAATGCATGGCGCGCCTCAGGCTGGTGCAACATCAAGCTGGCCTCTGCCGCCGCAGGCCCGCCCCGCACTCTGTGCCCCTCCCTACCCCCGGCCTGAGTGAGCCAGACGCACCGAAGCAGCTGCTCCTTTAACCCCGTCCTGTCTGAGCGAAGAACAGACGCCCTCTGGAGACCTACATGCAGAGGCGGGTCCAAATCCAAAGCTGAGCCACTGGGAGCTGAGAGAACAAAGAAGAGAAAAGGAAATCTCTCCCAGCCTCAGGAGCAGCAGATTAAAGCTCCACAATCAACTTGATGTACCCTGCATCTGCGGAATACATGAATAGACAACGAATCAACCCAAATTGAGGAGGTGGACTTTGAGAGCAAGATTTATGATTTTTTCCCCTTTTCCTCTTTTTGAGAGTGTGTATGTGTATGCTTCTGTGTAAGATTTTGTCTGTATAGCTTTGCTTCCACCATTTGTCCTAGGGTTCTATCCATCCGTTTTTTGTTGTTGTTTTCTTTTTCTTAAAAAAAAATTTTTGTTCTTAATAATTATTTTTTATTTTAATAACTTTATTTTATCTTTCTTTACTTTATCTTCTTTCTTTCTTTCTTTCCTTCCTTCCCTCCTTCCTTCCTTCCCTCCTTCCTTCCTTCCTCCCTCCCTACCTCCCTTCCCCTCCTTTCTTCCTTTCTTTCTTTTTTCTTTCTTATTCTTTCTTTCTTTCTTTCTTTCTCTCTCTCTTTCTTTCTTTCTTCCTTTCTTTCTACTTTTTCTCCCTTTTATTCTGAGCCGTGTGGATGAAAGGCTCTTGGTGCTGCATCCAGGAGTCAGTGCTGTGCCTCTTAGGTGGGACAGCCAACTTCAGGACACTGGTCCACAAGAGACCGCCCAGCTCCACATAATATCAAATGGCGAAAATCTCCCAGAGATCTCCATCTCAACACCAGCACCCAGCTTCACTGAACGACCAGCAAGCTACAGAGCTGGACACCCTATGCCAAACAACTAACAAGACAGGAACACAACTCCACCCATTAGCAGAGAGGCTGCCTAAAATCATAATAAGTCCACACACACCCCAAAACACACGACCAGACGTGGACCTGCCCACCAGAAATACAAGATCCAGCCTCATCCACCAGAACACAGGCACTAGTCCCCTCCACCAGGAAGCCTACACAACCTACTGAACCAACTTTAGCCACTGGGGACAGACACCAAAAACAACGGGAACTACAAACCTGCAGACTGCAAAAAGGAGACTCCAAACACAGTAAGATAAGCAAAATGAGAATATAGAAAAACACACAGCAGATGAAGTAGCAAGATAAAGACCCAACAGACCTAACAAATGAAGAGGAAATAGGCAGTCTACTTGAAAAAGAATTCAGAATAATGATAGCAAAGATGATCCGAGATCTTGAAGATACAATGGAGAAAATATAAGAAACATTTAATAAGGACCTAGAAGAATTAAGAGCAAACAAACAATGATGAACAACATAATAAATGAAGTTAAAAATACTCTAGATGGGATCAATAGCAGAATAACTGAGGCAGAAGAACAGATAAGTGACCTGGAAGATAAAATAGTAGAAATAACTACTGCAGAGCAGAATAAAGAAAGAAGAATGAAAAGAACTGAGGACAGTCTCAGAGACCTCTGGGACAACATTAAACACACCAACATTTGAATTATAGGGGTTCCAGAAGAAGAAGAGAAAAAGAAAGGGACTGAGAAAATATTTGAAGAGATTATAGTTGAAAACTTCCCTAACACGGGAAAGGAAATAGTTAATCAAGTCCAGGAAGCACAGAGAGTCCCATACAGGATAAATCCAAGGAGAAATACGCCAAGACACATATTAATCAAACTGGCAAAAATTAAATACAAAGAACACATATTAAAAGCAACAAGGGAAAAACAACAAATAACACACAAGGGAATCCCCATAAGGTTAATAGCTGATCTTTCAGCAGAAACTACAAGCCAGAAGGGACTGGCAGGATATATTTAAAGTGATGAAGGAGAAGAACCTACAACCAAGATTACTCTACCCAACAAGGATCTCATTCAGATTTGATGGAGAAATTAAAACCTTTACAGACAAGCAAAAGCTGAGAGAGTTCAGCACCACCAAACCAGCTTTACAACAAATGCTAAAGGAACTTCTCTTGGCAAGAAACACAGCAGAAGGAAAAGACCTACAATAACGAACCCAAAACAATTAAGAAAATGGGAATAGGAACATACATATCCATAATTACCTTGAATGTAAATGGACTAAATGCTCCCACCAAAAGACACAGATTGGCTGAATGGATACAAAAACAAGACCCATATATATGCTGTCTACAAGAGTCCCACTTCAGACCTAGAGACACACAGACTGAAGGTGAGGGGATGGAAAAAGATAATCCATGCAAATGGAAACCAAAAGAAAGCTGGAGTAGCAATTCTTATATCAGACAAAATAGACTTTAAAATAAAGACTATTAGAAGAGACAAAGAAGGGCACTACATAATGATCAAGGGATCGATCCAAGAAGAAGATATAACAATTGTAAATATTTATGCACCCAACATAGGAGCACCTCAATACATAAGGCAAATACTAACAGCCATAAAAGGGGAAATCAACAGTAACACATTCATAGTAGGGGACTTTAACACTCCACTTTCACCAATGGACAGGTCATCCAAAATGAAAATAAATAAGGAAACACAAGCTTTAAATGATACATTAAACAAGATGGACTTAATTGATATTTATAGGACGTTCCATCCAAAAAAAACAGAATACACATTTTTGTCAAGTGCTCATGGAACATTCTCCAGGATAGATCATATCTTAGGTCACAAATCAAGCCTTGGTAAATTTAAGAAAATTGAAATTGTATCAAGTATCTTTTCCGACCACAACGCTATAATACTAGATATCAATTACAGGAAAAGATCTGTAAAATATACAAACACATGGAGGTTAAACAATACACTACTTCATAACCAAGAGGCCACTGAAGAAATCAAAGAGGAAATCAAAAAATACCTCAAAACAAATGACAATGGAGACAAGACGAACCAAAACCTATGGGATGCAGCAAAAGCAGTTCTAAGAGGGAAGTTTATAGCAATACAATCCTACCTTAAGAAACAGGAAACATCTCGAATAAACAATCTAACCTTGCACCTAAAGCAATTAGAGAAAGAAGAACAAAAAACCCCAAAGTTAGCAGAAGGAAAGAAATCATAAAAATCAGATCAGAAATAAATGAAAAAGAAATGAAGGAAACGATAGCAAAGATCCATAAAACTAAAAGCTGGTTCTTTGAGAAGATAAACAAAATTAATAAACCATTAGCCAGACTCATCAAGAAAAAAAGGGAGAAGACTCAAATCAATAGAAATAGAAATGAAAAAGTAAAGTAACAACTGACACTGCAGAAATACAAAAGATCATGAGAGATTACTACAAGCAACTCTATGCCAATAAAATGGACAACCTGGAAGAAATGGACAAATTCTTAGAAATGCACAACCTGCCAAGACTGAATCAGGAAGAAATAGAAAGTATGAACAGAGCAATCACAAGCACTGAAATTGAAACTGTGATTAAAAATCTTCCAACCAAAAAAGCCCAGGACCAGATGGCTTCACAGGCGAATTCTATCAAACATTTAGAGAAGAGCTAACACCTATCCTTCTCAAACTCTTCCAAAATATAGCAGAGGGAGGAACACTCCCTAACTCATTCTACGAGTCCACCATCACCCTGATACCAAAACCAGACAAGGATGTCACAAAGAAAGAAAACTACAGGCCAATATCACTGATGAACATAGATGCAAAAATCCTCAACAAAATACTAGCAAACAGAATCCAACAGCACATTGAAAGGATCATACACCATGATCAAGTGGGGTTTCTTCCAGGAATGCAAGGATTCTTCAATATACACAAATCAATCAACGTGATACACCATATTAACAAATTGAAGGAGAAAAAACATATGATCATCTCAATAGATGCAGAGAAAGCTTTTGACAAAATTCAGCACCCATTTATGATAAAAGCCATGCAGAAAGTAGGCATAGAGGGAACTTTCCTCAACATAAAAAAGGCCATATATGACAAACCCACAGCCAACATCGTCCTCAATGGTGAAAAACTAAAAGTGTTTCCACTAAGATCAGGAACAAGACAAGGTTGCCCACTCTCACTACTCTTATTCAACATAGTTTTGGAAATTTTAGCCACAGCAATCAGAGAAGAAAAGGAAATAAAAGGAATCCAAATCAGAAAAGTAAAAGTAAATCTGTCACTGTTTGCAGATGACATGATACTATAAATAGAGAATCCTACAGATGCTACCAGAAAACTACTAGAGCTAATCAATGAATTTGGTAAAGTGGCAGGATACAAAATTAATGCACAGAAATCTCTGGCATTCCTATACACTAATAATGAAAAATATGAAAGTGAAATCAAGAAAACACTTCCATTTACCATTGCAACAAAAAGAATAAAATATCTAGCAATAGACCTACCTAAGGAGACAAAAGACCTGTATGCAGAAAATTATAAGATACTGATGAAAGAAATTAAAGATGATACAAATAAATGGAGAGATATACCATGTTCTTGGATTGGAAGAATCAACATTGGGAAAATGACTCTACTACCCAAAGCAATCTACAGATTCAATGCAATCCCTATCAAACTACCAGTGGCATTTTTCACAGAACTAGAACAAAAAATTTCACAATTTGTATGGAAACACAAAAGACCCCGAATAGCCAAAGCAATCTTGAGAACGAAAAACAGAGCTGAAGAAATCAGGCTTGCTGACTTCAGACTATACTACAAAGCTACAATAATCAAGACAGTATGGTACTGACACAAAAACAGAAAGATAGATCAATGGAACAGGATAGAAAGCCCAGAGATAAACCCACGCACATATGGTCACCTTATCTTTGATAAAGGAGGCAGGAATTGTACAGTGGAGAAAAGACAGCCTCTTCAATAAGTGGTGCTGGGAAAACTGGATAGGTACATGTAAAAGTATGAGATTAGATCACTCCCTAACACCATACACAAAAATAAGCTCAAAATGGATTAAAGACCTAAATGTAAGGCCAGAAACTATCAAACTCTTAGAGGAAAACATAGGCAGAACACTCTATGACATAAATCACACCAAGATCCTTTTTGACCCACCTCCTAGAGAAATGGAAATAAAAACAAAAATAAACAAATGGGACCTAATGAAACTTCAAAGCTTTTGCACAGCAAAGGAAACCATAAAGAAGACCAAAAGAAAACCCTCAGAATGGGAGAAAATATTTGGAAATGAAGCAACCGACAAAGGATTAATCTCCAAAATTTACAAGTAGCTCATGCAGCTCAATAACAAAAAAACAAACAACCCAATCCAAAAATGGGCAGAAGACCTAAATAGACATTTCTCCAAAGAAGATATACAGACTGCCAACAAACACATGAAAGAATGCTCAACATCATTAATCATTAGAGAAATGCAAATCAAAACTACAATGAGATATCATCTCACACCAGTCAGAATGGCCATCATCAAAAAATCTAGAAACAATAAATGCTGGAGAGGGTGTGTAGAAAAGGGAACACTCTTGCACTGCTAGTGGGAATGTGAATTGGTACAGCCACTATGGAGAACAGTATGGAGGTTCCTTAAGAAACTACAAATAGAACTACCATATGACCCATCAATCCCACTACTGGGCATATACCCTGAGAAAACCATAATTCAAAAAGAGTCATGTACCAAAATGTTCATTGCAGCTCTATTTACAATAGCCCAGAGATGGAAACAACCTAAGTGTCCATCATCAGATGAATGGATAAAGATGTGGCAATATATACAATGGAATATTACTCAGCCATAAAAAGAAATGAAATTGAGCTATTTGTAATGAGGTGGATGGACCTAGAGTCTGTCAAACAGAGTGAAGTAAGTCAGAAGGAGAAAGACAAATACCATATGCTAACACATATATATGGAATTTAAGAAAAAAAATGTCATGAAGAACCTAGGGTTAAGACAGGAATAAAGACACAGACCTACTAGAGAATGGACTTGAGGATATGGGGTGGGGGAAGGGGAAGCTGTGACAAAGCGAGAAAGTGGCATGGACATATATACACTACCAAACGTAAAATCGATAGCTAGTGGGAAGCAGCCCATAGCACAGGGAGATCAGCTCGGTGCTTTGTGACCACCTAGAGGGGTGGGATAGGGAGGGAGGGAAGGAGGGAGGGAGGGAGACGCAAGAGGGAAGAGATATGGAAACATATGTATATGTATAACTGATTCACTTTGTTATAAAGCAGAAACTAACACACCATTGTAAAGCAATTATACTCCAATAAAGATGTAAAAAAAAATTTTTTTGGTCTACATTGGCAGAACTGAAAATAAAATATGTATCGGCACTTTTCGTAAGGAAAAGAGCATAAATCCTTTCCTAATTTTATCTTCCTTCTTTCTTAATTTCTTACTTTTTCCTTTGCTCCTTTCCATCATTCCTTTTCTTCCTTTCATTGCTTAAATGCTTATAATTTTCTATTTAAAGTAGCCTGATGGTTTATCTGTCCTATAAAAATTTTCTCACACTTTACTTTTCACCTTTTTCGACTTATTTTTATTGTACTTCTGCAGTTACAGTGACCAAGTTCCCCTTAAAAGGAGCTGAAGTGCTTTGCTAAATTACTTCAGAACTTCCCTTGCTTAAAATGGATGCCCTTTTCTTTATATTGGACACTGTTCTAAAAGCAGATAACCTTCAAGTCAGGTCATATTCATGACATATTAATCTCATGTTTATGTCAAATGTTCAAAGAAAGCTAAAACCTTGTGGTAAACACTGAACACATCTTGTTAGGCATACAATTGAAAGCTGGAGGTGACTAGCCTCTGAGGATCTAATACCTGCAAAGTTTTGTTTACTTTTCAGATAATGTTTAATATGGGGTAGGTGGATTAACTTGGATTTTTTTTCCTATATTGTGAACACATTCCCCATGAGAGAGTGTTTGGGTATAAAAAGATTTATTTTCTTGAAATGACATCCTTCAGAATCCTTTGCTCAATAGAAGAATGTGGAGTCTTGCTGGCCTAAACATGAACAGATACAAAATGTCCTTCACGACTTTCTCCACATCTTAAATGCTGCCACACACCACAGTGAAAAATAAATATATCTTCAGAAAATAATATTGTTATGAAGCTACTGTGCCTTAATTTTCTGATCATTTAAGTTACTGCTGTATTCTGCAGAAGGATAAGCGGTTTAATAATCCGACAGTAATTTTTTTTTTCTGGTCAGTGAAGGAATTAGCCAACTACAAATTTTATAGCAACAAGATGAAAATGCATATACTGCCCTGGTTTCCTGACAGCATTTTTAACACTGAGTTATATTTCTAAATAATACCGAAGATCTGTGGCAGAGTTGCATAGAAGTAAGCGTGGGAATGAAATATCTGGTACTGTGCTTAGATGGCAAATGATTTTAATTTTGTTAAAAAGATTTAAATGCACTAACGTTTAGACTTCATATGCACAAATAGAGTCTTTAAGGCGACAGATACTGTTTTTAGATTCTTAATAAGAAATAGAATATACATCTCAGGTCTTCTCCAGGGAAGATAGCTAGATGTGTTCCAAATCCTAAACCTTACTGGGCTTTTTCATCCTAAAACAATATTCCTTATTAATACAATCTTAGGGAACATTAAATCTATTACTGTGTCAGGCAAAAAAAAAAAAAAAGAGCAAATAAAACAAAAATATACCTTGCAATAAAGACCTTAATGGTGTTTGAAACCCCTCCTCCACTCCACAATACAAAATACACGTGAGATGGAGGCTGGGATTGCGGAGCGGTATACGAATTAGCCAAAAGAATTTTAAAATAAAAATAAAAGTAAACGTGCTCTGGGTTTTCTTTCTGGAAAATTCTCTCAAGACGTGACTTTTTGTACTTTACGTCTCTTCCATTCACCAGCGAGAGTGGTACGGTCCCTGCATGAGCTGCTTCTCTTCCACTAGAGGCTGCTCAGCAATAAATTCGTGTGAAATAATAGCCTGCGCTCATTCTAGTTAGCAGTTAATAACTGGTTAACATACATTTCCCTCCAATGGCTGTTTTCATCGCCCCAGAGCAGTGTCTTTCGCCCCGTCCCATCCCTCCCGTCTTCAGCAAAGCCCCAACCTCCCCCTCCACCGCGGTCCGCCCTCCGAGCCTCCGCCGTGGCGAGAGAGGTTCAGCCGACGAGGAAGAAGCACTTTACGAAGGAACTATGCCGCCGCTCTCCGGAAGGCGAGCATAGACGGAGCGCGGTCCGGCGCGCACGGAGTTAAAGGCGCCGCGGCGCTGAGAGGGGAGCCGGCGCGAGCCCGCGAGGTCCCCGCCCCTCGCCAGTCCCCGCGCCACGCGCCCCACGCCACGGGCTGACGCCGGACCCGCCGCAGGAAGCGGAAGGCGGGCGGTCGAGTGGCCAGGCACTGCCCCGCGCCGCGATCCGGGTGTGCACGCGCAGCCCGCCGGAGCCCAGCCCGCCGGAGCCCAGCCCGGTGCCCAGCCCGCCACTGCGCCGCCGGGTCCCCGGTCCGCGTCCACAGAGCCATTCCGCGCCGGCAAGCAGCAGGATGTTAGCGGCGCCGCGCCCCGGGCGCTGAGACCGAGCCCGCGAGACAGTGGCATTCCTTTCTTTTAGGGCTTTTTGGCTGTTGGCTCCACTGATGTGACGACCCCCCCCCCCCATTTTTTTTTTTTTTTTTTTTTGGAACGATGGGGATCTTTCTGGCGTATGTTGGATTTGTTTTCTTTTCCGTTTTATATGTACAGCAAGGGCTTTCTTCTCAAGGTAAGTCTGTGCTCACTGGCAAATATACATTTGCTTGCACTGTGAGTGTGTGTTTGTGTGCCTTCTCTGTGTTCAAAGAATGGCCAGGCAGATGTGGTGAGGTTCTTAGCAAGTAACAGAGGAATAGTGTTCTGTTTGGCATTTTTCTTTAAAGTTTATTAAATAGTAGCCCTGCTAGATTTGAGAGCAGATCTAGTTGGTGCCCGACAACGAGATGGGTTCCTTGGTGAGCACAAACACAGGGTTATAAGTATGTGTGTGTGTGTGTGTGTGTCCCTTCTATCTGTGTGCATGCACAGGGTAACCACTCGTGCATACATAATCATCGCAAACAGAGCTGGGGATTGGGGACTCTCCATGGCCAGCTCTCCTCCTCGATGTAGGCAGTACGAGCTTATAGTTTCCTTTTTCTGGGTCCGTGTGACTTCGTTTGCCTGTGTGTTTATCAAAGGACAGACTCCTCTGAGGACCCATAAAAAGGTACAACTTGCATTACAAGCAGCAGCAGCAGCAGTAGCCTGCTAAATCCAGTTGTTAGGACTTCGCAGGCTGCAGTGATCATTTCAGCACCATGAACAGATCACACCTCTGCTGTCAGAGGACTGCATCGCTTCTGCAAACAGAAATGCCACACTCTCCCTTCCAGCTTGAACGGAAGAATCCTTTTCAGATCAGAATGTCCTCTTAACATCTCCCATTTCCTCTAAGTATAAATACAGTTCAATTTCAATAGAGATCATGTTGGGATTTTATAAAAAAAAATTTTGGAAAGGGACACTGATGGTGCCTCGCATTGAAAAGTGGGGGCAAAGTGCATCCACCCTGAATCGGCCCTGCAGCCCCCTCAGCCCTCCTCCCCATGAGTTCGCATTGTAGCTGTGCACTTCCTTCAGCCACAAATCTCTCCAAGACTTTTAGGGAATCATCAGCTCTTTGCAAAATATTTCTTAGACAAGATGAGAACAACCATCCAAAGCATTCCATGTTGGAGAAGTGCCTTTGGGAGAGAGGAAACATATTTTTGTGAGTTTCACCATGACTCCATGAACCTTGCAAACTAGCAGTGTCAAGATTGGTAATGAAAAGGCTGGGAAAAAATGTCTCTAGTGACTTCAGAACAATCTTTAATCTGAACCAAGCCCAGGTGTGTGATTCTTACATCCGACGATGTATGACAGTTTACAATACAGTTGCTTGATGAAGGTTAATTTGGAAAGAAATATCCACAGCTTAGAAAGTGTGCAACTTGTTTCACTGCTGTAGGCTTTGAATCACAATTGCTAATAAGTGTCATGATATATCAGGAATGTATCTTTTGACAGATAATCACGATCCCTTCTCTATTAACATGAAACGTCCAGTTAGTCATAGATTGTTTAGAAACTTGGAGGCAGGAGGCTCTCCTCTTGTATCAGCTTGACAGATTTGTCAAATATACTTAAATATAAATATAAGTAAAATATACTTCACTGAAACCCTCAGTAAGTTTTGGGGAATACTGCAGTTTGACAAAGGGTATTTGTATGTAACTGTGGGCATCTTGGCTAACAGAGGGGAGTTATTGGCAAGCTTGTTAACCTTTCCATTATCTGGACTTGATCAAAAACAAAATGACTTAGGCACCATACCAAAAGTAAGACAAGAAAGAGGCAAAGGAAAGGGGGTTGGGGAGCCTCTGGGATGTCACAGAGGGCTTTTTGTTGCGGTTTTTATTTATTTATTTTTAAGTCGAAGGAAAATGTAGTGAGCTCTCAAGAGACGCTGTCAAGAGTGGTGTGTATATTCCAAAAGGGTGCGTTTCTGTTTTGCAGCAAAATTTACCGAGTTTCCACGGAACGTGACGGCAACCGAGGGGCAGAATGTGGAGATGTCCTGCGCTTTCCAGAGCGGCTCCTCCTCGGTGTACCTGGAGATCCAGTGGTGGTTCCTGCGGGGGCCGGAGGACCTGGACCCCGGGGCTGAAGTGGCCGGGGCACAGGTAGCGGAGTCCCGTCGCCTTCGCGTCCGTCCCACCCACTGACTTAGACCTCTGAGTGTCCAGTCGGCGTCGGGCCCAAGATGATGCCTGGGCGCCCATGGGGAGCCCCCTGGCTCTCTCGGCAAGGAGGACGCCCAGGGATGCCAGGGAGTGAGCCGCATGCCCTGGTGACACCACGTTAAAACCAAGGGAAGGCATGTTGTCCAGTCTTTCCCGGTTAAAGATTGGGAATAGCCTCCTCCTTTTCGTACGGGTCATTGTGAGCTGTCCGTGATGGCACTGCCGTGTTGATACATCTCCGGACACTCAATGTCCCCTTCGGGACGGTGGTGTGAGGACAGGAATTATGTCGATGTTTCCATCACCCCGGCCCTCCACCCCCGTCGGTTTCTCTCACCTCCGCCGTAATCAGAGGGGGGAGGGAGGAGAGAGAGAGAGGAGGGGAAGTGGAGGGGGAGAGAGGGAGGTGGGGGGAGATGGAGGACGGGGAGAGAGGGAGGAAAGGGTGACAGGGGAGAAGGGGATGGGGACTGACGGAGGGACCCGAGGCGACCCAAGTGGAGAGGGGGCGGGGAGGGGAGGAGAACTGAGCAGGAGCGGAGGGGCGGGGAAACGAGGGTCTGAACTGAGGGGCAGACAGTTCTGCAGAAGAGGCGGCGGCCGTGCGGGGGCGAGAGGAAGCCTGTAGAAGGGACCACAGGCAGGGGACGCGGGCCGGGGACGACGCAGGGTGCCGTCCCACAGACTGGCGCGCCCCGGGGGCCTGACCCGAACGCAGACCCCCCCGAGTTCCCGGGTACCCCTTATTCCCCACCCTCCGGAATCCCAGCCTCCGCGGTCCCCCGCCCCGGAATCCCCACTCTCGGGAGTCCCTAATTCTCCCGCTCCCCGAGCCCCCGCCCCCCAGTCCCCACCCTCCGGAACCCCTAATCCCCGCTCCTGAGTCCCCGAGCCCGGCCCCGGGGCGGCCCAGGGCAGCGCGACCCCGCTAGGTTTGCATGGCCGAGGGCTCAGGTCGGGCCCGGTCTGAGCGTCGGTGTCCACCCCGCCTTCCCCACCGCAGACGGAGCTGCTGCCATACCGGGACCCGGACGGCGACGGGACCAAGATCAGCGTGAGTGTCACCGCGACGGCTGCCCTCGGGCCCGGGGGCACCAGTTTGGGAATTTCAGGTTTTCAAAAGCCTATTAACTTACTGCCCCTGAAACAGGCAACTTGCATGCGCAGGGCGAGAGCCCGCTGTCTGTGTCGTGTCTTACCTCACTGGATACATACACACTGAAGCAGAGTTCATACAATAAAATTATTTATCTTAATGACGTAGATATTTGAACAGTTACTAGGCAATCATTTTGCCACCCAAAGAAGTGTGTGAGACTTTATTCTTGCTCTTATTAACAGTTACATAACTGTTAAAGGGCTGCAATGCTAATAATATCCGTTCAAAATTATACCAGTAATTATTCTTCAATAGCAAGTAAAACACTAACGGTACGAAAATCTTCCCAGGCTGAAAAAAATTAGAGCATCCAACAGAGTGTTGAAGTTGTAATGAAAACAGCTCAACTTCAACGTCATTCATAATGCGTGCAACGTATTTCTAATGCCAATGTTCAAAATCATATAAATGTAAATATAAAACCAAAAGCCAATATAAAAACATTATTGGAGGAGGTTAACCTGTTGATAATACAGAGATGTATTTCTACTCTGCTGGTTATTACTTTTCATACTTGCGAGTGAAATTAGAAAGAAAATCTTTTTTTTACTACACCTCAGATGAAGCCATCTAGAATCATTTTATACTGTACCACTGCTCAGCTTGTTGATAATTAGTAAACAAGTTACCATTACTAGAAATAATATATGTATAAAGAATCTAAAAATCCAATGACCCACATTTTAAAAAGAAATTTATTCTGAGGCTATTATAACTAAAAGTGTAAAAATGTATTATACTAATAAAATCAGATTCTCTAATCTAAATGTATAATCTCAACATGGAAGAAAATATCAAACAAAAATAAGATACAAACCAGAAACTCCAGTTTCTATTCATAAACTCATGGACTTTTTAGAATCTTTCAATTCAATTATTCTTATATCACAGAAACTCTTGTTTTCTGACAGTGCTAGAAAAGCTTTATTGGTAAGATCCATTATTAACGATGTTTTTTTAAAATATTTCATTTTTCACATACACATACAGTTAGATAGATTGTTTATTTCCTATTCGTCTTTCATCCTTCACCCATACCCCAACCCTCCAAAGACCAGTGGTGAAGCAGCCTCACACATCTTGACCTAGGGAAGCATGCAATCAGATGCACAGCCATGCACACAACTGCTAACTGCTATGGCCAGAGTTCATATAATCTAGTAAACTGGAAAGAGTTCTAGACACAAACTGAGATAGAAAGTGGTGTGTTCCCAGTTTACCCGGTGTGTGACCTTGAACATATGTCCTAAACCAGCAGTTAATTTGAATTCTCAGGAGAGCTTTCACAAAATACTGATATGACCTTTGTTCCCCAGAGATGCACACAGTGTTTCTGCATTAATCCAAATGAGAGCATTTTCTAAACCTCCTCAGATGATTCTAGTGGGCAGTCAGTGTTGAAAATCACTGACCCAAACCCCCTAAGCCTCAGTTTACTATACTGTAAAGTGGGATAATAATAATATAAGCACTCTGACTACCCCAACCTTAATCGGAGACCCAGCTGAAAATATATTTGAAACTATCGATTCCCTTTATTTTTACAGTATTAGTAATATTCATATGTAATTTTTCATACACATAAATGCATACTTATGGTTCAGATGTTGGAAACTATTTGTATATACAACTCTGTATGTAAAAACCAGATGAACACTTCCCAAATTTTCTTAATTACTTATGGCTATTTGAGAGTGTAAGGGCCAGTAGAGAAATAACTTTATGCCTTCCTCGCTTCTTATCTTTTGAGATTATCCAAACCCTTAAATCTTGAATGTCTTATGAAGTCCATCATTCTGTCAATCATGGATTATATATGATGTTTGTCAAATCTAGTTCTGATAAAGATGCTTATAGATATATATATCTATTAAATATTATAGAATTTTATATATTATACATAACCTTCTATATAATCTTGCTGTTAATCTGGCCTATAAATTGTTGGTAGAAACGAGAGTCAGTTTCTATTTTGAAAATCAAAGCAGTGTTTAACTGATGGCATCTCAAGTTCCAGTAGCATACAGACCCTATGGTAGCAGGAGGTATGTACTCTGAGCCACAGGATTTCTGGTGCCATTAATCTGCTCCCTAAATCATGCCACCCCATGACTATAGGTCAGACTGCACCAACAATTTGAGAAAAAAACATTACTGTCCAAGTCTATTTTGTCAGTCCCTTTAGTAATCATCCCAAAGTGGGGATAAAAGCACATTCTCACTTCAACTCAGTCGTGACCAACAACGTGTCTTTTTGATCTCTCAAGAGCAGTCGTCAGCAGGGAAGAAGTGAGAGAGGCTGTGTAAACTATACACTCAGCCTCATGAGGTCCTGCTTCATTCAGCTGAGCTCACCAGGCAGAGGCCAGTCCCATGATGGGAACATGGCAGGGCTGGTCCCACAGCCTGGGAAATGGGAACCACATGGCTCATGGAATCTGGCCCAGCTGGATTGAACTAATGTGTCCATGATCTTGTGAAGCCAGGTGTTAGTGAAATAGGATAAATAAGGTCTTCCAATTTGACTGCTGAGAAAATAAAAAGCTTTCAGCCTATGGCTGTGAGACCAATGAGACCCTTTAATTTTCCAGCGTTAGCAAGCTCGGGACAAGGTACTGGAACCCAGTCTCTTGATGTAGCACTTTATTTTTTTACTTGCAATTTTTCAGACAGTGAAAGTCCAAGGCAATGACATCTCTCACAAGCTTCAGATTTCCAAAGTGAGGAAAAAGGATGAAGGCTTATATGAATGCAGGGTGACCGACGCCAATTATGGAGAGCTTCAGGAACACAAAGCCCAGGCCTACCTAAAAGTCAACGCCAACAGCCATGCTCGGAGGATGCAGGCCTTCGAGGCCTCGCCCATGTGGCTGCAGGATGTGAAGCCCCGCAAGAACGTCTCGGCGGCCGCTCCCGGCAGCATGCACAGCTCTGCCAACCAGCGAGTGCTCTCCACTTCCAGCCCTCAAGCGGTAGCCAAAATCCCCAAACAAAGTCCACAATCAGGTATGGAAACCCATTTTACCCCTCACAAACCCTCCACAGGAAGATGGTCAGAGTAGACAGATTTATGTATGACGGTTTTAAAATTGGAGACCTAGTTCACTTGAAATGAGGATGAGCTATGAGAGCCAGGGAGGCTGGCCTTCCCAGAGGATGTGAATTGCCCATTAGTCTCTGGCAGTGCTTCATGTCCAGGGGATCTGAGAGCTGGACTTCTTTTCATTCGGTGTTTACACATTATAAGCACAATAAATCATGTAATGTTTGGTTGCATTATAAATGCATGTTTATTTTCTCTGCAGATTTATGTATCGATAATAGCCCAAATTAAGAGACTTTCACTTAATCAACATGTAAATGAAAGAGACACACCACATTTTCAGGGACCCGTAGCCTTAAGCAGGACCACTCTCCAAGGGCTTCTGATTTTGAAGGAGAAACTTCAGCTGCCTGTGATGAAAGTGATGATGATAATGGGAGGAAATGAGGGGGGTGGGGCGAAAGGCAGAAAGTGGTGCAGAGATAAGGCAGCTCCTGTCAGTGTAGCTCCGATGCCAATTTAGAAGCTTAGTCAAGCTTAGTCACACGCTTCCTAAGTCAGCTGTGCAAGTTAAAGCTGCTCTGAATAGCATTAATTTATGCGCTCATTCAGCCCGTGGAAACTCATTGAAGTTTTAACCTTGGGATAGGCAGTACTTAACACCACCCCAGACTGTTCTGTATTTTGATAACACACTTGACGTAATATTATAGGATGAAGGGAGCATAAAATCTATCATTTCTCATTTTTAAGCTTTTCCCTTTATAGTTTATCATTGAAGAATTATTGACACTACTGTTGGTAATAGAAAATTCTGTTGCTACCATTCAAATTCTTTTTAGCCATTACATTTAAAAAATCTCATCATTTTATCAGGGTGATATTTATATATATATAAATATATATTTAAATCTTTATATATTTACATTTATATGGAGAAATATGTATATATATCTTTAAATCCTTATTTGTAAACAACATTTTTAAAATAATGTGTGCCGCTCTAGGTTCCTCCTTAGGCTTCATGTGCTAATGGAGATGATTTGTCCTGAGCTCAACTCAGGGTCTCTGTGAGTTTGTCCTGCCTTTAAATGTAGTTGAGCAGCTATCCCAGCATGCCTTGGTCATGGCAACTTATGTCAGTCTGATGAATAGACAGCTTAGCCTCTCTGAAGCCAAATTTGTGTGACTTTGCCTTATTTTCCTCTTTATCATCTCTTTTATATCCCAAAGTAAAGAAAAAAACCATAGCTAGAATGTGTGTATATATATTCACACACACACATATATATACACACCTATATATATATATATATATATATACACACACACACATAGACACACACACACACACACACACACCCCTAATGGTTATAATTTTTGTAGCCATTATTTGGTAAAGATTTTATATCTTTGGAGACATTGCCCTCCTCCCTTTCATACCATCAAAAGAAGAAGCTAGACACTATATGCAAAATTACAGAGTACCCCCAGCCGACAGTTTACAACCTAATTGGTGAGGACTCCAAATCATGGAATTGAAATTATTAGCCTACATAGACTATTCCAAGCCAGAAATCATAAATTCATTCTGTGGAATTAAACAGACAGATTACCTGTCCCAAGTGAAGGATTCTAAGCATAGAATGAAATGTTCTATTTCTAAACTCTTTACGTTTTGGATTGAATAACATACTCTAAGAAGATCCATTTTACTTTAGTCTCTTTCTTAGTATTGTGATTGGTGCTAAGTGGTAAACTCTACACATCTTCTAACAATTTTCAAATAAAAATCACTGCTCATTTTCCACCCCGTTACCAGCCTCACTCATTGCTTGTCCTAGAGGAAGAGTGAAAGGAGACAGGGGATGCTGACTCATGGAAGCCCATATCCATTCAAAGTAATTTCCACTAAAAATTATCTGCTCTAGCAAAGATTAATCGGAAATACATCAACGTTTTTCATTTCTATATTTTCCTACCAGTGAATACTGGAAAATATTTTAGGTACATTTAATATTTTCTAACTTCTAGTGCAGAAGCTCGGGTGGCTCAGCCACACCCATTTTATTCATGTGTAAGTTTCTGTGCTTGCACAATTATTGCATAAAATACCATATTTGGGATGGATATTTATGTAATATTATATTTCCTGTAACACCCACGTCCTGATTTATAATTTCACTTTATAATTCTTCAGGTTATATTCAAATAAAGCTGATTTCAATACCCACGCTTCATTTATTCACTCATTTATTCACTCTCCATCCTTTCAAGAGCTTATATGCCAGGCACAATGACACAGAAATGGAAGACATACTTCCATTCTTCAAAGGGTTTATTTTTTTTAATATTTTCATTTGTGAGAAACAAAGTATTTGTAAATTCCATTAACCATGCATCTTTCTTTTCTTATTCTGTTAAAGGCAAGACATGATGAAGACACAAAAATTAAAATCTTGCCTTTACAGGCTAAAAGCTATACTAGCCTTTTGTTATTCTCACTTCATACAGGGAGGCATGCGTCATCTGTGGTATATATGACACTGTAATACAACCTGTTACCAAAGGCTGGTCTGTCAGCCTTTTAGTTTCACCATAGTTTTTGACTTAGTTGACTGAACTATTTAGATTGAATACTCAACTCTTAATTCATACTTTTTTCTGTCAGAGAAGTTCTGTGTCTCTATGAAGGAAAAGTATTAGCTGAAAATAACGCTGTATGTATACACATATATAATGTTCAAATTGTCATAGAATTACCTAGTTTCCTAAAGGAGAAATTTACATGAAAAAAAGATGGAAAAATAATCTATTACCATCTACATATCACAAGATAAAGAAAAGGTTTAACTATCGTTCAATATAGCTACTTTTCCCAGATATTTTCCCAAAAGCTAGTGAGCATGTGACTATCCCATTGGGCTGTATCTTTATGATATCTCTCTTTAAGTTCTTTTAATTCTACCTCCAGTTGATAATCCACAATTACAACCAAAACAATGAGAAAAATGATAAAGCAAATAGGTAGAGCTTGGCTTTTGCCATCCCTTAGTTGTTTCTTTTCTCCAGCTCTTGGTCTGTACGCATAGCTGACATTGAAGAGTATCCTGTAGGTGCTCTGAGGGTAACAGTTTCTGATTCTAGCATGAAGTGGTTTAGTTCCACCTGCACGGAGAACAGATCCCCAAATACCTCAAGAAACTACACCGTTCTCTACGTGTTTCTTCTTGTCTCATGGAGAACATCTACTCCTTACAGAAGCCAAACATCCCCTCCATTCACCACCACCCCACTTCCCTCCCTTTGTTCCCCCCATCTACGTTCCCTTCAGTGGGTCCTCTCCCCCAACCCTGGCCAACAGGCCAACAAAACTGTGACTACAGCCCAGCCCCACCCCCCGGAAGGTCACAGCTCCGCCCTCCCTCCGCACCCCTGGACATCCCGTCTCCCCTTCCCGTGTCCCGAGTCCTGGCGGGCAGGGGGGAAGCTCTCCCGTCGCTGGTCTCCTAAACTCCCCTCTGGCCCCTGCTTGTTGGCTGTTAGTGTTCCCCTCTCTTTGTGGGCTTCTCCTCCTAAATTCCTCTCTTAAATGTAGTTTTTTCCCGTTCTCAACGCCCTGATCTCATCCGTTTCTGTGGTTTCGACCGCTAATGTTTCCTTAGAAAACTTAGCAGTTGATATTCCGATTCTGATTTCCCTCTGGAGAGCCGGACGAGAGCACCCCGCTGTCCCCGTCATGCTCCCCATGTCTGTCCCACGAGCACCGTGCAGAGCAGAGCCCCTGCATGTTGTTGACACCAGCCGTTGACGTGTGGTGCCTCTCGTCCTCCGCCCCCCCCCCAGGCTGGGCTGGCCTGTGACCACTGTGACAGTGAGATGGGAAGGAGTAATGCCACCCCAACCAATTCCAGATGTACCCTGCAAGGGGACAGCCAGCCTCTGCTGTGGCCGCTTAGAGCCAGCCACCGAGTAGGAAGTGCAGCTGCCTTGAGACACGTTGCTGACTGAAGCCAGCCTTTGACTTCAGCCCCAGCTGACTGCCCCCCCAGACTCCTGAGAGAGAATAATAAATTGTTGATTTAAGGCACTAGGTTTTAGGGTGGCTTGTTTCACGGCAATATTCAGGTCAGTCCCCTAAACTCAAATATTCAAAATCAAATTTATCATCTTAGCTGTCAAAAAAGAAATGTTCTTCCTCCTATTGTCTTAGAATTGCCTGTTTCCTCATTCAGGTCCCCACAGCAGTTTGTTTACACTTACTCTGAAGCCCTCTGCTGTGTCTTATATTATAGTAATTTTTCCCTGGGGTTTTTCTCCTTTTTATGCTGGAAGTCCCACTTTCTGGGAGGCCTGACCCTCAGGCAAAACAGGGTAGGTGATCACCCTAAAGACAGCTTCTTGGCTACAAAGATCACCACTTCCTTTTGCATTCCTCTAAGTGCCTAGAACACGTGGTGCTCATGTGTGGCAAGAACAGGAAAAGAGAGAGAGGGCCAGTATGTCTCTGCTTTTATCTTCTTTCTCTTATAATTATGTTTGCATAAATAGATAATATTGCCACTATTGCAAAAACGATCAAGACTCCTAAACAGTGTTTCTCAAAGTGCAGATGTCCTGTGCCAGACTTACCAGAGAGCTTGTTAAAAGTTCGTGTCCCAGGACAAATTTCTGAGTCTAGAAGCAGAAATATGCATTTTTATGTGCAGTAAATTATGAGAATCCTTATCTCTAAAGAGTTCTTATGGGTGAGAGAAAATTTTTTTTTATTATTTACTATGAGATGTGTGTGCATGTGTGTGATGCTACAAAATACACTTTTAGAGACTGGTCTTCTGCTATTATTTTTTCCAGTAATGTGATGGACTTTTGTGAAACTTTTCTTTACTCCTGTGGTCAACAGCTGGCACTCATAAGAAAACTGGCCATGGTTAAGGTGTAGTTATGTTTCCACGTGTAGTCGCTCAGCAGGAGTACTGATTCTCTGAACTCAGAAATATGATGATTGTGTTTTCAACATGATGTGAACCTGAGCATTCAGAGGCAGCTGCTGCTACAGCTGCTGAAGCCAAGGGCTCCGGAAGCTCCTCTGTGGCTGACAAACATGGCAGCTTTCCCAAAGTGGCCGAAGTTAGCAAGAAAGGTCTTACAACAGATTTCAGAGCTACTGAGGGGAGGGAGATAAGGGGCTGAGTGTCATGCAGGAAATTATGTTCCTGATTTAAAATATGAGGAAATGGTGCACGGCATCCAGGTAGAGAGCCGCTTGTATAATCCAGACCTCAATGTTGATTTTGGTTTAAATGATCCAACTTGGCTGTTTACACAGGCTAAATTAATTTGATCATTGTAATTCTATCAGTTAAATGGCTGCTGTGTAAATCAAGCATCTATGAATAAGGTGAAAAATAGATTTGAGGCAATGCTTTGGATAATACAGGCTAAGGAATCTGCTAGAGCTATGTTTGAACCGGAATTACGCAGATTAGGAGTCTATACTTGCTAAATTCTCCTGCAAGCTGTATTTAACTTAACTCATTGAAATTCAGTAACTGGCTGGGTCTGTAAAACTAAGGCTCTGCTGTGTGAGGGAGGGGTTTTTCAGTGCGTGGCCACCTTAGGGTTCCTTCAGGGTCATTTGTGATTACTAGGAGCTCTGTGATCGAGGAGCCATGAAGCAGAGTTTGCCAATGTTTTAAGGTCTTGTCTCGAATGATTTCATGATCCTTGAGATTTCAGGAAGCTTCCAGAGGAGCAGTTTTCTGGGTAGATGACCAGCGGGTTGAGAAGTTGCTGGAAAGACCTCACTCTGTTGGTTAAAATAACAAGAGCCTTCCAAGAGAAAAGAAAGGCAAAGTCTCCTTCTCCCAGGGAACACTGCTGCCACCTATAGCCTGACACAGGTGCATTCATTTCAGCTGCAAAGGAGCAGAAATCCACTGGAAGATGCTCCTTAGACCTGCAGGGGCCTCTCACCAGTAGAGGGGGTGGGCACAATTGTTAAGGAGAGAGACTGTTCACACCTCATGGCCATCACACAGAGCTGCGTGTACTTCCAAGTCCTTGTTTATTAAATGGAAACTGTAGTATGATTCTCACAGAGTTTTGAGGATTAAATGAAATTACATACATAGAGAGCATGACACCGATCAACTCCCAATAAGTGACAACTAGCGGCTCTATTAACGACTATTATTGCATGTGCTTATATACTATTATTATTAGCAGCAGCAATGAAATGATGAGAGTAAATGGTCTCCACCACCTGGCTCTACTGTGGCGAATATTTTCCTGGTTGGCTGTGTGTAGGTGACTGAGTTAAAGAAAGGAGACTGGGTCTTCATTCCTGACTTATGTTTTATTGTTCATAATTTCAGAGCTTCCTCTTTTCCTTCTATCACAATGATGTTAATTGATGATAAATTGTCCCCTACATAACATAACTACATATCATACTAGCCACCAGTTGTCTTGCCTAAGGCTGTAACTAGATGGTTAACTTTATTGGTAAAAAATAATAAAATTCCAAAGGATTTTTAGGACTTTGAACTGTGTGACCTGAATAAAGAATGTGTCTTAGGAAGCTGAAGTTATACACACTGGCTGCTACCATAATTAAATGCAAGCTTTCCAAAAAGACCCTTGGAATTTCTTAAATCACAAAATAGTTATAGATAATGTAACTGAAAATATAAACATGTGAGAATATTATTAAAAGCTTTAAAAAGAGAGAAAAACAAAATGGATTTAGAACCTTATACTAAGAATGGCATAGTTTGTGGTGGTAGATAGATACAGATTTGACTCCTAGATTCACTCTCTACCAGCTCATTGTTGAGTGAGCTGCACACAGAATCTCAGACTCTTTCTATGTAAAACTGAGGCAGTAATACATGTGCCCCAAGGGTCGTGTTAGCATTAAGTGACATGATGTATTTTAAATGTCTAGCAGAGTAAACCTGGCACGTGAGTGAGCTTGGCCCTTATTAGTTCTCTTCCCCTTTACCTACCAGATATTAAAGTATATTAGCAAATAACCATGAGTTAAGAGGGCCATAAAGGAACAGAAATATGAATAGAGAAGAAAGAAAATAAGAAGTGTGGAAGCTCTAAAATTGGTAAGATAAAATAATATCTGATGAATTAAAAATGTAATAACTAAGGGAGGATTTATTCAATTAATAAATAGAAACATATTATTACAATTTACGATACATATCCAAATGAACGTCAATTAATTAAAGAGCTGAACAGAAAAGAAATATTTGACATAGGAAGATCAGCATGAAATTAGAGGTCTGAGACTTTGAAGATTTAAAGTCACAAAATATACAAGTGAAAATAATATTTTACTATAAATAATTTAAAACATTTGTTTGATTAAATCAAGTGTAACTAATAAGTGATATAACAGACAAGGAAATATTTGTGTCTAATATTCAGGAAAAGAAGGGAAAATGTCCATTTTACAGATGCAGTGGTTATATGATCCACTCCAAATGACTTAGAGATATCAGATGTGATCAAATAATATTGATAAAATCAAGGTAAAGATAAAATTAAATTAATTCTCCATATAACAGCAATAACCAAACAGAAAATATTTGTGGCATAATATATAATCCTCAATAGTAGCAACAAGAAAAAGGTATGAAATATCTTATTTTTTAAGGCAGTAGCAAATAAGTAGTATAAAGATGAAAACCATTAGAACACCTTGTTAAGAGTTTAGGTTTGAATAAATGAGTAAATATGGTGTTTTTGGATGAACAAGCTCACCATTATAAATATGTCAGGTTTTTCAAAAGTATTTGTAGACTTACTGCAGTCCCAGTCAAATCCCTAGTCATTTAAAAAAAATTGACACGTATAATCTTGGCAAAGTTTTTAAAAATCAACATGTGTCAAGCTTACAGTGACTGAGGCATTCTGCTGTATCATTACTTGCAAGGTGAATGGTACTTCCCTTCTGGAGGAAAATTGGCAGGAAAGATAAGTCACAGGGCTTGAGATTGTCCCTGAGATGATGCTCCCGGGAGGAAATTCCAAGGAGCTCAGGAGAGAGGCAGACCCAGACCCAAGAACAGGGATGCGTATCACAGAGGTCTGCCCACAGCCGGAAGTACTCAAAGGGCCAAGAGTAGTAGAGAAGTGTCGCAGTGAATGTGACGAAATCATACAATGAGTATTAAGCACCTTCTAGAATCATGTTTTCAAAAATGTTTAATGAAATTAGAAAACAACCAATATATAATGTGAAAAAATAAAGGATACAAAAAATATAGGATACAAAACTTTAAAGTGAAAAAATAAGAATATATAATATAATGTGAAAAAATATAGGATACAAAACTTTAAAGTGAAAAAATAAAGAATACTAAATTTTAAATCAATCTCAGATATGTGTGTATAAAAATGACAAGAAATATATGAAAATGTCCATCAAAAGTCAAGATATCTTACAATTTTTAATTATTTGATTATTTTGTTTGTATTGATAACATCTGTACATTGATAATTCATTACTTTTGTTATAAGAAAAAAATAATATTATTTTAAATTTCCCAAATTTAAAAAGAGGCCAATGACAGACAGCTCCTGAGAAAACAAACTAACAAACAAAATATATTCAACAAATAACCAAAGAAAGGCAAAGTAAAATAAAGGTGTTGTGTGATTGTGAAGCTCATGACAAAAATATACATACATGCAGGTACACACGTGCATATGAAAATTGAAAGCACTACTGTGAAAGTGATGTCCTCAGAAATTGCTAGTAGCATTGAAATTAAGAACGTTATATCTTATTTCCTGGGAGCTGGGTGGAGAATCTGACCATCAAATTATTCTTTTTGTTTTTCTAAACTTAATGGGTGTGATCTTGATAAATATATTGATAAAATAAAGCAAGCACGTATAACTTTCATAAATAAAATGTCATGCAATCATTTTCCTCTCCACTGTGTGACTCACTGAGCCCCCAGTTTGGAGGGAGATCAAAGTGGTGAGCAGTGGTGCGGTCATTGGGAGATGATGACTGCACCATCATTTATAAATCAATACACTGGGAGATTTATAAATGATTATTATGTTTTATTTCATACGACTGCTTTGAAAAAGTCTGAGAGAGCATTTCTTCATGAATTCAGAATCCTATCTGCATAGAAATATAGGTTACACTCTCAATGCTTGAATTAAAGCAAATTGTAAAAGCTAAGAGCACCTCTTATCGGCTTCCTTAGGACAGTGTCCTCACCTGTGATGGGATAAGTGCTCTGGATCACAGCCCCTCAGCAAAGCCATCCCACATTGGCACCACTTATCCTCATAGTTATTCTTGAGTTGAATGTGCTTCTTTAAGCCCTCAGACAAACTCGATACTTCAACAACAGTGTCAGCGCAACAAGGCTACACACGTGTGCACTCCCTAATGTGGATTTGTGATCATTCCAACAAGGTGTGGATGAATATCTACCTTCTCATTATGAATAAAGAGATTGATCATTAATAATGAAAACATACCCACAGAAGGCATATTTAAACTGTGAGTAAATAGTTTCAAGCACTTTAGCAGCATTTATTTATACACCAGTAAAATGGAGTACCCTTAACGAATCATTCTTATTTATGCGTTAAAGCAGTGATTAAATATATGTAGCATTAAACTTAATTCTTGGAAAACAATTTGTTTTTCCATGAATTTATATTGTTCTCCCATTTTGTCAAAACCACTCATATTTCCATATATTTCTAATAGGCAGAATTGAGAAAATTTAGAGTTTTCTGGAATGAAGACTCTCCAGCTGAGATTATGAAGCAAATCAGTTTATAGTGTCAGACAGAACTGGTTCTGAGTCTCAGCGGCCACCATGTACTCACCGAGCAAACTTAGTGTGTTATATAATCCTTCTCGGTTTCACTTCCTTAATCAGCAAAACGATCATATAGCAGCCTGCCGGGACCATGGTCAGAGGTAAATATTAGCTGCTGCTGTCCTAATCATCACCCTGTCTGCACCAAGATCAGTTCCTACTTGAATAAGTCAAATTACAATGAAAATGTGCTGTTTTGACAGATGCACTGTGGCCTTAGCAAGCAGGAGGCAGCATCATTTTTTTGCCCATTCTTGAGTCGCTGTAGAAGGTAGGAGCCCTGAAAGCCTGCAGGGATTAGCTGTAAGCAAGAAAGTCTAGGACATTCTGTGGTGAATGGGGTATCACCCATGCACCTTGTCACCTAGACCCTGTGTATGTGGACAGCTGCACTTGGCTCCCTCAGCTACAGTAAGAGGCCTCAGAACTGAATAGATGTGTAAATTTGCTGACTAAAGGAAAGCAGGAAAGGAAATGTAAACAGCTGCTGCCGACATGCCTGGGCAAAGTAAAACAGGCGATTTATGTATCAGGTCAAAATGAAGCCTGTTTCTTCTTAAAAAAATGGGTTCTGGAAGAAATCGGCCTTGGACCCATAAGAATCTAATAAAAAGATATTCTTTTCAAAAAATTATAGAATAAAATCATCCTATTATTTGACCTTTCCCCTTAAGTCATGATTTAGTGTGTGCAAACCTGAATAAAAATTGCATTAAAAGCTAGCTCAAATTTTCTCACACAGCTCTTTTCATATCTTAAAGCTGGCATGTGTAATGAAAGAGAGGTAAGTCAAAGGCCTGTCCATCCCTAGAGCTGTAGCGGACACTCCATTCTTTATAAGCTTAGCCTCTTCACAGGCAAAACAATTATTTGAGTGTTGCTTCTTTTATTATTGGAAAATTTCCATTCTTAGGTTTGTTCATATGATAAGCATCACCAATATTCACTTCTACAAACTAAAGATGCTGGAGTCAGACCAGGGAGCCACAGCAGGAGAGAAATTGTGTTCTTTTTCTTTTCTTGCTCCTTTTGACCCTACCTGATACTCAAACAAGAAAAGAGAAAAACCTATGAGAATTGTACTTAAATCTGTAGACAGGTGCCCTGAATTACGACTCTTCCATATATCGAAAACAAGAGTTGTGCTCACGGAGGAAATTAACCCATCACAAAATAATCCCAGCCAAGAGAAAGAGGATATTTGAAGAGCTGGCAAGATATAGATGGGATAAATTGTCTAGTTAGTTGTCTTAACGTTCTACTTACTTCTTTGAATTAAATACCCATATCCCGTATCTTTTCTGGTGGCCAAGAGCTCTGGTTGTCTTTCTCTCCTGTCGCTAATGGTTGCACTTTGAACATCAACTTAACCTTTCCTGGTCCCAGACTATAAAATTGGCATTAAAAGTTTAGAAAAGAGAAGTTCATAGAAAGAAGAGGGCATGCAAGAACAGTGGTGGAACCACCTCTCATTCAAATATTTAAATGAATTTGGAGGAACCTTCAAGATTTAAAAGACTACAATATGAAAAGTTCAAAATATTATATCATCAGACATTTGGCACACTATATGGAGGAAAACAAACTTTACTTATTAATGTTTAGGAAAACAGAGAAGCTGGTAGTGTTTTCATATTCAATATTTATCAGTTCAGACTTGGGGAAAAGAAGTTTTCTAATTTTTCTCTTAAGTGTGTTATAGCCAGTGCATTTTCGCTGAAAAGATAAATGTACACTTAAATGATAGCTTCACATCTTGATCTAACAGGTGTGGAGACAGTGAAGCAAGGTTGCTTGCCTCAGGGAGTTTCAGAAAGAAGCACATCCAGACTCTGAGTCGATCTGACTGCATTGCTCTTCATTTCTGTACCTTTGCTTTACTACCTATTAACCGTGTAACCTAGGGTGAGTTATTCCATGCTACTGAGTTACATTTTCCTGACATGTATGTTTACTATACTGGGCTGATGAGAAGATGAACTAAGACAGTGTATGCATGTAACATGTATGCATATTCCCTGACATAGCAGGTACCCAGTCCGCTGTAGCCATTTTGCAGATTGATGTGAAGGAGAAGAGGGTGCAGCTTTGTTCAGTATGCCCAGTGTCTTCCAGCCTCATGGCTGTAGATGCAGGAAAGACATGGCAATGTAGATAGAAGGTGCAAAAAGGAGCCAAGTTCTTCCATCAGGCATGACAGATGAGGGCCAGGCAGGCTTTCCCGGCTGGAAGGCTGTGCTGAGTTAAACAAGGCAGGCGGATGCAGTGACTCTGAGCAAATAGTGATAAACTTCTCCTCCTCTACCTGATCTCTGAGGATGCCAAGATCTCAACTCTGTGTGGTTGTGATTCGTTGTTATTTTGTTTTGTTTTGTTTTTCTTTTAATAAATAGATGGAATTTTCTGTTATTCCCTGAAATAATAATTATACATACTGAAGATAAAATATTTGAGGCTTTTTTTTCCCTATTTCTCCTTGGCCAAACTCATTTGTCACAGACACTGTCTTGGGCCATGCCTGATGTCCACATCCCAGTGAGGGCGATGTGATGCGCTATCGCATGAAGTATAAAAAGGGCTGAAAAATGGAAGCTAAGTGTCTATACTCATTAAACTTCTAAGAAGACTTCTTAGACTTTTCCATTTGCAAAATGGAGCAAATCCTCCCTCCCCATACCTTACAAAGGCATGAGAAATTACACCTGAGAGAGCACCGAGGAAACCTTTAAGCATAAAAACAAATGAAAGGCATCATTATTAAGTTGACGTCAAAGGATATCGTGAAATCACACTCTGAGTCAGAGAGAAATCTCTAGGTTGTATTAGGCTACTCTTCATCGAGGCATGTTATCTACACATTTTCTTCCCATAATTTAGATAATAGCATTTCCCTTTCTTCACAGGGTATTTTGTGTTGGGGACAAAAGTTTAAAAAGTCAAGGCATTGTTTTAAACTTTGAGAATAATAAAAAAATTGCTAAAATTTCATCCTTGCCTTTGATGAGCTTATAGTGTAATCAGTGAGGTAAGATACGAATATAATGAATTACAAGTCAGTGTGAGCCATGTTAAGGCCACAAGAGAGGGAAAACCAGAATACAGAGGAAGTTCAGAGGAGAGAGAGCTTACAGCTAGTTGGTGGGAACAGACACAACGGAACGCAGCTATCTGAGGGCAAGAGTTGCTTAAATGCATGATCGTCTTAGGGGATAACAGGTTATCCTGCTTGGCTTGGGCATAGAGCAAAAGGAAACCAAATAAGGCAAAACAGCTAACCAAACACAGTGTCTGGCATACTCATGAAAACATATATATAAAACAATAATATGCAAACAATTATTATGCTCATTTTAGAAAACATCAAAGAAATAAATATCTTATTTGGGATTTCAGAAGTGAGTGGCTGCAGAGGAAACTGGAATTCAGGGCTTCTGATTGCAATCTTTGTTTCAAAACAGTAAAATGTTTCTATTTGTAAAAATGAGACTAGAGTATGACGCATGGCCAAAGTTTGCATTTTACAAAAAACATTTGCTTAATTTTCTCTAGAACAGACCATAACATGTTTGACAAATAGTAATATTATATTCAGAATGGTGTACATCTGAATGAAATTGACTATGATGATTATTTGTTAAAATTACACAGGATAAATTATAGCATTTTAGATTCTCAGATTTCACTGTCAAAGTCTTTGGGATTACAAAGATAAAGGAGCACATACCCCTTCATTCCAGACATAAATAAAACCTAGAAAGAAGCGCAAAACAATCAGTGATTTGATGACAAAACAGATTTGCTTTAGAATTTACTGTGCAGGAAAAATATATATATTTGGCTTGACAGAAATAAATTTCATTTAATGAAAAATATGCTAGGAAATGCAGGTGCCTAGAGTGGGTGAATGATTACAATCTGGAAAAAAAAGTGGTGTGTTGCAATGGTTTATTGCCTATCTGATGGCTATTCAAATTTTTAACTTTACTCTTTACAGTATATCATTGGGTTTGTTTCCAATTATACTGTTTTAACTGGCACATACTGGACACAGTGTGATAGGAAATGTTGGGTTAGAATGACATAGCTGTTCACTTCGAATCTCACGGGAATGATGGGCATCTCCTGTGAAGGGTTGATTAGTCGAGAAATGAGCTGCATAATTCACAGTTTCAGCAAGTTTGAGCCCATCTGCAATGTTCATGCTGAAAAGGAAACCATTATTTCACAAAATATTGTTTTTGAAGAGCAAATCATTTTCCTTGGTTTTATTGTTTTTAGCATTCTTAAAACCTTTATTCAACACCAGACATACTTCGTGTCAAGTGCGGTTAGCAATTTAAGGAGCCATGTAATCATTTTCTTTCTTTCTTTTTTTAATTGACTGAATCCCTGTCAAAGAGTCTCTCTTCAAAAGATAACAAGGGCATATATTTAATTTTGGAAAGCTCTGATGCTAGTGGTTCTACATAGATTTTATATGTTTTCCTTGCATGATCTTTGTACTTAGAGCCGCATGTGGACTGTACTTTACTTTTGCAGTTTGAACCTTGTCACCCAGCTTGAGTGAAGCAACACTCTCCAGAGACCCACCACTAACCTCTGGGTCCTCAGTCATTACATTTCTGTGTTAAATACATGACTCACCTCCTGAACGAAGGCAAATCGATGATGACACTAAAGTAACCTAACTGAAAACAGGAATATGAGTCTGCTAAACAGCCCCTTTAGAAGCCCAAATATTTACTTTGCAGAGATTTTTTGAGAGCATGTGTTTTCACCACAATTTCTATCATTGCCAATGTGGACCTGAACATGATTTAGATGAAATATTCAAAAGATTGAATTTTCCTACCCTCACCCCTTCAAACCTTTTTAACCTTTCTTAAATTAAAAAAAAAAAAGAAAGAAAGAAAAGAAATGCTTTGAGGTCCATCACGTTTTTGTTTTCTCACTAATAAAGGTATTCAATACATCATTTGTAGCTTACTGGATAAAATATGTAAAGAAAAATACAAAAAGACTATTTCATTCTCTCCCTTATGTAGTCTCAGAGCGCTTTCAAAAATTTCCAATTCTTGATAGCACTAACTTTTCTTCAGATTTTAAGGATAAAAAGTTGAGAAAGATCTTCCTCTAAAAGCAGATGCCCCAACACACCCACTCCAGAACCCGTTCTGCAGGCCCTTGAGAAGGCTGCTGCTCTCGGTTTGGGTTTTATCTCCTGTGGTTTTACGCTTGCAGTAGTAAAACAGGGGATTTGTTTTAGACACCCATATAGGAACAACCAAGTGACTATAGGGAATCATCCTCAAAGCATTACTTGAGGGAAAAGTATCTGCATTTGTTCCTCTAAGTGTTCCCAACTGTGGGATGGCATGGCTTGAAAACAGACAAAGCAAACAAGAACACTTCCTGGGACTGAAATACTTTGTATGTGTTGTTATTTGCAGTGCATGCCAAGACATTCATGGGCACCAGAGCCAAGCTGGCGAGCTAATTAAATATATATATGTATGTGTTTAAAACAGCCTAATAAGGAGCATTGGAAATCTTCGAGATGAGCGAATATCTTATAACTTCTTCCGCAGGTGCGAGGATAGCTACAAGCCATGGACTTTCTGTCCTGCTTCTTGTCTGTGGCTTTGTGAAGGGTGCTTTGCTTTAGTCTAAAGTGCTGACTTTTTTCCAATATCACTTTCTCTTCTTAAAGCAAAGAGCAAATCGCCTGTAAAATCTACGGAGCGGACAGCAAAGTTGACCCTAAACTCCAAGCACCACTCTGCACCCACTGTACTCTAATTACCTACACAAGGAGCACCTGCTTTCGGAAACAAACGAAGAGGCTATCTCACTTTGTTCATCACATTTTCTTGGGCAAATCACTGATCTTTTATTTCAAGAGAATTAGTGTGAAGTGATAGAACATTTTCTAATAGCAAGATCTATTTTTTTTTCCTTTTCTTTCGGCTACTCAAAGCATCATCTCACTGACTGCTCAGGGGTTGGCCTGACCGTCATCGGTATAGTGAATATTTACTACAGATACCACTGATTTCCTACTAAAAGACCCATTATCTGCAGGAAGTAAGCAGAGATCAAAAGGCTACAGAACATAAACTATCATCAAAGAAAACTCCTGTCTGGGGGCAAGAACAAAATTTTCAACACTGCGAGTCAACAATGAAAACATTGTTTTAAATAAGAAATAATAAAAGATAATTTCTTTTTGAATTTTTCCCCTTTTCTTGGGTTTTTCTCCTTTTTCTTGATTGTAGTTCTTGTTCAATATGGCAAGTGCTGATTATGGCCAATCCCTGTCAATCCTGGGAGGTTTATATAAAAACATTTTGAGTGTTCTATATTTCAGTGCATTTTAATTCATTTTGCAATTCTTGTATATGCAAATGATAAATTCTGTAAATTGCTTATAGTATGTGCGATATAACTTCAAAGTAGATAGACTATGAGCCTCATGCAAGCTGATTTTTACCATTCTCTGTATAAATATATACAAATAAGTATCTATATGTTGGGTCATCAACCAACTTTTTTTTGGATAAAACATTTGTTTTTCACTTATTCCTACATTGTGGGCATTTTGTAATGCATTGTTTCACTTCCACAGGTTTGACAGTTGCAGATGGTTTCTGTTGCCCTCTGCTTCCTTCTGGAAAATGCATATTCAAAATCGTATCGGTCTCTGATAAATGAATTAATTTTGCTGTGTGTATGCTGTGTTGAAATTTGCTATGTTCCTTTATATGTGGTGTTTATTGAGGTTTGAGGATCTTTTGACTCTGAAGAATGTAAGCTCTCTGGTTTTGACAGCCATTCCTGTATTATCATCATCATTATTGTCAAAAAGCAATGTCGCATCTAGAAAATTTGCCTTGGAAGTGAATATGGGGTAGGTGAAGTGGTCATCGTGAATCCCTAAATTCATAGAAGAACACTTCTTCCTGTGGCTAAAAAAATGCTGCTTCCTTTGACCTTTATGAATTTTTGTAGCTTTGTCATTCTGTTATTTGCTAATTATAGTTTAATGTCTCCTAATTAAAAATTAAAATTTGGTTGTTGGCTAAATATAATATGCAAAAGATGACTGCAGATCCCCGACTAAAGAAGATAATGTGTTCAGTGTTCACTAGTTAAGTGAATTATAACTTTAAATATTACATTCTTATTTTTGGCTTTATGATAATTCAGACTACTTAATTTAGAACCTGTTTTCTACTCTGGCAAAGAACTATAGGCAGGACTAGCAATGTGTTCCGAATACACTGTGGAGTAGATATGGTTGAGATGGAAATGACCTAAGTTTTCCTTCCAGAGAGATTCTTCCATTTTCTTTCATAACAAACCAGAAGTTCATCTCTATAGGACCGTCAGCACCAAGGCTAAGGTCCTAGACTGAAGCTTGAAGGCAATGAATACCTCTGCTTTTCAAAGGTAAATGCATTGATTTTCTGCAGTTCAATTACAAGCAATGTGATATTTTCATAATATCCTTGACATTATCTTCTGAGAAAATGTTTCATGCTAAATATTTTATTGACATTTTTCTTGTTCCTTTGGTTTATTATTTCAGTCTAATGAGAAAAATAAATAAAAGATTTGATTGCACTATTTTATTAACCTAGAAAAATTATTTTCTTTCAAAGTTTAATGCCTAAACTGCATAAAATAATAAGACAAATATTACTTAAGTCTATCTGGACTCTAAAGATTGCATACATTCACGTATAAATAAGTATACTGATGCAAATTCAGTCAGTCTGGGAAAATCCACCATGTAATTTACTTTTACCCAAAGTTCAGGTCATGAGATTGGTCAGTTCTAAAGCAAGATGGACATGTATCTGTGTATCAGTGATGTCCACCATGCTCGCTTGTAATAAAGGACATTATGTTGATTGGGAAGAACTCTCATTACACTCATTGTGTCAGGGTACAGAATAACAGAGATTTCTTTGTCAGTGTGCTACCAAGAGTCTGACTCGCTAACTTCTTTGAGAAAGAACACGGCATACAATCTGTTTCTCCAAACTAGAAAATTTAATGTGGAATCTTAAATATTGGAACAGAAGCTATAACAACTTAAAGAGACATCTAGTTCTTTTCACCATATATTGTCCCTCTGGGACTATTACTTGGTGTGTAACCGTAACTATAGAAACAAATAAGCTCGAAAAATAAATTATTTGACTTTCTCAACCTTGATTTCCAAGGTTAAATGATAAATATTTCTAAAAGAGGGAGTCACAAAAAGTTCAAATTGCTTACATGAATTCAAGTCAAATTCTTGAGTTATTTCTTAAAGACTTATGAACTGCTTACAAATGAAACAATGCAAATGAAATCGCTTGAAGATAAAATAACAAAACTTATCTAAGGCAAGAGCTCTTAATCTGAGGTAGTAAATAAACTCAGTGGACTTCATAAACCCACTGAAACTATATGCATATTTTTGCATATGTGTATTTGTTTTATGGAGATGGTCCTTCACATTCATTGATTCTGAAAGTGACTAAATTATGACTTACTGACCTAAAAGAAGAATGCTTAGATGCTTCTGATCACCTAAAAGGTCCTACTTATTATAATTTTGAACTAGTTTACCTTAAAGTTCTTGGAGAAAGACATATTTAGGGAAATATTTTATATATATATATAGGCAAAGAAAATATACATTTTTAAGTACAGGAAATTTTTATGAAATTTCTCATGTATAGCATGGAATAACAGATATGGGATGATGTTCATTGAATTTTTAGAATGAATGTTAAGAGTTTAAAATATGATTTTACAAAATATACACAGGTACAATTCAAATTAATAGTCCTGGTATTGATCATATATATAAGACAAAATAATTTAACTTAGTGGTAAATTCTATGATAAAAAATAATTAGAAAGGGCAAATGTAATCTGTCTCAGATAATACATAAACTCTGATGATTGCATCTTGGAATTAAGACTATGAAGCTACAAAATATGTATTACACTCAAATAATTTTAATTTTAGAACTTTTCATTAATAAGGGGAGAAGTCTATTATTCAGGAGAGTTTAGCTTGTAAGCAAGACTTCCTTGGGAAGTAGTCAAGTTATACTTTTGCATAGAAGCTGCAGGGCTATATTAAGCATGAGGGAATTGAACTCAACATTTTAATGCTAATTTGAAATTGATAATTTTGAGGAGGAAAAGGAAAAACTGAAAGATTACCAGGACTGCTTTTTGTGTAGCACTGAGCTAGTTACAATAATTACAAACGTCATTTGAACTATAAACATGAGTATATAAATTGAAAGTGCAGACAGATTGAAAGAAAGCAGACTTGCCTCTAGACACTTGTTGGTAAACATTGTGATTAAAACAGTAGAAGGAGGGGGGAATATCTACATGTACCCAGAAAAAAGAAAAAAAGTGATCCAATAATGTGAAAATAGGAGCTTAGACTTCTCTATAATACAAATCCCAGAAGACAATGGATTAAAGAGTATAATGGGGAAAATACTGTAATAAAATAGTTTTATACCTAGTTAAGTTATATTTTCATTGTTAAAGAAATAAAATTATTCTGAGGTAGGCAAGGCTCATAGAAAAATAGCATGTATGTACTCTTGAATGCTCTAACCAAGATAGGAATCAAATGTGATGTTAAAAATAAATAGGCATAGTATAAACTGTCTACCATATGAGCTTTGAAAGTGTTAAATCCAAAGAATCATTGAATATTTTATTGTATTTCACTGTATATGAATGAAACAGAAGTTTCACAAAACAATATTTACCCTTATTTTGTGCATGCAATGAAATGCACTCTAGTATTTTCTATTTTGTTCTGTTTATTTTGTTGACACTTGTCACAAAACATTAAATTGATTTTACAATGCAAAATTTGGAGAAAAAAACATATCACAGGTGTATTTTATTCCAAAATTTGGTACAAATGGCAAGCATAATTAAATGACAGTATATAATATAAAACAATAATTTGAGTTCTGAACTCTTACTATGCTCTTCAAAAAAACAGGCAGTTAGAGACCATCCAAGGGAGAAAATAATGCATTCTTTGTCTCTCCTAAAGTGGCATGACTTGTGTTGGGGGCAGGAGAGTAACAGGGCTGTTGTATGTGTCTGTGCCCTTCCTGTTCTGTTTTAGGTTCCTATCTTTTTCTTTGCTGGTTTATCATTATCTGAACCCCCTTCCTGTTTGAGATATCCCCAGCCCCTAGTTACAGCTGATGAGGTCCTCCAGAAGACTTTTCCTTCTTCAAAGCTGAGAAGTACATTGGAGAGTGGCATGCCAGCATATGGAAATCTACTCCCATGGTTGTCCCCAGAGACCAGGGAAGTGGTGGAGGACATCGAGGCAGTGATATTTAACCACTAGAGGAAAGGCATGTGTGGTGACCATAATAAGAAGCAACCCCAAAAAGGTAATAAGAAACATCTGACCCCGTTTGGAATAGTCAGTTAATTGTGGGATCTCCAGGAGGAACTAGAAGGGCAGCCTTCTTGAAGTCACACTTGATTTGTCTGAAACCTTATAAGAAAAATCCTTATTTCTTGAAAACAGAGTTTTGAGCCACGACACTGAAGTCACAATCCTCATCTAAACCCATCACCAGAGTCAGATTCACTGAAGCGATCACTGGCCTCAACGGTAATCCTTTGTACGTACGCTGGTAGTATTTCTCTCAGCCTCCCCCAAAGGGAACCAAGATGCTTGGAGAGTAACTGTGCATCGAAAAAAGAGGAATATCCAGACCTTCCTGTGTTACCAGGCAGACCTAATACTATATCCTGGGGCCCCTGGGGTGCACTAGTCCAAGACTTAGGGGGCTAGTGATTAATAGGATATTTATCATAATCCAGTGTTGGCCTATGGAGACCACTATACCCACCTGCAATTATTTCCCCAGCTTCTAAAAACACAGTTGATATGTATACATTTAGCAGTGAAGAAAAACGCTGCATTGGTATCTGTCCCATAAGGTGATGGCTATAAGTTTTTAAAGGACCCTGGAGTTTCTCCTCTTTACCAAAATAGTCGATAAAAAAAAATGACAGAGTAGTCAATTTTTTTAAATGACAGTAATGAATTACACTACTAAAGTCATGGATGAAGCATTTCCCCTTTAGTTTGGTGTACAAAGGATAGCTGAGTCTTTAGTCTGGGTTATCATAAGCATAATTAGGTGCTGAGTGCAATTGTAGCTGCTGGTCCAAATTTGAGCACTTACTGGAACAAATTAGCAGAGCTCCAGTTAATAATTTGGTAATTTTCTACTTTATTGCAATTAGAATAAATTAAAGGGATTTTTTTTTTTACCTGGCAGGGATGAAAATACTCCTTTACCGTCTTGCCTCAAAGTTACATTGATTCTCCAGGACTGGAGAATCCACTAGTAATCCTCACCAGCCCCTCAGACATCCTGTTGCTCTGTTACAGTGATGACAGCATGATGGTGAGATCTGGAGGTCAGGAAGAAACAGCACCCTGGAGGCCTTAATAATATACATACACTCCACAGGATGGAAGATAAACTCTATAAAAAATTTAAGGCCATGATAGCTTCGAGCATACCTTTAAACATTCAAGGAAGTCATAATCTCAGTCTTTCACAAAGTATTCCAGTAAATGGAAAAATAAGGGTTGCTCTCAATTCATTTTATGAGACAAGCATTACTTTGCAAGAAAACCCAACAATGGCAGTGAGAGAAAGGGCCGTTACAGATGTTAACTCATGAATGTAGCTGCAAAAGTCATCCACAGAACAAAAATGAATTCAATATATAATACATCATATGGAATAAACATGGTTTATTTCAGGAATGCAAAGTTGGAAAAACCAACAGTGGTCTTAGATTGTTGTCCCCAGAAGCAGATGCTGAGACCTGAAGCGGATTCAGGTCTAGTTGGTTTGTCTGGGGATTCATGGACCACGAGTAAAGGAGGAGGTAAGACGAGAGAAGGCAGGCTGTGTGTCAAGCCAGCTACCATTGCGGAAACTAATCAAGCGGTGTAAGACGCACCTCAGAGTTACCCTCCTGCCCAGAAGAGGTGGAGTAGTTAAATACCAGCCCTGCCAGCAATCAGTTGAGGGTGGCTGTCCGTGGGGGAGGAAGACGGTAGGGGGGTTCATTTCCAGGCCCTTCAAGCCTGCTTTGCTCACAGACAGAACAGCCGTCTGCACCTTCGGAGGCAATTTTCAAGAAAAGGACTGCAGGTGTTGGCAGTGAGAAATGAGCTCGAATACACTGAAGTGCTGAGGCTCATTGGATGTGGACCACAGCAGCTTCTGCTGCCACATTAACGAAACAAAAGAGAAACGATGCATTTATCTCAGTAGATGAAAGAAAGGCATCTGATGAAACTCAACATCCGTTCATGATTTAAAACTCTCAGAACACTAAGAATAGAAAGGTCCTTGCTTACCCTGGAAATGGGTATTTTCAAAACTTTTGTAGCAAACACCATGCTCTATTATGACACTGAATACTTTCCCTTTATAGTTGGAAATGGGAAGCCCACGATCCCACATGTATCTACCAGATAAGAATGATCTTAGAAGCATTTTAATGATCCATAATTGGGAAGAACACAAATAACCATTAATGGCAGATTATATAAATAAATGTCATGTTCATAAAAGGATATACTGGACAGCAAAGAAAATAAAGCAACCAAGGCTATTTACAACATTATGGGTGAATCTTAAAGCCGTAATTGATAGTTAATTGATTAAAGACATAAGGGGATACATACAGTAGTATTCCATTCATACAAAATTCAAGAATAAGTAAGATTGAATCAGTGTCTGAAGTGTGCTGGAAAAATCCCTCCAGAATGGCAAGATTTGTCACACCTTGTCCTTCCTAACACTAAGAAAGAGTCCCATGTTTCATGGATTTTGAAAAGAACACATTTTACAGCTTTGTGTGCTGCTCTGATTAATTTACTGAGTGACCTGAAAGTTTTCCAAGTTTGAGTGTAAACCAAAGGAAGAGTAGAACTTTTACCTGGTCCAGGCCATGATGGAAGTAGCTTTGCCCATTGACCCTTATAACCCTATAGGTCCCACCATGTTCAAAGTGTCTCGTTAGTTTCAGGACTCTCTTTGGGGCCTACTGAAAATCTTTCTAGGAGAATCATTATGAACATCAACAGACTTTTGTAAGAAAGCCATGCCTTCTCTGACAAGTCACTCATCTCCTTTTAGGAAACCATTTACCACTGTTCCCTGGTAGAGATTAAATAAAGATGGTACACCAGGCAATTAAGCAACCTCTCAAGATTTAGCAATATCTATAAAGTCCAGGATACCACAATAGCACCATCAAGTAGAAGAAAGTATCTAAGAAGGTCCTGAAAATACAAGTAATTACATAAAAATGTCACGCCCTTAGTTTCCCTATTCCATCAGTCCTCTATCAACCCACATTATAGTGTCATGATGAATTAGTTCTCCATAAGGAAGAAGTTTAAATTCGACTTACGGATAATTTTGAAACCAGAAAATTCTCTTCGTTTAAGATATCTAGAGAACATACAAAATTTGATGTGAAATATCCAACTCAGATCCTTGACAATCAAAACTGTATATATGCTTGTTTTACATATGAGTATATCAGATAGTATATGATAAAGACAACATTCCTAATCAACTGAGAAGAGAGTTCTATAAGCAATCTTGGAATAATTGTTTAACTCTTTGGGGAAAAAACTCAAGCAAAATAAAGTGAGGAAAGAATAAATTAAAGGGCAGTATGAAACAAAATTTATGTCAGTAAAAATTCAAAATCAAAAGAAGAACTAAGGGAAAAAAGACTTCAACATACATGATACACCCAAATCAATATCCTTTCCATAAAGTCAAAACATGTGGAAGAAAATAAAAGGTTAAGACTTACAACAAAAGATAAGACACTAAACATTACCCAAGAATACAACATATATGTCCACAATAATCCATAGTAGGTTCAGTGGCATAAAAAGCTTCCAATGACAACTGGTAACCTCAACTTCCAATTCAAGGAAGCCACTGTCTGTCACCTAATGGAGGCATGCCTCCCTCCAGAACCAAACTCGCCAAATGAGCAGAGGTGGAAAGGGACGGAAAGCAAAACTCCTGTGAGTGGATAATTATGCATAATAGTATGAGGAGACAATTTCACTCCCAGCCTTGGTTCCTGCACCCATGTATGCTGACTTTGGGAAAATCAGTACCATTTATCAGATGCTGATTCAAACCATATATTATCTTTCTGGGTGTTGATACCAATTAGGGTATAACTGAGTCTCAGTAGACCATGTCGTTGTCTACTGCTGCTGCTTCTGGGTGATGAGGTGTGTAGTGACATTGGTGAATTCTATGGGCATGCATCCTCTAGCACACTACTGAGGAATAATTCCTTGATCAAAGGTAATGTTGGGATGATAGTGCCAAAAGAAGAAAACCCATGTGCAGAATGTTTGTATATTCCACACAGAACAAGTGGTATCCTCTCTGTGATGGAAAGAATCCAATGTAATCAACCAACTACCAAACAGGTCTTCCTGGGAGTGGTGACATATCAGGGGCTCAGCACTGGTTTCCACTATGGGCAAGTTAGTTAGTCAGGTACTTGGCCAGAACAGACTTTGTGTGGGGAACCGCAGCCACTGAGGCCAAGCATATGTGTTAATATAAGATGAAATAGGGTAATATAATAAAGATTGTAATATGGCTAGAAAATAATAATCACCTCTACAGTTAATAAATGATATTTGATAAAGTTCAAAATTCTTTTTAAAAAACTTTGTAAACTTGAACAGCTAATTTTGTATTATTTCTGATAATATAAAAATAAGAAACAAAATCTGGAAAGAAGACTGTATAAATTGGCAGTAAATAATTATCTGCTGAAAAAGCATAAGAGGGTAAAGTGACATATTTTAGGGCTAGTAATTGACCATAATACGATAACAGGTAAATGTTAGTATGCTAAAACAGCATGTACTTTCCTCTATGCCAGTTAGAAAAGCCTAATGGAAAAGAAATGCATTCACATTGAGAACATACACAAGTAAGAATAATGAATTAAATAAGAATAACGATATCAAGAAAGATGCCAATCCTAAATGAAGAAAACTTGAAAAAAAAACAAAACAAAACTGAAGGCACAAAAGAAAATTAATCACTGGAAAGCATACCATGTTCCAGAATGATTCTTTATAAAGATGACAATCTTTCCCAAAGCTATGCATTTCCAAACATATCCTAGCTAGGGTTTGGGTGGGGGTTTTTTTTCAGGTGGGGGGATTGGAATTTTGCCAAATTATTTTAAACTTAATCTTGGGGAAGAAAGGAAGGAAAATAGCAAAAGAAAATATTTCAAGAGTAATGAATGCAGAGTTAACCTCCCAGATAATGAAAGCACGATAATTAAAATAATGTGGTTTGGGTCCAAATATTGACAGGAAGATAAATGGAACACAACGAACGTTCCAGAAAGTACTCAAGTGTATATAAAAAATAATACATGATAAAGGCGATATGAACAAGCAGCTGGGAAAGTTGAATTATTCAATCAGCAGTTATGATTGAATTCATGAACATTAGGAAATTAAATTGTTGATTAGACAATTAAATGGAAAAAAGGAAATAATTGGTAAAAAAATGTAAGGATAAAAGATTAGAAAAAACAATTATACAGTCAAGTAATCAATAGATAAAATATATAGAAATATAAAATTTCTGTAATATAACTTTTGAAAAGTAACAACTTGGAAAGAACAACAGGCAAAAAAGAAGCAGATGAGTAGATTATATCCTTAATATTTAAGGAGATCGTAAATATGGAAGGAAGGCAGTAACACCCCAGTTGGAAAATTGGCTAAAGACACAAATAGCTATTAGACAAAAGAAAAAATATATTAAAATTAATTTTTATTGGAGTATAGTTGATTTACAATATTATGTTAGTTTCTGCTATGCAGCAAAATGAATCAGTTGTACTATATATATATATATATATATATATATACCTCCACTTTCCCTCCACTCTTTTTTTAGATTCTTTTCCCATATAGGTTATTACACAGTATTGAGTAGCATTACCTGTGCTATACAGTAGTTTCTTATTATCTATTTTATATACAGTAGTGTGAATATGTCAATCCCCATCTCCCAATTTATCCACCCCCCCACTTTCCCCCTTGGTAACCATAAGTTTGTTTTCTACATCTGTGACTCTATTTTTGTTTTGTAAATAAGTTCGTTTGTACCATTTTTTAGATTCCACATATAAGAGATACCACACAGTATTTGTCTTTCTCTAAGGGATAAAACAACTGATATGGAGGAAATTGAAATTACAAGAGAAGACATTTTTTAAAGCTATGCAACCATGGAAGAAATATAGACATTACATACTCTTTCCATCCACTCAGTATTCTGTATGTATTTCTCAGATGATTTTTGGCATCTGGTATTGTGGAATGTCCAAAGCCAGACCAAATTTTATCTCCGGATTGGTCAACTGCTTTTTCCCCAGAAGCTTTTAGGACTTTAAAAAAAAAAAATCCTTAATGTTGAATTTGTTGTGAAGATATTTCTTTCTCACCTAAATTATTTCTTCAACCGTAATTCAAATATCATCATTTTTGTTGCTGGAAGATATAAGTTTTGCAATCTTTTGGTCAGAAAAACTGCTTTGAGCTTTAAGTCTGAGCTCATAACAGACCCCAAAGTGTGCAGGAAAATATATAACCATACTGCCAAACTAAAAGGCACTTGTCTGACAACAGTTTGTAGACAGTCCTCTTACCTGTTTTCACAAAAGTTTCCAAAAGTGATTTGCCCAGGTCCTGGCACACAGTACATGAAAAATAAATATATCCTTCTATTGTTACTTCTGATGACGAGGTCACTTCAGGAAATGGTTCAGATTTCCGTTTCTGTTGTGTCAACCTAAGGTTTATTTTCTGATAAGGAGGTCAATCTACATCTAGGGAAGCACAATACAAATGATAAAAAGGGTGACTCAAGTCAACGCAATACTGAAGAAGAACAAAGTTGGAGGACTGACACTGCCTGACTTCAAGACTTACTATAGAGCTACAATAATCAAGACAGTGTGGTACTGGCAAAAGAACAGACAAATAGATCAATGGAGCAGAATATAGGACCTAGAAATAGACCCACACAAATATAGTCAATGATCTTTTACAATAAAGCAATGGAAATTTAATGGATGAAAGTCTTTTCAATAAATGGTACTGGAACAACTGGACAGACACCTGAAAAACAATAAATACAGGAACTGGTGTTACACCTTTCACAAAAATTAACTCAAAATGTTTCTAAATGTAAGAGCTAAATGTGAAGCATAAAACTCGTAGGAAAAAAAAAAAGAAAATAGATGACCATAGATTTGGTGAAGAACTTTTAGACAGAACACCAAAAGCATACTACCTGAAAGAAAAATTGATGTCAAATTTTATTAAAATTAAAAACTTCTATGAAAGATATTTTTTACAAAAGACTGGAAAGATAAGTCGTAGGGACTTCCCTGATGGAGCAGTGGTTAAGAATCCACCTGCCAATTCAGGGGACATGCGTTTGATCCCTGGTCCAGGAAGATCCCACATGCCACGGAGAAACTGAGCCTGTGCACCATAACTACTGAGCCTGCGCTCTAGAGCCTACAAGCCACAACTATTGAGACCATACGCCACAACTACTGAAGCCCATGCACTCTAGGTCCCGTGAGCTGCAACTACTGAATCCCACACACCTGGAGCCTGTGCTCCGCAACAAGAGAAGCCACTGCAATGAGAAGCCCACATACGAAGAGTAGCCCCACCTCGCCACAACTAGAGAAAGCCTGCGCGCAGCAACAAAGACCTGACGCAGCCAAAAATAAATAAAATTATATATTAAAAAAAAGATAAGTCATAGACTAGGAGAAAATACTGGTAAAACACATTTCTGACAATGGACTTGTATCCAAAATATACAATAAACTCTTAAAACAATAATAAGAAAACAAGAAACCCATTTTAAAATATACAAAAGATCTGAGTAGACACCTCACCAAAGAAAAATATATTGATGGAAACTAAGCATATGAAAAGGTGCTCAACATCATAAGTCATTGAGAAATTCCAAATTAAAACAATGAGATACCATTACATACCTATTGAACAGATAAAATTCAAAATACTGACTATACCAAATGCTAGTGAGGTTAGGGAGAAACAGAAACTCTCATTCATTGATGGTGGGAATACAACATGGTTTCAGCCATTTTGGAAGACAGTTTGACAGTTTCTTGCATAGCTAAATATAGTCTTACTACATAATTCAGCAATGGCACTCCTAGCAATTACCCAGATGAGTTGAAAACATATGTCCACATAAAAACCTGCACATAAATGTTTACAGCAGCTTTGTTTATAACTGTCAAAAACTGGAAGTGACCAAGATGTCCTTTAAAAAGTGAGTGGGTAAAGAATTGTATATCCAGGGAATGGACTGTAATTCAGTGATAGAAAGAAATTTGTAATCAAGCCATGGGAAGATGTAGAGGAAACTTAGATGCATATTGCTAAGTGAAAAAAAAGGCTGCATACTGTATGATTCCAACTCTATGACCTTCCAGAAAGGCAAAACTATGAAGACAGTAAAAGATCAGTGGTTGCCAGGGACTTAGCAGGAGGAAGGAGAGATGGAAGTACAGGGGACTTTTACTGCAGTGAAACTATTCTGTATTATACCGTAGTGCTGGTTAAATGACATTGTGCATTTGTCGAAATCCACAGAACTAATTTTCCAATGCAAAAGTGATCTCTACTATTAAACTATAAACTTCTGTTAATACTAATATATCAGTATTAGTTCACCAATTGTTACAAATATGCCACACTAATGGAAGATGTTAATGATATGGGAAACAGTGGGAGAAAGAGAAAGTGTATCTTATCTCTCTGTACCACCAGCTGAATTTTCTGTAAACCTAAATTTTTTTCTAAAAAATACAATCTTTTAATTTAAAAGAAAAAGTTGACTCAGATGTTTCAAAATATGTCAACACGTTTTATTGTCTTTCCAAAAAAAAAAAATCAAGATACTCATTGAGGTCAAAGATTGTGATAGGATTGTAACAATCATTCCTCAATTATTTGTATGTCTTTAAAACTGCATGCCAATGTTACTAAGTCACGAGGTCAGTATCTTCAACTAAAAATCAAGCTAAACAACAATTAAATCTTCACACACCAAGATGCAAAATATATATTAAAACCTTATACTACTAAAACTTTTATGGTGAAGATAATTAAGCAAAGAAAACTATAATGCAAGCAATGAGCCCTTAAAGCACAACGTTGTATGTATTTCCACAGCATGCAGTTAGGAATTCCTTTGCTATAAAATTTTATTCTGCCTGCATCTCAAATTCAAACGTTTGAAAATGTGAATCTTAGATCTTCAGGCAGAAGCTAGTAATACATGTCATAAGCCCCCATGAGTTGTATATCTGTATCATTAATAGCTGTATCCTCTTGCCTAGAGTAAAAATGCAATGCTTGCATGTAAGCAAAGAGAAAAGGGAGGGAGAAAAGAAAGACAAGAAAGATAAAAAATGAAGATGAATTGATGAGGTCGTTAATGCAAATGCCAGAATTCATTCTCTAAGCTTGATGGGGCTCTGAGTGTTTTAACACCAGCCTTTTGACAGCCCAGGAACCTTGGGGAATCATAATGATAAGTCAGATTCTTCTGTATTTAATTTATACTTCAACTTTCTGAGACTATGCAGAAAGTGTTAGGGACACCATTGGTTGCCTTGGAACTGAGCTCATTTCCACCTCTATCTCATGCAGATTTTTCTTAAAGCATTTGTTTTCTGTATGTATCGCTTCAATTACAGTTATGAATAAGGCTGACATATCTAAAATATTTTAATATACTAAGACAGGAATGTCTTTTTTTTTTTTTTTCCATGAGAGCACCGTTTCATTTTTAAATTGGCAAGAACAGTACATTTTCTCATATTCTTCAACCTGGACACATACCTGTTCCTAGCATGGTTGGATGGTCAGCATTGGCACATTATTTAAATGTTTGTTGTGATGCATGCTTGCATTTTATTACCTATGGTTTAGGGGTAGTGAATGAGAGTGATTTGTACCAGCTTCTAAAATTACACCTAACTGTAGAGATATTAGATATGCTTGTAGATGTGAGTGACACATTTTTCTGTTACATATTAATTTGATCATCCTTCTCTTACTCTTTCAGGGAGTAAGAGGGGGGAAAGAGAAATTTCATGAACTTGAGAATAATGTGTGTTTGGGCACTCAGAAATAAATTTACAGAAATAAAATTGCAAAGATAAGAATATGCTGTTGGCATTGGACAACCACAAAGATAGCCTTGGGAGACCAATCTTTATAGGAAGAAATTCAATCAAAAATCTCTAAAAGCAAACTATTAATGACATTCATAGTATGAGAACAAGGAGAGAGAGCATTACTGATGCCAGCACTAAACTTTCAGCAAAATTAGACTCTGAAATAGATACTGATATTCTACTGTTCATTCTAGGTCCTGTGCTGCTCTCTCCACAATCTACAGAAGAGAATGTAAAGACTGAATAGCTTCATGCACTGTTGCTACAAGGCATTAGCTTATATATTTTTTATAATGTCTACATACTTATTGTAAACATCTAATAAATTAAGGAACATGCACACAATTATAATTATATACAAATGATATAGCGTGCATAGTTTGGAATTTTAAAAAGTCACTTACTTTGTTAAATCCAGTTGGAAACCAGTGAATGCATCCAATGAATGCACAGTATGACTTTGTTCAAAACTTTTCAATATCTCTAATTTGCTAGTGGAGCATAAATTATGTAAAAAGGCAGTTGGAAGTCTCTGAGACCTGGATTCAGCCTACCATCTCAGTCCCACCCCACAATGATTCTTCCCAGAGAGCCTCTGGTCCAGCCAAAATCATACTCACCACACCCCAATACACTGCAATCCACAAACACTTCACTCAAGCCTCAGGGGTACACTTCTCAGCCTATTTCTAAAGTATCTCTCCCCAAATGACACCTGCCCATCCTATTCTTTTCCAGAAGTGGAAGGTGCTTTGGGAACATGTTACAATATCCAGGACTATAATGTTCACATGTTCCTCACAACTAAAAATGCTGTAGGTCTGTGATAAATTGCATGCCCAGAGAAGTGTTGCGACAAAGTAAATAAATACAAACACTCATAATAAAATCGCCTTTTCACTCCATTTTCAGCAATTTCATCCCACACCTTGTCACTTTTCCCTGTTTGTTGGTCTGCCTTCCCCACTCTCTGCTCATCTTACTCATTATCTTAAGCTTGTTTGTATGTAAGGTGTTATCGTTATTTGGTGTATTCCATTTTAGGTTTCTCTTTTATACACACAGACTTCAGGGAACTTAAATTACAAGGCCATGACTGTGCAGCTGGGAAAAGACAGGACTCTAAGACACTCTGCTTCCCAAACTGGTGTCTTTTCTCCTGTACACACTCCTTTCAACGAAAATGATGCCTTTCACCAGAGAAGCAGCACGACCGTGATGAGCCACTTAACCTCCCTGGTCTCCAATTTCCTCATCTGTCAGTGGGAATTATGAGTTCTGCCCTGCCTATTTCACATGGCGGCTGCAAGAAGCAAATAAGATAACGTATGTGAAGGAGTTTCTGAAGTGCTAATAAAAAATTAAAAGTGTCATTTTATTATCTTCACATGGAAGACAGCTGAAGAGTGCTGGGATTCAAAATACCAGATTTAACCACTTACTACCTGTGTTACCCATGACAAAAAATGAAAGCTGGGGCTTCCCTGATGGCGCAGTGGTTGAGAGTCTGCCTGCCGATGCAGGGGACACGGGTTCGTGCCCCGGTCTGGGAAGATCCCACATGCCGCTGAACGGCTGGGCCCGTGAGCCACGGCCGCTGAGCCTGCGCATCCGGAGCCTGTGCTCCGCAACGGGAGAGGCCACAACAGTGAGAGGCCCTCGTACCGCAAAAAAAAAAAAAAAAAAAAAAAAAGAAAGAAAGCTGTTTGGACCTAATGCTTTTTCCAACTATGACACAAAAAATGATGAGCTAAATGATCACACAGGTCCCCACTAGGGACTGAATCAAGGTTTGGATTAAACTGATGTCTGATTCACGTTTTCCCAATTTCTAATAGCCTTTAAAATATCAAAAGAAGTACCAAACTTGCAAAAGATTGAGCATTTATGAATTCTTAGAAACATTTTTTCAAGAGCACAATGCCTTAGGATTTTGAGTAAGAAAACCAACTGTGCCTACATTAAACTGCAGTCTCAATAGAAAGTTCCCAAATAGGGCCTATGAAGAGAAGTGAGAACAAATTCCATTTTCAAAGACTGAGATTGGCAGTTCGTGTAGTGCCAGAATTAGTGAGGATTTCATATTAACTAAAACATCAGCAAAGCTGGATTTAGAATTGCCCTCAAAGGTCCGCCGCACTCACAGACCAACCTCCAACGTTCCACACTCCCTCCTAGATACAACAGCTGGGTTGTGAGCAGATGAGCTAGGTCCTCTGCTGACCAGTGGCTGCTATGCGGTGGCTGGGGAACTCTGCTCCCCAAGGCAGAGGACCCTGTCAGGAGAAGATGCACAGAGTTCTGATGTCCTAGTGAAAATAAATAAGGGAAAACCTCATTTACAATGGAGCCAGGAGGCCCTGGAGAGGGGCTCTCACACAGGCAAAACCAACAGAAAGAACAAAGATAAGAAGGACTGTGTGTATAGTATCCTTTGTGTAAAATTCTCATCTCAACTTCTTGTCTGTGTTGATAAGAATGTTACTTTTCTTCTGCTACAAGGAGAACATTTTTCACATGGGAATTTCATCTCCTGCTTTTGAGGAAAGGAAGGAAGGGCCCTCCCTGGCTCAGCAACAACGCACTCACCACCCCTGCAGCCAAGAAGAAACTGCCACAACCTTGAACACTTGTTCTCCTTCAGTGAACTTTATTCAAAGCAACCCTCCCTAGGTTCCCCCTAAAACTTAATAAAAGCTTGCCATTCACTTTGTCTCTTCGGACTTGCCTTTGGCTTGCAGGTCCCAAATTGCAATTCTCTGCTATTCCCAAATAAACCCATTTTGCTGTTTATAAATAACTGGCTGTTTTCTTTTTAAGGTTAACACTAGCAATCTGGGAACTATGGGTTTTCATCTCTGCCACCATCTCTTCAGTGTCAATAAGCAAGCCAGGTGGCAGTGAAGGATGATATCATCTCAATGTAGCAGAACCACCTTAGATCAATCCCTGGACATTTACATAAAGTCTTTGCTTGTCCAGCAGCTGCAGACTGGAGATGGGAATTCATGAAGGACCAGGGTGGATGTCAGAAGGGCTGGGACCAATCCCAGTAAACTGAGAGCAAATCCTAGGCCTTGATAGAGCTCAGTTCAAATTTTGCGAAAGGAGAAAAGTCATGTATACAAAGATTAAGAAACAAAAGGACCAGTGGATCAAGATGGTGGAGGAGTAGGACGTGGGGTTCACCTTCACCAACAAAAACATTGAAAATACATCTACAGGTGGAACGATTCACCCAGAACAGCTACTGAGCACTGACAGAAGACCTCAGACTTCCAAAAGGACAAGTAAACCTCCACATAACTGGGTAGGAAAAAAGGAAAAGGAAAAAGAAGCAATCTGGGTGGGGCCTGCACCCCCAGGGAGGGAGCTGTGAAGGAGAAAACCTTCCCGTACCTTGGGAAGGCTCCTTACCAGCAGAGAGATTAGACTGGATGGAGGGGGAGTTTGGGAGCCTGAGAGGGGAGAGTAGCAACAGTTTGTGGAAGGAAAAATGGAGAGTAACATGCACAAAGGGTCAGCACCTCCACCCTGTGCTCCCCAACCTGAGATACTCCTCTGTCACTGAGGATGGGGGTCAGCTGCTGAAGCTTATACTCTGAAGCTCAGTCCCAGGGAGAGGACCAGGGTTAGGTGAGGAAACAGCCTGAAGAGGTCAGGCCTTGGTAACTGAGGGTATACTAGGAAGAAGCCTGGGACCACCAGAGGGGCAAGGCACCATTACTGGGGGGCACATGAGGAGAGGGGCAGGACCACCATAAGAACTTCTTTCCCTATGAGTGCTCCCAGGCAACAGGGCCCTGCCTACAGGAACTTAAGGGGCAGGCATGAGTCTCCACTGCCATCTTGGGCTCCAGAGGCAGGCACTGGAAGCCTCTTCCAGACCCATGGGCAGATGCCAGGCTCTGCCCTCACTCACTGACCCGGAAGGGCACAGACAGCTCCAGCCACTAGAAATTCCACCAGAGGACACCAGGACCTGCCCCCACTGCCTGAGGAGTGGGCAATGGTTGCTGTAACTGCATGCCCCATATCAAGTGGATAACAGTCAGCACACACTGAGAAAAGAGACAGCAAGCACCCAAACTAAAAGCAGTCCCTTGACTCCAGAAAAGAGGACAGAGTAGGACTTACGCTCATCTCCTCTCATGAAAACACCAAAATCACAACTAACTGCTGAGCAATCATCAATAAAAAAAGACTAGAACCTACCAAAAAAGATATTTTACATTCAAAGACAAAGAAGAAGCCACAACAAGATGGCAGGAAGGGTGTTTTGCAACAATCAAATCCCACACCCACCGGATGGGAGATCCACAGACTGAAAAATAATCATATTGCAGAGGTTCTCCCACAAAGCAAGAGTCCTGAGCTCCACGTCAGGCTCCCCAGCCTGAGGGTCTGACATTGAGAGGAGGAATCCCAAAAGCATTTGGCTTTGAAGGCCAATGGGGTTTGAGGGCAGGAGTTCCACAGGAAGGACCGGGGGAAACAAGAGACTCCAATCCTAGAGGGCACACACAAGGTGTCATGTACACTGGAACTGTACAAAGCAGTAACTCCATAGGGGCCAGGCCTGGACCTACCTATGAGTCTTGGAGGGTCTCCTGGGGAGGTGAGGGTTGGATGTGGCTCACTGGGGGTGGGGGCAAGGACACTGGTGTCAGAGGCCCCAGAGAATATTGATCAGTGTGAGCTTCACCAGAGGTCGCCAGTTTGGCATCAAGACCCAGCCCTACCCAACAACCTACAGGCTCCAGTGCTGGAATACCCCTGGCCAAAGAATCAACAATATAGGAACATGGACCCACCCATCAGCAGACAGGGTGCCTAAAGCCATCCTGAGATCACAGCCACCCATAAACGTGTCCCTTGACACGGCCCTGCCCACCAGAGGGACAAGACCCAGATCCGCCCACCAGAGGGACAACACCCAGATCCACCCACCAGTGGGCAAGCACCAGTCCCTCCCACCAGGAACCCTGTGCAAGCCTCAGAATCAACCTCACCCACCAGAGGACAGACACCATAAGCAAGAGGAGCTACAATCCTCCAGCCAGGAGAAAAGAGACCACAAACACAGAAAGTTAGACAAAATGAGACAACAGAGAAATATGTTTCAGATGAAGGAATAAGACAAAAACCCAGAAGAACAACTAAATGAAGAGGAGATAGGCAATCTACCTGAAAAAGAATTTAGAGTAATGATTGTAAAGGTGTTCCAAGATCTCAGAAAAAGAATGGAGGCACAGATTGAGAAGTTACAAGAGACGTTTAACAAAGAGCTAGAAGATTTAAAGAACAAACAAAAAGAGATGAACAATGCAATAACTGGAATGAAAAATACACAAGGAATCAATAGCAGAATCACTGAAACAGAAGAATGAATAAGTGAGATGGAAGACATATGGTGGAAATCACTGCCAAGGAACAGAATAAAGAAAAAAGAATGAAAAGGAATGAGGACAGTCTCCGAGAGCTCTGGAACAACATCAAACACACCAACGTGCACATTACAGGGGTCCCAGAAGTAGAAAAGAGAGAGAAACGGCCTGAGGAAATATTTGAGGAGATTATAGCCGAAAAAATCCATAACATGAGAAAGAAAACTCTCACTAAAGTCCAGAAAGTTCATGGAGTCCCATACAATATAAACCCAAGGAGGAATATGCTGAGACAAATAATAATCAGACTGACAAAAAATTAAAGAAATAAATATTAAAAGCAACACGGGAACAGCAACAAATAACATACAAGGGAACCCCCATAAGATTATCAGCTGATTTTTCAGCAGAAACTCTGCAGGCCAGAAGGGAGTGGCATAATATATTTAGATAAAAGGGAAAAAACTACAACCAAGAATACTCTACCCAGCAAGGTTCTCATTCAGATTTGACAGAGAAATCAAAAGCATTACAGACAAACAAAAGCTAGAGAATGCAGCGCCACCACACCAGGTTTACAACAAATGCTAAAGGAACATCTCTAGGTGGAAAAGGAAAGGTCACAAATAGAATCAAGACAGACACAAATGGGGAAGCTCACCAATAAAGGCAAACATAAAGGACGGAAATCATCCACACACAAATACGATATCAACACCAACAATCACGACAAGAGGAGAGTACAAATGCAGGATATTGGAAAGGCATTTCAAATTAAAAGAGCAGCAACTTAAAACAATCTTGTTTATATATAGTCTGCTATGAACTTCAGAAACAAATCCAAAACAATGAACAAAATGGCAATAAAAACATTCATATCGATAATTACCTTAAATGTAAAGAGATTAAATGCTCCAACCGAAAGACATAGACTGGCTGAATGGATACAAAAACAAGACCACTATATATGCTGTCTACAAGAGACCCACTTGAGACCTAAGGACACATACAGATGAAAATGATCACTAGCCACCATAAGGGCACAGTGTGACTTACTAAATTATCCTGTCAACTGGAAATTAGCAATTGACCTGTGGATCCCTTTTTAGTAAGAACATCACTGCTGGTATTGATTTATGGAGAGCATAATTTCCTGTTGCAATATGAGTAGTAATAAGTTTTCCTCAGAGGCACCTTATGTTTTTAACAGTTCCTATAACAAATGAGATTTTAACAAGGCAGGAGTGATTTTATGTGATTGGAAGCAGTTTGTCATGCACTGGTGATTTGTTTAATTGAACACGATCTAGAAGACTCCAACATTATAAATATGCATCAGCAACAACTCTTGAACATGTATCTGAAACCAGAAATGGAGCCTGAGGTGATGGAAACATTGGGACATTTTTAAACTCATGAATAGAAAAGACACCCAATTTTAATTTGGAGCCACTTAGAACTCCCCAAAACATCTTCAATCACCAGAATAATACTAGAATCTTGCACTTTCCTAGCAAATATTTAACTTATCTATGGGTCGACTGTCCTGTGTGGACAGTCAAGCCAGTGTTAAACTCCTTGACTGAAGCCCTGCTTCCTAACACAACTGTACTTACCTGCTCTTACTCATTAGCCAGCCTCTTTGCTGTCATCCTGGTTTCCTGATCACTTCGTTTACCTCTAAGAGACAGTCTCACTGAAATGGATGAACGCATATTTTCATTCAGGCAGATGCCTTGTAAATCTCAAAGTTTCAAAGAGAATATCAACTTTATCCACAAGCCATTATCTGCGGCATCATGAGGACTGGAACCCATTAGGAAACATGGATTAGGTCCACCCATACTACACATCATGGGCAAACAACCTCGAGCTGGTGGCTACCCAGTACTTATCAGAAGCTTTGTTGAGATTATCCACAATTCAGGGGAAGGACTGCCAACTTCCTCTGAAGATATTTTCCCTCCGTCTCTAAGTCAAAGAAAATCTGGGAGCTGCATATTTGGTCTGTGTCACACCTGCCACAAGATTTCTTGCTCATTCTAATTCACTTTAGCGCAACAGCATATACATTTAATGCGTGTCAGTATGAAAAATAAAGAAGCTATAAACATATTAATAGAGCTTATATAAATGATTCTGTCAAGGATAATTTTAACTGCATGCAGTGATTATCCCTGCAGGGACGTCCTCATCGGAACTCATACAACACTCGTTGTACATCTTTTGAAAATTTAGTTAACTTTCAGGAAACTGAATTATGTAATTAACAGATTTTCCTTTTGCTTTGTCTGCTGAAAAGCTTATGGCTTGACCCAGTTCATTCAATTTTGCCTCATTCTTGGCACTATTTTATGTTTTCATGTTCGGTTTATTTTCTTTTTGTCACTTCCAGTTTATTATTTATTTTGATTTTAGTTTCCTCTGAAGGTGCCATACGTCTCGTACATGGTATGTGTAAATAAATAGTAGGGCCAGATGACTGCCATCAGAGACCCCACTCTGTCCACCTAAAGCTAGTCACACTGTAAGGACACCTCCTTCTGAGCAATCCAATTAGAAACCGCCATCTGCATCCTACTGTGTGATTTAAATTCTTATTAAACAAAACAACAAAAATGAAATTGCATTGATCAAACAAGAGACAACTTTGCTGACCATGAAATGGCTTTTTCCTGAGATAAGTAGTCAAATGGGAGTAAACAAATTTTATAGGCAGAAAAGTAACCGATGCCTACTCATCTCCTCCATTTATATAAATAAAGGTAATTTTTATTTATGAAAAATGGCATCTCTTTAACAATTCCCTAGAGGTACCCGACTTCTAAAGAATTTTTCTTGAAGAGATTCTACATTGGCAAAAACACCTTGAGATGGGGGATTAACTTTATTTTTTTTGGAAGGTATATATTTTATTTTACAAGAAAAGTCCAATTTACTTCATAAAGTGGCTGTACATTCGGAGCAGCATGGCTGAGAATTCCCATTGCTTGCCATCCTTGCTAACATTCAGTATTGTAGTCTTTTTTTTTTCTTTTTTTTTAATCAACATTAACATCTTTATTGGAGTATAATTGCTTTACAATGCTGTGTTAGTTTCTGCTGTATAACATAGTGAATAAGCTATATGTATACATATATCCCCATATCCCCTCTCTCTTGCGTCTCCCTCCCATCCTCCCTATCCCATCCTTCTAGGTGGTCACAAAGCACCAAGCTGATCTCCCTATGCTATGCAGCTGCTTCCCACTAGCTATTTATTTTACATTTGGTAGTGTATATATGTCAATGCTACTCTCTCACTTCGTCCCAGCTTACCCTTCCCCCTCCCCGTGTCCTGAAGTCCGTTCTCTACATCTGCATCTTTATTCCTGTCCTGTCCCTAGGTTCAACAGAACCTTTTTTTTTTAAGATTCCATATATATGTGTTAGTGTACGGTATTTGTTTTTCTCTTTCTAACTGACTTCACTCTGTATGACAGACTCTAGGTCTATCCACCTCACTACAGATAATTCAATAAGTGGGAGATTAACTTTAAATCATTCCCAGAAACCAAGTGAAGAAACTTTTTCCCCAGCTTTATTGAGATATAATTGACATACAACATTGTATATGTTTAAGGCATATATTGTGATGATTTGATATATAGCTTTGTTGCAAAATGATTTCCCACAATAAGGTTAGTTAACACATCCATCACCTCACATAGTTACCTTTTTATGTAGGTGGTGAGCACATTAAGATTTACTCTCAGCAACTTTCAAGTATACAATATGGTATCATTAACTATAATCACTAAGCTTACATTAGATCCCCATAACTTATTCCTTTTATAGCTGGAAGTATACACCCTTTAAAACAGCAGAGAAGAGCAAGTTGTGTTACTTGCTGCTGTCTCAGGTACAAAGATGAGGAAAGAGAAATTATCATTGTACTTGGAAACTTAAAGTTCATAGATGACCTTGTCACATGAGGTTTTGGTGAAGAAGTAGGAGTGCAAGTTTATTGGAATGGGTTCAAGAGAGAATAAGAGAACATGAAATGGAGAAAGGAAGTACAGGAAATGTTTTCCAGACATTTTTCTAAATAAATGAATGCAGAAGTGGGACATTGCTGGAGGGAGTAAGTTTTTTTTTTTTTTTGAAGCATACATATATGACAATGGAGATGGTCCAGTAGTGAGGAAATTATTGATACAAAAAAAGTAGATGTTTCAAGTGCATGCTTGAGTCAGAAAGAGGAAACGCAAATAACTACACAAGTGGAGGAGCCAGTTAGGGGAGCACAGAGCAAGGCAGAACATGTATATACTAATGCGGGTAGATTGGTGTGGGAACTGTGAATGCTCTCACTTAATGTTTATATTTCTCATAGGAATAGAAACAAGAAAAAAGTCATCACTTGAGCATGAAGAGAGGGAAAGAGACTTCTGTGAGAGAGGGAAGTCAAAGAGATAAGGGAGATGTGATGTGATTGGCAGGAAGCCCCCAAAACTCTTTTAAGTGTACTGGTCATGACTGATGTGAGAACCACTCAGTATCATTGTATGTTTTTCTCTGGTTACTTTCCCTTCATGGCTGCAGGTATAGTGTTCATGGAGAATTGGAATTAACTAGGTGTGAGATTTTGCCAAGAATGAAAAGAAATAGTGGCAAAGGATCTGGAAGTGATTACAATGATGGACAAATGAACTCCAACCTAGGGAAGAAGGGAAGTGAAACATGAGTGGAATCTGAAGGACAAGTTCGTGGAATCTGAAGGACAAGTTATTGGAGGACCCATTGGGATGAACGTTGTTGAAAATGGAGTGTAGAGAGAGTGAGCTGGAATGATTTAGGGTGGTAGTCAGAAAGTAAAAGACTTAAAATTGAGCTTATGGAGGGGCTGCAGTTATTGCTAATGGCAACATTGAAAGTAAAATCCTGAGGGCTGATACAGAGAGAGGACAGGTGCATTGGACGTGGAAATCTCAAAATAAGAGGCCCGGGGGTATTGGAAACATTTCCTATGGGAATACTGACATAGCAAAAAGGATGACTCGTAAGTTGTTAGGAAAAGAGGTGACAAATTAGCTAAAATATGCCGGGGATGGGGGAGAGCAAGAAATAAGAATGGTGCGTGATGTACTGAAATAGCATGAGCTTCAAAGAATCTTGGGTTCTGTGAGGAGGAAGCTGGGGTAATGATCTGGAAACAGAAATGAGAAACATTAAGGACCCCTATTAGTTATTTATTGTTGCATAACAAATTAACTCAAAACCTAAAAGAACAGTAATCATTTATTATCCTTCATAGTTTCTGTGAGTCAATCCAGACAAACCATGATGGGGACAGTCAATCTCTACTCTGAAACGTCTGGGGCCCCATCCAGAAACATAAAGCCTAGGGGCTGGAATCCATGACATTTCATTCCCTTCTAGCTGGGACTGTTGGCTGCAGCACCCACACGTGGCTCTCCCAGTGGCCTGGGTTGCCTCACACATGATGGTAGGGTTCCCAGGGGCAAGCAACCCCTAAGGGAGAGAGAGCCAGGCAGTGGTGGTATTGCCTTTTATTGTCTCACCAATACCTCTGTCACATTCTAGAGACTGAAGCAGTTACAAAGGTCCATCCACATTCAAGAGGAAAGAACTCAGACCTCACATTCCAATGAAGGAGTGTCAACATCATTATTGTACGAACAGCACAGGGATCAGATGTCTAATGATGTGGTCGTCTTTGGAAAATGTAGTCTGCCACAGCCAACCGCCTTAACTCTAGGATCAATTGTAGAAGTATGGAAAGAAAACATCTACCATGTAAGAGGGCTTCAGGGAAAACAGGAAATGTAATTACATCAAGAAGCTAAAAGAGGCAGTTGAATATGTGGAACATTTTGCCGACTCTAGACCCTGAAAGGATTTGTAAGGTTGAGGAACATGAAAGTCTGAATCACAACAGGAGATGTACAGCCATACAGAGGTAAGAGTCTGGGTGATAAAGGATGATCTAGAAGATCTGGGCTTCTTTTGGTAATGGAGATAAACAGAGATGCAGGGCAGGATGGAATTAATCCTGAGGGTGATGAGTGTTCAAAGGGAGGGAAGAATTGGTCTTGTTGGGGACAGTTGGGGCCCACTGGTGGTTGGTCCAAGCCATGAACAGGCAGTATGAACCCAGCCAGAGGGATGGCAGTACAAAGAGTACTCAAGGCATTAGAAAAACAATTAATATAATCTACCTTATTAACAGATACTATGAAGAAAACAGTATACTGACCATAACAGATGCTGGAAAAGCATTGGATAATATGACACTCACTCATGATAAAAAGAAAGCACTTAGCAAACTAGGAATCAAAGTGAATTTTTTGAACCTAATAGTGTATCTACTAGAGATCCCCAGCAATTAGCCTACTTAATATTAGAGTAGTTGACACTTTCCGCTTAAAGTCAGGAACAAAGTGTTAGCAGGTGTCAGTGAAAGAAACCTGCTAACACTGCTTAGTCATCAATAAACATTTAGGTATGAAAATGAATAAGAGGTTTACAATGAAAGGAAGAAAGGAAATTGCTATTTGCAGATAATTACAGATAATTTGATTGATTACAAAGAAAATCAAAGACTCCACGGAAAAATTATTAGAACAGTTACCACTAACTTTAGTAAGTTAGGGATCAATATACAAAATTCAATAGTTTGTCTATGTACGAGCAATAACCCTTTTATAATTTATAAAATGTACTCTTAACAAAATAATTTCCAATAGAAAAAAATATAAAATGTATAAATTATAAAATGTACTCTTAACAAAATAATTTTCAATAGGGAAAAAAAAGGAATACCTAGGAATACTGAATACCTAAGAATGTATCTCACAGAAATGCAGAGCTGTTCAAGAGGAAATTATAAAACATTTTGTTGCAAAACATAAAGGAAGATCTTCAAGTGGAGAGATTGATTCTGTGTTCATGGGTGGAGAGACTAAATATGGTAAAGATGTCAGTGCATCCCAAATTCACCTATTCAGGTTTTCACAGAACTTGGTCAAATTGAAAATGAATGAAAACTGATCCACATTGAAAGATCATGATTTTGGAATTTCAGAACATCAAGGATAAAGAGCAAATCTTAAAAGCCCCCAGACAGAAAACTGGTCACTTTGCAAAGGACTGGAATCAGTCTGGCATTTGACTTTTCAGCAGCTCAACAGAAGCCAGGAAACAGTGTAGCAGTGAGTTCAAAGTTGCAAAATCTCACAAAGGAGAGGAAGGAGGAGGGAAAGAGAGAAGGAGGAAGAAGACCTCCTGGGACTTCCCTGGTGGTGCAGTGGTTTAGACTCTGCAGTCCCAATGCAGGGGGCCAGGGTTTGATCCCTGGTCTGGGAACTAGATACCACATGCATGCCACAACTAAGAGTTTGCATGCCACAACTAAGGAGACCTCGAGCCGCAACTAAGAAGCCAGCGAGCCACAACTAAGACCTGACTCAACCAAATAAATAAATATTTAAATATTTAAAATAATAATAATAATAAAAAAGAACACCTCCTATCTACTCCACCTCAGGAAGATACTGGAGAATATACTTCACTGGAGAAAAGTAGAAAATAGGCCTCCAAAAATGGGAAGACATGGGATTTGTGGGGAGGGAAGGGAAGGAAAATCCCAGGAAGGCAGCTATGAGATTTGCCATAAGTTTTGCTGCCAAGAAAGAGCTTCACAACCATTGTGCCTAAATGAGTGGTTCTTAAAGAGCAGCCCCCAGTTCACTTGAGAACTTGTTAAAAAGGTAAATTCTCAGGGTTCTTCCCAGACCTACTGGATCAAAATCTCTGGCATTGGGGGTCCAGCCATCCACATTTTATGAAGCCCTCTAAGTGTTTCTGAAGCAACACAAGAGTGAGAACCACTGACCCAGTGTGTGCTAATACTCAGCAGTCTTTCAGAGCACAACTGCTTCCCCAAATTCTGCAACAGGCATCAAACATGGATCTTTATTCTTTACTGAGTTTTATTTTTATTTTGAAAACAGTCCATATTCTGTGTTGACATCTTGGAAAATATAGAAAAGGATAAATGAAAAAGAAAAAAATCATCTACCATTCCACAATCCAGAAAAAGAATTGTAGCAAATTTATATCTATTAATTATATTTATTCTATATAAATACATATATATGTACATTTGGATTATGTGGTAGGTACATTTTACATAGTCTTTTCATTTAATATTATATAATGAGTGTTTTCCATGTTATTGAAATATCTTCCCCAAACCTATTTTACTGACTGCATATTTCATAATACAGTGGTAGTGTGATTTATAAAAATGTGCTTCTATCGATGGAAACTGTGGGTTTCTCTAAATCGTTGAAGGAATAAATAACAATGCAGTAAATGTCATCATAGCTCTTTCTGCAGTTTTGTGTCCTGTTTACAGGCACAGACCTTGTGTCAGAGAGACCTTGCTGTTGCTCCCGGATTTACTACTTGCAGGGACTTCTGCATGTTAATTCACCACTCAGAGTTTTGGTTTCCTCATCTATAAAAATGGGGATATTATTACTCTTCATATAGAACTGCAGTGAGACTTGAGCAGGATGGAATGTGTAAAGCACTTAGTACAGTACCCATCTGAAACTCAGGCTAAACTTGACCCCTAATCCCCACTGGAGGAGATTACAGCCACGTGGAAACAGCCCGGCTCTGCTGTCCCACCTGGCTGAACACGTGCTCTCTCTACAGCCAGCAATTCTGCCCCAACTCTGCACCTGCGCACAATGACACATGTACAGTGGTGTTCCAGGCAGCATTCTTTACAAGAGCAGAAAAACTAAAAACAGCCCACGTTCATCAGCTAGACCAGGGGTCCCCAACCCCCGTCGGTGGACCACCACTGGTCTGCAGCCCGTTAGGTACCAGACGGCACAGCAGGTGAACGGCCAGGTAGCCAGTGAAGCTTCATCTGCCTCTGGCCATCCCTCGCATTGCCGACTGAACAATCCGCCCCCCCACCATCCGTGAAAAACTTTTCTTCCACAAAACCGGTCCCTGGTGCCAAAAAGGTTCGGGACCACTGAGCTAGACAACATGTGGTGTTTTGCATAATGGGTTGTTGAGCAGTAGTAAAAAGAAATGAGTTATAACTAAACATAACCACATAGATGAATATAAGAAACTGAAGAAAAGTGAAGAAAAAAAGGTACTATGTACTATAAAAAAAAAAGAATGTTAAAGGGAAGTGAAGCTGCAGTAGTAGCAGTGGTAATATCAGTGGTAATAATCCTGGTCTTATAAATTCTTAAAACCAAGTACACTGGGTCAACACTTGGTTTGGTTAAGTCTTTTATTTTCCCTTCTAAAAATTTTTTTTTTTGATTTATCATCTAACCATTGATTTATGAGACTGGTCATCACATCACATCCCTCCCAGCATAGTACATCCACCATGACCATTTAATAGGCGAAAGGCACCACAGTGTTTTAATTTGATTTTCTTAATGTTACAGTGTTGAGTATTTTTAGTGGGTGTAGTCATTCTACTTCTTAGCACTAAATCTGTCCAAATACTTTCGTTACATTTTCAGTAAGTTTGGTAGCTGAGCTGACTTCTGAAAGCAAACTACTAATTTTTCCATGGGAAGCATGTGGGTGGTGAGGTCAGGGTGGGAGGTTCATTCCAGGTAGAATGAGCAGTACAAAAACAACAGAGGTGTTAAATTTGCAGGTTCTGAAAATGGTGATTTCTTTGATATAACCCCAGGGAGTGCAGAATTTTAGGAGACAAGAACGGCCCAAACAATTGAGGGCAGGCTCTTTTTACACTACGGTAAGTGTTATAAACTTTGTTTATAAAGTGTTCTATAACAAACTTTGATAAACATGTTTATAAACATTGAAAATTATTTAATCAATTAATTTGCATATCAGATTTTGTTTTAGAATAAAAACTGGTGGTAGTGAAGAGGACAGGTTGGGACATGAAGACAGGAAGTATCAGAGCTGTGAAACCATCTGGTGGAAAGAAGGTATTGGATGAACAAAGCCAGTGGCCAAGAAGTGAAGGGAGTGAATCCAGGGCCACTTCAGAGGCAGAATTAATAGGACAGTGAGTGATTAGAGTTCAGTGCTCAGTGAATGTTTAGCACTGAAGTTCTCACCTCAGTCAAACAGAATGGGAATTTTGCCCTAATGATTAGAGAATATAAGAAAGGGAAGAGCAACTCAAGTGTGTATGTGGTTTTTTACAATTTTTGGAGGATTTTTGCTGCCATTTTCCAAGTTTTCCCACTTCTTTCTTACAATCTGTAGTGCTCTTGACAATCTTTTCAAATATTGCTCTATGTCTGAGATTTACTTTTCTCACCGAAAATATGTTTCTTCTTTTCTAGTGCTGGAAACACAGCTCCTATACTTTACGTCTTCCTTTCGTTCCTCTACATCATCTTCATCTTACCTTAGCACCCTGAGATGTGTCCTAGAAGCACATATCAATCAACATATGATCAAAATCACCTTCATCAAGGGGCTTCATCCAGGGGCTTCCTTGCTGTCTGTCTTGTAGATGGGCTTTGCCAATAGAGGGCATCATCAGAAGAGGGAAAGAGCAGAGAGGATTGTGGGGGGTTAATTTCCCAGGTTCCCCATCTCCCCCACCCCCCCAGCCATCTCTATCTCCAGGCTGGTTCTGAGATCCCAGGAACTTCTTTTTCCCCTCCTCCCCTTGCTTCTGCAAGGCTAGAGGTAGGGGTGGAGCCCCCATCACCCACCACTAGCCCAGAGCACTGCACTCTCCCTCTCGGTTTCTCTATGGGATACTCTGCCCACATCTATGAAACTAGTGCCTTGATTAAACTGTTGTCAAATTGCTCAAATTGAGTGTAACATCTGTTTCCTGCTGAGATGTTAACAGATACAGAAATTGGTACTAGAAATAGCTCTAGGAAACAGACCTTCAGCATGAATTCCGGGATTGGGCTCCTCTCCTTGCCCTAGGGAAGTGGGCAAGAGTGAGTACCTGCATCCGGGGAATCGTGATTATTCAAATTAAAGTAGATGCAGTGAAGGGCGAGTGGTTGGAACATCAGTTCCTGCAGCAATTAGTCTCCATGGAGATAATATGGGTTAAAAGATTGTGCCATTAGTTGGCTTTTTTTCTGATCTAGAACAGAGCTTCTCAATTAGTGGCAGTTTTGTCCCCCAGGGAACCTTTGGCAATGTCTGGAGACAGTTTTGATTGTCACAACTTGGGGTGGGGGCTACTATTGGTATCTAGAGGGTAGAAGCCAGCGATGATGCTAAACACCCTACCATGCAGAGGAAAGTCCCCATAACAAGGAATTCATCTGGCTCCAAATGTCAGTAATGAAGAGGTTGAGAAACCCTGCCGCAGAGAGAAATGGAAAGCAGTGGACATCGGATTGAGAATTTGAGCAGAAATCAGAAAGTCTAGGTGACAGATTAACTGAGATCCTCATCTCCTGGAGTTCTGGGGCAGGTAAGGCTGAAGACCAAGACAGAGGTCTGATTGTAAGGACTGCAGAGAAATACGCGACCCTGACAAGTCTCCTCCATGCCAAGGTGAGGGTCCTGCTGAGGAAGCGTGGAGCCCTGAGACATGGGACAGGAATGTCTGTGCCAAAAGAGACATGGCAGGAAACACTGGACTCTCAAATATTTCTGAAACCTTTGCAAGTGGCGAGTGCCCTTTAACTTCCACAAAAGAAGGAGTCAGTCTCCCCTTGTATAAAAGTTTATGAGTGACTTCACCTAGGCCAGTAGCCCTACCAACTGATACCAGTTCTCTCCATAGCACACCCTCTACCCCCATGTCTTCAGACTTATAATCACAGTTAGGCTCCAATGTGGACAGGACAAAGAAGTACCAGGTCTGCTCTGAAAGCAGATATATACCCCCCAAAACTATAGGATTAAGCAAATCTCTATTGGCAGGAGCCTGGGAGCACATGAAAGGTAGATTCGAAGTGTGTCAGACCAAGAAGGATAAGGTGTAATGTTTGAGCAGGCCCTAGGCAATAAGATGTCTGCTCTCACTGCAGGATTTGGGTTTGATGTGTTTCCTCAAGCACCTGGGGGTGATGTAAGCCGGGTTGGCTTAATTGAAGCTGGAACTCAACAGTTGGTTTATGGTTTGTGAGTTCCAAATGCTGCAACTTTCCTGGCATGTTCTAGCAGAGATTTTCTCCTTCCATCAGAACGATCTAGGGAACTTAGCAAAATTACAAAAGCCTACTCTCTACTACTCCCCTCTACTGCTCCAGAGCAGCAGTTAAACCTCAGTCTTGTCAGAAGCACTGGGCTTTGAAAATTCACGAAGCCTAGCTCACAACCAGATCTAATGCATCAGAATATCTGTGGGTGGGACTCAGGGCCTATCAGTGCTTTCTGGAGCTTCCCAGGTGATTCTAATATGCAGGCAAGATTCACAGCCACCAGGTAAAGGATTCTGAGGGTCCGCAGGAGGGGGCTGGGTCTTTTCAGAGTAATCCCTCAGCCTTAACCAGCATAATCATGCAGCGAGACTAAGAATATCCAAAGGTTTTTACACACGCGCTCTGACCTGATTCTGACCCTTGGAGACCTAGAACCTATGGACCAGTGGCTCTGGCCCACTAGCCAGATTGTACAGTGGAGGCTAGATAGATGAAGCCCTGACCTGAGTTCTTCCCACAGTGGCGCTAGTGGGACTGTGGATGTTTCTCCAGGCCCAGAAAATATAGCAAGGTTAGATACACGTAGTCACTGAGAGAATCTCCTTGTCTATTTCCTGACCAATGGAGTAAAGGCTATTATAGTAGAAAAGGCCAAATGGAAGCCTCTGGAAATGCCCTCACCCACCCACCACTAACTTCACTGAGAGAGTAAACCACAATCAAATATCTCCTTTCTAGGGAATCTAAGAGACACATGCCCCCACTGTATAGTTTAAAGACGCTTGGGTCACCTATTACATCCACGTTCACCTCACCCTTTTGGTTGGTACAAAAGGAAAGTGGGTCACAGATCTCCCCTCACCAAAGGTGGTCACTGAGCCTCCAATATGACATAGCTCTGTTAGGGTGGCCAACCTGCCACCTGATGGCAAGTTGTCACCTTGGACCCCTTTCCTCGTGGAGGGAATAGTGACTTGTCTTCCTAGGGATGGGCACATATTCTTGATAGAAATTAGTCTTTTTCATCTCCACTTCTGCCAGTGCCACCGTTTATAGACTTACAGAGTGCCTTATCCATCATCATGTAAACATGCTCATACTGCTTCTGTTTAAGGAACTCATTTTGTGGTGAAGTACGTGTGAGTGCAATTCTGCTCTTACCTCCTGCCCCTTATCCCAGAAGCTTAAAGTTCAGTTATTACACCAGTTGGGAGACAGTATTCTGCTAGACAAGGTACTGTCTTAAAGGACGCAGTATATTCCTTAACCACTGGCTAGTATGTTTCCATATTATGTACTGTCAGGTCAGGAGCCAAGGCATGGAGGTAGAAGTGGTAACTAGTTACTAACAAAACTCTTGATGAGTCAATCCCAATCTCTTAATTCATCCCACTTCCCCCCTTTCCCCCTTGGTAGCCATATGTTTGTTCTCTATGTCTGTGTCTTTATTTCTGTTTTGCAACTAAGATCATCTATACCATTTTTCTAGATTCCACATACATGTGTTAACATATGATATTTGTTTTTCTCTTTCTGCCTTACTTCACTCTGCATGACAGTCTCTAGGGATTGACATATATACACTATTGACACTATGTATCATATAGATAACGAATGAGAACCTACTGTATAGCTCAGGGAATTCTACTCAGTGCTCTGTGGTGACCTAAATGAAAAGGAAATCCAAAAAAGAGGGAATACATGTATACATATAGCTGATTCACTTTGCTGTACAGTAGAAACTAACACAACATTGTAAAGCAACTATACTCCAATAAAAATTAATTAAAAAAAAACAGATTTCTTGTACAGATTCTTAGTATGACCAATATAGCACTATTGTTTTGAATGTGTATGTTCTACAAAACAGACAATAAAATAATTTTTTAAAAAACCCTTGATGAATGTTTGCTTTCATCCCTCACAATCTCAGCCCAACTGGATGTAGAGGGAGGGGTGCTTTCACTGGGGACCAAAGTCATGATTTCACGATTTGGAAGCTGAGGCTCACCCGCGGCCATTTTGGGCCCCTCCTATCGCCAAAACAACAGACAGAGAAGGAGGCAGCTCCGTTATCAGATCTGATTCATCCCAGTGGGAATGCTACTGCACTGTGAGGGCAAGGAGGTTCTCTTTAGAGCTAAGAGATTCCTCATCACTAAAGAACTGTGGCCACCCAATGAAGATAAGACCTCTAAGACCTCCCGGCCCAACAAAGTGAAAATCTGGGGCATCCTACCAGGCAAAGAGGCTACCTAGACCAGGTGCTAAGAGGGTATAGAGAGAATATGGAATAGATGGGAAGGAAGACAGCAGTGGCTGCCAATGTAGGCCTGTGACAGCTATATAATTGGGGACCATAGCAGTTCATCTTCATATTAACTGTTTATTCCTTCCCTTTTATTCTCAGGCCCCTAGTTTTAGCTAATGGTACAGGCTGCAGGTAGGAGTATGTCTGTCTAGACATCTCTCAATGATGGCGTGTTAGCTGTTGGGGTCTTCTGTGTTTCCTATGTTGAGGACATGGGTTTCTCACCTGGATGAAGTACAAGTGTGGAGGCCAAGGGACCAAAGGAATGGACTGAATGGATACCTTCTATCTACCCCTCCAGGCCTCCTGTCCACCTTCCCCTAGGTGCCAGTGCCCTAGGAGGCTGACCAATCGCAGCTGAACCTGTGACCCCTGGCTTCCAGCTGAGTTCAGACAACATGAGGATTGGCAGGAAATCAGAGGGAAGAAAGGAAGTCAGAGAGTGAGGCAGGTATTTACTCTCCTGGTTTCCTCCAACCCCGCAGGGATGCGTGGACTGGCTTCCCTCGAGGTGAAGGGCCCTCCGCACAGGCTGCCTCGTCTCCGGTTCTGGTTAATTGCTTGTACATTTGCCCCACTAGACCCAGTTCCCCAAGGCAAGGCACCAGCCTCTATGCTGCCCACACATTTCTGACAAGTCTCTCTACTAAACCCACCTCAGGTTACCCAGTTTGAGTGTGCCATCTGTTTTTGCCATGACCCTGACTGATACAGTTCCTCTTTTAATGAGATTTTTCTTTCTGTGCTTTTTCCTAAAAAAAAAAAAAAATTAGGAATTTTTAATTAAAAGAAAAGTTTCCAAAAACAAAAAGAAAACTCATTTTGAATTTTTTTTTTTTTATGTTTTGGGGTGATAAAATTCTAAATAGCCCTGATTTGGATTGCAGTCTGCCAAATTACACTTTAAATAGCTTTGATTTGGAATTATATGCCCTAGAATCAAGGTTATTTACAAATCTATTTTGCCAAAATCAGAAACCAGGTTTGAGCTTCCCAGTCCTCTTATTTAAGGGAAATATTGTAACAAACTGAGCATAATTGTAGAAGGAAAGTATAGAAACATTTTTCTTGCCTGTGTAGATCTAATTTGCAAACCACAAATATTTAAGCCATTCATGTGTGCACATTTGCTCGGTTACTGCAGTTACTTCAATCAGAACCATAGTCCGCTCAGTGAGCTGCTGCCCAGCTGAGGATGCTAATTCAGCTCCCCGCTCTTGGTAGCTGAGTCAGACTTTTCTAAAGAATCTTTTAACAAGCTAGCCAAAGAAATTAGCACATTTCTCCTCAAAAATATTCAAGATCTGAATATAGGCAAAAATAAATACATCTCAGGATGGGATTTATGAAATAAGCATTCAAAAGAATGTGATATTTAATAAGAACAGGACTGAAATTATTTCTGTCATTCTTCCAGGCAGCAGTATACTTCAATAGTTTGTTCTTGGGATTATACACTTATAAAAACTATTTAATTACTGACTATATTGCTGCTTAGTCATAACTTCAAGGGTGTTTTTCAAACATCTGGATATGAAAATGTGATTCTTTTAGACTCAGATTTAAGAAAGCCCCCAAATATTAGAACAAGATGTTAGGTGCAAAGTACTTGCACAGCGTCAAGTGAGATAGACACTGAATTCAGAGAAGGAGCTGAGAGAGAGTGGTCAGTAATCAGGGTGAGGACCACTGCGTGCACACGAAGCTGGTAAAGGGGTCGTGAGATGCCCACTCTAACATACTAATATTCATTGCCAAAAGCAAGGGGTATAAGCTTTGCTGCATGTTAGAATCACTGGAGAGCTTTGAAAAATTTCCACCACTGGGTTTCACTCTATACAAATTAATTCAGAATGTCTGGAAGTAGGACCTAGCTGTCAGTGTGGTTTTTTTGTTTGTTTGTTTGTTTTAATCTCAGGTGATTCCTCAGTGCAGCAAAATTTGGCAACCACTGCCCTAGGGTTTGAGATAGCATAAGGACAAGATATCACCCATCCTTGACAAGACTAAAGGCAAAAATGTTTCACTGCAACTGATTGAATGAAGGGAGGTGATGAGGGGAGGCAAGAGTGCCTGCATTTTCTTCTGGATCAAGCAAAGCCTGCCACCCAGGAAGGGGTCTGCCCGGGGCCCATCTGGAAAAGGATCCAGCCCAACAGGGCTTCCAGCCAGGGTTGAGGCCACCCAGGATAAAGAGGCCTTGCACTGCTGAATGCAGAGCTGAGGGCAGGGCAGCTGAGTGGCTACCAGAGACCTTGTGTCAAGAGGACCACTCAGATCATCCTAGGGGTTAGCAAAGGTGCTTCTGCCTCTGATGCCAGATTACAACAGTCCATGTAAGCTGTCCCCATCCCTTTGCCTCTTCTCCCTCTCCACCCCTCTCCCAGTCACCAAACGTCAGCAAGCAACGGAAAAGGTCACAGAAAAGCTGGCAGAGAAGGAAGTTGGCCACCTCCTGCTTCCCACCGTGGCAGGATATGAAGCCAATGTGAGTCAGAGTGTGGAGAAACCTGAACTTGAAAGGACATTTGGAGGTTTGATTATTACAGAGATAGAAGTTTCAATTACTGAGAAGGGACTGTTCTTGGAACTAGAGATACAGAAAGGAATTTTATTATCTGAGAGTAACCCAAAGTTTGGAATTCTTTCCAAGATTTTATCTGAGGGTCAGGGAAAAATGAACTGGTAGCTGGGGGTTGAAAGGCAATGGACAAAGAATAAAGTTTGCTTCTGTTTTGTATCCTTTCAAACTCAGTTTGTTCAGTAAAATGTTTACCTCAATGTAGTTGCTGGTGCACCAGAAAGAAGGACTATAGGAAGATACTGTGACCCTCCAACCACCTGCTACATCATCAGATTCCAAAATTTAGGCATGTCTCTCTACCACATGGGAGGTACTTGCTCAGAAGGCCAGAGTCCTGATCTCTCTACTCCGCTGCTGCTGTCAGTCACCCACTCAGAAACTGGAACGTGCAGCAAACAACAAAAAGGCTGAAATTGACAAGGGTTCTTTACATCCTAAGAGATATAAGCTCCCCAAGAGGACCACTGAGGACAGAAACAGAGAGGGGGAGCATTTGCTAAAAGGGCACAGAGCCTGTCAACCTGGGGCCCTGAAGATTCTACAATAGTGCATCAAAGCCCCACTAAATGAAGGCCTGAATAGACCACTATTCAAACACTAATCACAGAAAATGCATTTAATAAAAGTCAACATTTGCTTCTGTAAAGGAAAATAAAAAAACTTATCAAATGAGGGAAAGGGTAAATTTTTAAACCTGATTAGGGATATCTACAAAATACCTACAGCATGCATCATATTTAATTGTGCTATTTAGTGCTGCTATAAACATTGGGGTGCTTGTATCTTTTCCAGTTAAGAGTTTTCTCCAGATATTTGCACAGGAGTGGGATTGCTGAATCATAGCAACTCTATTTTTAGTTTTTTTTAAGGAACATCTGTACTGTTTTCCATAGTGTCTATTATTTTCCTAGAAGGTCTATGGGCCCTTTTTATGTCTTATGGAAAATAATCCTTTTACTGCTATGTATAGAAATATGTTTCTATTATTTTCTTTGATTTTGTTTATTGTTTTTTTCTATCCAGAAACATTTGAGTTTTTGATGAGGTTCAATTTATCATTTTTCCCCTTTATAGCTTTACCAAGTAAGGATTAAATGCACTCACATTTTCTTATGGTAATATGGGGGTTCATTTTGTGATTGAAGTTTTTAAACTGTCTTCAATTTATTTTAATATAGGAGTCAGTAGGAATCAAAATTATATTTTTTGAATAGAAGTCAACACCAACCATTCTTGATTAATTTACCCCTTTCCCACTCAGGTGCCGAGCTACTACCTTTACCGATATTAACATCATATATATATGCATATACCTATGTCTGCTTCTGTTTTAATATCACTAGTTCCACCTGTTTCACTTCCTGTCAGTACATTTCTTCTTACATATTTATTGGAAACAACTTTTGAATGAGCTTGTGGTCTCATCACACATTTTTAAAAAAAAATACTTTCAGTAACATTAACTTTATAATAAAGTTGACATCTTTGCAAAATAAAGACTTATTTGTAGACTTAAAAGGAATTTGAAAGTTTCCTTCATACAAAACTTACTCATTTCTTATTAATTTCATTTCTAGACTTAAATCTTTTCTGTGGTTACTGGGTGATTTTTCTTCTTTAATTTTTGTCTAAGAATTCTTTGATTTGATGGCCTTAATCTTGAATCCATAGGCTTAGAAGACTTCTAAATTGCTTTTACTATTTTTTCAGTTAATTATCTTGGGTTGCATACTGTATGCTAATAAAGATAATTCATACACCTTTTTATAATTTTATTCACTTATTTCTTTTTCTTATCTGTTTACATATCTTAATAACCAGAATAATTTTAATTCTAAGTGGTGATAATGGATATCATTGTCTCATTGCTCAATTCAACATGAATATACCTAGAATTTTCAAATAAGCATTATTACTATATATTTAAATTCTAATCTATATCAGTATCTATCTGTTCCTATTTTAATTAGACTTAATTTTTACCAGGAATGGATGTTGAATAAGTTTCAAATGTATTTTCATCATTCATGATGATGGAGATAATCATATGATTCTCTCTTTTGATATATTAAAATGACAGATTATATCAATGTATTTCCTAATATCAAATGCTAATTGCATTACTGTTGTGAACTTCATTTAGTAATGGCGTATAACTCTTTTGTCGCACTAATTCTGAATGTTAATATTTTATTTCAAATTTTGTAACAATACCAGACTAACTAGCGGCTTGTCAAATTCTGACATAATCGTTTTTGCTGGGTTTATAAAAACAGCTTGAAAGATTTTTAATACATACACACATTCATACTCTGGATTTTGTAGCATAGTTTATGTAGCACTGATATTTCTAGTTTTTTAAATGTTTGGTCAGTTTCCACAATGAATATATCTCAGACTGTGTAAGTGAAAACTTGTGGGTGGTGGGCATGGGCGTGTTTTTTGTTTTCTTCTTTGTGTACCCAGACAAGTTTTGGCATCAAGTTCATTCTAATCTCATAAATGGGATGAAAAGTGTTCTCTCTTTGTTCTGTGAAGGAGTTTGGGATTATTTAGTATTTGACTGCTAGAACTTCCCTGGTCCTATTGTCATCTCATTGAAAACTGCTGATTGAATTTCAATTAACTATTGATTAAATCTTTTTAATGGTCATATCATATTACCTATCATTTCTTCCTGAATTGAAATAAACAAAATGCAATCACTTCTCACAGCTCCAGTGCTGCCATCCCATTTAGAGACAGCATCTTCTCTCATCTGGTTACTGCCTTCGTGTCTGTTCACTCTCCTTGTTTCTCCCTGTCTTCCCAGAGCAGTACTGTATCTGTCGTCCAACATGGTACTAGCTAGCCACATTTGGCTGTTGGGCACTTAAACTACGGTTAATGTGATTGGAAAACTGGCTCATTAAAGTTAAATTTAAGTTGTTTTTGTTTGTTTGTTTAACATCTTTATTGGAGTATAATTGCTTTGCAATGGTGTGTTAGTTGCTGCTGTATAACAAAGTGAATCAGCTATACCTATACATATATCCCCATATCCCCTCCCTCTTGCATCTCCCTCCCACCCTCCCTATCCCACCCCTCTAGGTGGTCACAAAGCACCGGGCTGATCTCCCTGTGCTATGTGGCTGCTTCCCACTAGCTATCTGTTTTACATTTGGTAGTATCTATAAGCCCATGCCACTTTCTCACTTAAATTTAAGTAACTGCATGTGTCTGGTGACAATAGAATTGATAGCACAGCCTTAGTGTCTTTCTCAAAAGAGAAGCCAGAATGAGCCTTCACAAATTTAAGTCTAATTAGAGGATGCCACTCTTCTGCTTGTATCTGTCGATGGCTGTGGATTGTAATAGGATTCAAAGCAAAAGGACTTGTGGGGCTTACAGCTTCCTAAGGACTGGCCTCATCACTGTCTCTGATCACATCTTTCATAAATCTTTACTGGCGTTACTCTTTCACTCTCCTCCCTTTTGCTCCAGCCATACTAGCCTTCTTGCTGCTCCTTGAACAAACTTGCCAGACACAGTCTCACATTAGGGCTTTTTCACTAACCGTTCCCTCCCCCTGGAACACTCTTCACCCCGATGTCTGCCTGGGCAGCACCCTCACCTCTTCAAGTCTTTGCTCCAATATCACATCCTCAATAAAAACTACCCTCACCTATCAGCATCCTTGATCCCTTTCAACTACATCCCTTGTAACTACATTTTCTTGTGTTTTTTAATAGCATTTATAATCTTCAAATGTATCATATAATTTTATGACTTATTGTGTTTGCTTTATTGTCTGTCTTTTCCCATCGATGGTCTGGGATGTAGGTGCCTCAAGGTCAGGATTTTTTGCTGTTTTGTTCACTGATCATCTCAAAAATCAAAAAGAGTTTCTGGTAAAATAATAGCTGCTTTAAAAGTATCTGTGGAATGAGTGAGTAAATAAGCATTTTTATCAGCTTTGTTTCCTATGAATTTATCTAATTCATGCCATTTTGTCATGGGGTAGATTTATTCATGATATCCTAAATTTGTCACCTGCTTAATCCCTGTTGCATCTGCAGTGTGCCTCTTTTTTCATTTCTAGTGTCTTGCTTATTTCTTCCTTCACTCTCTTTTTCTTAAGTTTTCCAGAGGTTTGTCTCTTAATAATCTTTTCAGAAAACCAACTTTTGGCTTTTTCAATACTTCTATTAGATTTTTGCTTTCTGTTTCATTAATTTCTGCTAATATCTTTATGTTTTCATCCTTATAGAGAGTTTTAAATTGAAAGATTAGCTTCTTACATTTTAGGATTTTTTCTAAAGTAAGAGTTTACAACAGTAAATTTCTCTCTAACTATATCCTTAGCTGTATCACATGTTTTAATAAAAAGTATTTTGAATATCATTCAGATTTAAGCAATTTCTAATTTTCTGTCTTTTTCTTGTAAAATCTTAAGAAGTTCTAGCTGTCAGGAAACTTGAAATTAATCTTTTGGTTGTTGTTTTCCAGACTAATTTCACTACATTCAGGGAATGATTCTATGTTTCCAATCGTTAGAAATGTTTTGAACATAGCTCTTTGGCCTTTATTTTGGTCACATTTCATAAATGCTTTATGGTTTCTTGAAAATAATGTGCATTTTCCAGTTGTCAGGTATAATATCCTATATGTGTCTATTACTAAGCCATATTAATTAGCCTAGTCATATTTCTGTGTCCTTATTGATTTTTGGTTACTTGATAATTTGTCAATTTCTAAGAGACGTATGTTAAAAATCGATTACACTTGTTAGATCTATTAATATCTTCTTGTCATTTTTTTTCTATTTACACTTTGTATATTTTAAAGTCACATTATTAGTTACATACATTTACCTTTATTATTAAGTAGTAAACATTTTAATCCTTAGTAATGATTTTTGATCAAACATCTATTTTTATGATATTAAAATAACATCTAGTTTCTCTCATTCATATTTACATGGTATACTATTCCTCAGTCTATAACTCTCAATCTTTTTCCTTATGTTTTAGATGTGTTATTGGGAAATAATATATATAAAGATTTTTTTTAATTGCTTTAACAATTTTTGTATTTTAGCTGGAGATTCTAGTTCACATACATTTAATATCACATTGATGTATTTGGATTACTTTGTTTTATTACATGCCTTGTATTTGTCCCACTTTTTCTACCTTCCCTCTTTTGCCTTTTTTCATTTTGAGAATTTTTGTAATATTATTTCATTATCTCATGTTTTTCCTTTATACCACATAGTTTATTATTCCAGTTCTAATATTTTCACAATTATCCTAAAGTTAATCAATGGTTTTATCTTCAGTTTTCAAATCCCAGTGTATAAAAGAGGTTTAACTACAATCACCTCCTTTCAACGTATATGCTATGCTGTCCAGTAGATCAGCTATTCATCATTCCCCCACTCTCTAAGCTAGTCATTTTATTTTTGTTTAATTAATTTTACCAATGTTTTTACCCATATCTTTGTTCATTATTCTGCTTTGCTTCTTAGACTTTTAGCGAGGCTTTCTCTCTGACGTACATTCCCTAGAATTTCCTTTAACGATGGTCTGATAGTGAACTATCACCTTTTGTCCTGAAAATGTCTTTATTTTACCCCAGTTCTTGAAACACATTTGTATTCAGTGCATAAGTTTGGCAGTTATTTTCTTTTACATAATAAAGATACAACTTTACTCATTCCTATTTGTGGGCTGTTGGCTGGAAGTGGGTCACTCTTGTAGGTAATCTCTATTGCTTTTTCAGTTGCTTTTAACATCTTATTTTCCTTTGATATTCTTTCGTTTCAATGTCAGGATAGTGATAAGAAGAAGACTTTTCACTATAAACTCTTTTTTGAAGAGGTATGAATTCTTTACTTGGACCTTTGTTTTAATTTTAGTAAAAAAAGGAATGGCTTTTAAATTTTATGAGATACCTTTTCAGCATCAGTGGATATGACTGTATTTTTTTCTCCTGTAATTTATGGATATAATGGATTATTTGATTCATACTTTCATATTTAACTACTCTTTTATTTCTGTATTAAAATCTACTTATAGTGTGTTTGTTACTTTTTGAATTCATTTCTGGGTTCTTTTGCTAACATTTTATTTTAAATGATCTGTTTTCTACTTATAATTGAGATTTTTTATAATTTACTTTAGATGCTATCATGATAAAATTTTACTATTAAAATTTTACTGGCTTTGTAAAATGAAGCAAAAAGATTTTGTATTTTCTTTATGGTCTAGGATAGTTTCAATAGCATTGTCAGTCTTTAATCGATTACTTAAAGTTCAGCTGTGAAAAGACCTGGTCCAGGTGTCCTCTTCACTGGGATCTTTTATTACCTCCTGAATTTCTTCTATTTTTATTGGTTCATTAAAAGTTTCACTTCCTCTTGGGTAATTTTGGTAATTTGTATCTTCCAGGAAATCATGCTATTTATCTTGGTTTTCAAAGTTGTTACCTTACACTTATATATATATCAGAGTTTCCAGATTTTTAAAAATCCTCCTTTATGTTACACTGTCTTTCTCATCCCTCATGGAGTCGACATATCTATTTTAAATCCTTTTGCTTTCCTCAATATACTGGCAAGTGGTGTATTTATTTTATCAGTATTTTCAAAGAAAAATTTGTGATGATTCATTACAAATGAACTGTGTTGTTGTTTGCCATTTCATCAATATTTGATTTTTCTGTACTGATTTCCACATCTTGATTTCTTTTAGTAAATTATGTTGTTCTTTCAAAATTTTTTATTACTTAAATTACTTTATTTTCCTTTTTTCTTCTTTAATAACAAAGGCATTTAACAGCAAGAATTTTCCTGTAACTACAGATTTTACTGTTGCATATAGTTCTGTATTAAGTAGCTTCTTCTTATTTGATTCTAAATAGTATGCCCTTAAGTGATGAGCATTGTTATCAGCCTATCAACCATAATCTTAACTATTAAGAGGTCAGGACTCAGAGTGATTTACAGTTTAAAACGCTTCTATACCAAAAGAAAAAGAAACAACTTTACAGTATGCTAATTAAAAATATATATGCTTTAAAAATCTGACCTGCTCTGGTTGGGAGGGACACAGCATAGAAAAATAATGTGCATCAAATTAATTACCATGTAATAATTTCAGACAAATCTGAATTCTCAAGAGTAAATACCAAACAAAATAAAACGGGGCTTTTTTTTTGTTTGTTTTTTTGCGGTACGTGGGCCTCTCACTGCTGTGGCCTCTCCCGTTGCGGAGCACAGGCTCCAGACGCGCAGGCTCAACGGCCATGGCTCACGGGCCCAGCCGCTCCGCGGCATGTGGGATCCTTCCGGACCGGGGCACAGAACCCATGTCCCCTGCATCGGCAGGTGGACTCTCAACCACTGCGCCACTAGGGAAGCCCGACAAAGTGTTTTTTAATTGATAAATGTTTACCCACCATTAAGAAGAGGTTGAAAATATTTGAATGACTGTATTTAAGTCCAGTTGTAGCAAACTTGTATTACAAAATTTTAGGAAGGAGACAAAATTACCGTAGGACTGTGTAACTAAAACACACTTCTCAGTCCTTTTCGCTGAATTAATAAAATAAAATAAAGCAAAAAAAAAAATCTAGGTATATAAAGAGGATCTTGAAAGTTGCCTAATTTTAGATTTCCCATTAATGCCAGTGTGTGGGAGCTGAGTTAGAACCGGTTTTATTTAGAAAAAGTGAAAGAACACGCCATGTTTGTAGTTCTAGTGTAATGGGTCAAATCTGTTCTATCTATACTCTTCCTTCCCCATTATATAATCTCATATTGCCACGACATACCTAGGAAAAAGACAATTGTATTTACTATTAAGCAAACTAGAATAATAACAAATTGCTTTTACTCCTCCAATTAGAAAGTACAGTGTAGGTGCTTCCCTGGTGGCGCAGTGTTGAGAGTCCGCCTGCCGATGCAGGGGACGTGGGTTCGTGCCCCGGTCTGGGAGAATCCCACATGCCGCGGAGCGGCTGGGCCCGTGAGCCGTGGCCACTGAGCCTGTGCGTCCGGAGCCTGTGCTCCGCAGTGGGAGAAGCCACGGCAGCGAGAGGCCTGCATACCGAAAAAAAAAAAAAAAAAAAAGAAAGTGCAATGTCAAAGAAAGTTAAGTAGGAGATAATACATGAATAAAAATATAAGCAAGGGAGGGTGGGAGGGAGGGAGACACAAGAAGGAAGAGATATGGGAACATATGTATATGTATAACTGATTCACTTTGTTATAAAGCAGAAACTAACACACCATTGTAAAGCAATTATACTCCAATAAAGATGTTAAATATATATATATATATGCAAAAACATGAAAGTTATTAAAGAAAACAGGTTGAAAAAGGTTATATGACAAATACCTAAAGGTAAACAGATGTTTCGATATTAGAAAACTAACATAATAGTAATATTAGTGTCCATGGAAGCCATGTGTGATTGTCCTTAGAGATGGAGAGATGGTATATGTAGAGGTGAGGGATATAAGAAAATTAAATCTCTCTTAGCAGGAAGGAAGCTGATAAAACTGTAAACTGAATAAGTATGCAAAAGTATGATAGGTATGCTATTTAGGAATATAAAGTTAAATACCAGAAGAAACAGCTACACGTGTTGAATGTAGTTGCCACAGAGGAGCAGGAATCAAGAGTGGGAAGGAATAAATTAGGAGACACCTTTCTTCTTTTATAAGCCTAGTAATTCAATTTGACTTTTTAAAAATATGTACAAGTATTGCAGTGTTAAAAATTAAATGAAAAGATTCAAAAGACATATGGAGCATAACTTCAATTATGTATTTATGTGTATACACACACACGCACACTCATGCATTAAAAATGCTATCAGATAAATGATGACATGCTCACAGTTTTATCACAGAATAGTAGAATTATGGGAAATATATTTTATTCCTTTTACTTTTTGTATTTTGAAAATGTTCTCTACTGCTTAAAGACATGTTTATATCTAGAAAAAAAGGTTTTAAATTAAATCTGCCCAATACATGCACGCACCGTATTAAGTGCTAGGGATGCTAGGCTGTATAAGAGGCAAGCAACCACCAGTGAAGATGGTACCTAGATTGGTGTCTCCAGATGATTGAGAGGCAACTCAACTGCTCGCCGCCTCTCACCAGCCTTTCAATCCATTTACTGTCTTGCCTTATTTCTTTGTACTATGTTACTCCGAGGGTGAGCGGAGGAGGTCACCAACTGTGTCAGTACTAGATTAAGGGAGCAAAGGCAGAAAGTTCTTGAGAATCGTTGTGTGTTACACACTTTCAAATTGTTCATATTTCTACCCATAAAGCTGTGCTGGCTACTCATATTCTAAGGCAAGAAGAACACCTCTACCACAATGCATTATTTATGTAGGAAGATATTTTGTGGTAATATTAATTTTATATGAACTTCCCATGTTTTAATCATTTTATTCTTAAATATATGTTCATCCAAATGATTGCTTTTATGTGAGATGCTCATTGTATTTGCTTTTATTTCTTATTGGGTGTAAGATACTTTTAGGTAAATATCATGAAAATCAAATCCTTACATTATAAGAAAAAAGGAGTGTAACAGAGAAACAGATGGCTAATGGGCTGTGACTCGTCACAAATGGGTTCCAAGTTGCAAAACAAAAAGCTATCAGCAAATAGGAAAATGTACCTGGACAAAGGCCAATTGCCTGGAGTTAGTACACAGGCTGATTTTAGACCATTTCAATTCTTTTTTTCCTGAATGACATGAAAAATATGATAGAGTCACTTTGCTGAAAACAACTGAACAAGACTCGCAGATGCATAATACTTCAGACCATGAACTCCAACTTGGTCCAATCACAGATAAATTTATCATGGCTACAGAGAGGTTATTGTAGCTACAAGTCCTGTTCTCCCCTCTGTGATAACTAGTGAATGGAAGAGGGCCAGGTTTGCAGTGTAATCTACTCAAGCATGTGTTTTCAGATAATTTTTTTGAATTAGAGGATTCTTCTATAATTTAATTTCTTTTCCTTTTCATACTCTTGACAAATGCCTTTACAAAATCTCTTAACAAGTGATTCTATGCATTGTTTTGAAGTGTTTCTGCTATGATGGTGAATAGTTGTATAGCAATAAGAAACACAAGCGGTCCACCCAGTGGGCAGGGTAAAATGAGCTATAATCCTGGCTTGGTAACAGTAGCGCCACTGTGTATCAAGTATGAACTAATCCCCTGAAGAATGTGCTCTGAAAGGTGTGGGTCAGATAGAGAATTTATAGATGGAGGCTGAGAGCCATTTCAGGACAGCTTCAGAAGCCTGAGACTAAGTTGAGAAAATGAGTCAAGAAACAGTCTGTAGTTGGAAATCACAGATGTGATCATGGGCTCTACAGAAAAGTGAGTGAGTCCAGGTAAACAGTCAGCTTTACCCACTCCCCAGATAGTTTGTGTACAGTTGAAATGTATATAGGTCTTCCTCTTTCCCCTAACAAAGCTCCTTAGTCACTGAAAATGGAACTTGTCTTCGTGGCTGGGTCTTTTCTCCCATCCTCCATCTTTCTCAAAGCAACTTGTGCCTGGAGGGGGCGAAATGGATGGGAAAACCTGCAAGGTTTGCTGTCACTAATTCTGAGTGAGGGGGAGGAAGCTAGGAGGAGTGCGGATTGGGCCCTTGCCCGGACAAGCACATAGAGACAATAGGCCCCTCAAGATGTACCTCCCAGGTGGCCAGAAACCCCTGGGTTCCAAGGACACCAATGATGGGGGGAGAGAGGGAAGGATTTGTGAAAGGTCTCCATGTCCTTGGAGGCCAGCTGGTTTGAACAAAGTCACCCCCGGAAATTTTCCCAAGTTTATGATTTTATTATTGTCGTGATTGTTTCATTATTTTCCTACAATAGTAACAGGTTAACAGTTGAAAATGTAGATTTATTTTAAAAGTATTAAAAAGGCTGTAATTGCCATTAATAAATCCCCAATCCGGATGTGATCTTGTCACTGATGTCCCTGTTCCTGAGAAAGAACAGGCTGTCATGATCCAAGGTCTGGCACCCAGCTTGGCAAGAGGCCACAGCCCCTCCTCCCCAAACACAGGTGCCCCCACCAGGAGCCCAGGACCTGGCTAGAATGCACCACTTCCAGGTCTAATATTTCTACTTTGAGAAGAGTTGGAGTTGTGACCCCATATTGAATAGCCTTTATTTAAAATGCATACTTAGAGGAGTGATCTTTGGAGGAGCTGTAGTCCTGTGAAGCCCAGAGCTGAGGGATGCAGCTGGAACAACATAACCATACTGGTTGGGCAAGTTTTTCCATCTGATCTTTTCTCCCTGTCTCTGGTACAGATGGGGCTTTTAAATGCCAGACAAAACAAGTAAAGGACAATTCTAAACCACAGGTCATTTACTTTGGCAAATCCTGCACGCCTGTCACACCTGTAAGTGGAGATGATTCCTAATAATCATAGTTATTATGTATTGAGTGTCTTACGTGAGGCAGGCAGAGTTTTACATGCCTTCACTCCTTAACCTTCACAGCAGTCCTATGAAATAGGAGTTGTTATTAACACTGCTCCACAGATGGAGAGAGAGAGGGGTACAGAAGATGAACTCGCACAAGGTCACATAGGTGGTATGTGTTAAACGTGGGACTCAGTTCCTGACAATTCACTTTAAGAGCCCAAGCTCATAACCATTATAGTGTATACCTCATTTTCAGCCAAAATGTTCTGAGCACCCTCACACTTAAGAAATTTAGAGTCTTGTTTGTTGTTTTGCTCCTGTGATTAACAATTAGGGAATTATCTTTCAACACATTGACCTAATCTCTAAATTATTAAGACAATATTTTTTTTTTTACTTTACAGCAAAAAATTGTATCTCAGATTGATATTTTCTTCTCATCCAAGGAAATGACATGTTCTCTTTTTTTATTACCAATTTCAATTTTTTGTTTCTGCATGGTTTGTTGTTCAATTAACTATTAGGATCTTACTGGTTTACTTCTCTTTTTGCATAAACTCTTTATAAATTATTATATAGTTATTAACTCTTCACAGCATTTGAGGGAAATATTTTTCCAAATGATTCTTTGCCTTCAACGTTTGGATGATTTCATGTACAGACAATTTTAGTATTTTATTTAGTCAAAACAATCTTTCCCGTAGTAATTTCTTCCTTTGTTCTATGAGTCTTTCTAAATTGGATAAAGAGATAATTATTAGACCAGACTATTCAAAGTGTGGTCTGCTGACCAATGTCAGTCTAAGAACTGGTAGTTACCTGTCAGTAGCAGAAATTGAGAACCATTTAGAAACTTCTATAGCAATATGACAGAGTGGTTTTATGTCTACTGAGTCTAATAATTTAAAAATAGGGTTTATATTTTTTGTGTTTTTAAATTCAGTTTTTCTAATAACTCATTTTAACACATTTTTAAAATAATTGTCCATGACATATTGGAGGAAGTGTGATGATGATTGATCTATATTTTCTCCCATTTTTAGCACTTGAAGAAGGAAGGCAGCATAAAAAAGAGGTTTGTTTTTTCTTATTTTTGTTTTATTTATGTACATACATAATTTAAATACATAGGAAAATTTATTTTATATACGTTATAGCATATATTTAAATATTATTTTAAAAATTTCAGAGCAGCAAAATGGTGGACTGGGACACTCCAAGCTCTTACTCGCTAACAGAAACATCAAAAAAACAACCAAAAGTTGTCAGAACAAACTTTGTAGAAGCTCTAGAAAACAGTCAAAGGTTCACACCCAACAAGCAAGTGCCCAACCAAGAAAAAGCCATCTTCAAGATGGCAGGAAAGTTTTGTGACATTTTTACTCATCTTTGTACCACCCCCTTTCCAGTGCAGTGGTGACCTTTGTCTTGTTCAGACAGCAGCCTAGTTCCCAGATCCACACCACTGAACCAGAGGCAGCAGATCAGACTTTACTTGCAAATTATTGTGTACATCTGTTCTAACTTTTCTGGAGAATACTTGAAGGAATGACATAAAATACTCATCTCTGCTTTGCATGACTTGAACTGTAAGCAGGAAAAGTAAAGGGCACTGTCTCTAAAAGTTACAAGGTAGTCATCACAATCTCACAGGCATCTGGGCAAGTGATAGTGGGTGGAGATATACAATAGGCCATCAAAGGCCCAGAAATGAAGCTGGGGCAAATGGTTTGGAAAATTTAGGACACTCAAAAGCAGCCATGTATACAGAGGAATTTTTAAAACCACATGCTCAGAGAAGACATATGCTCAGAAAATTACAGCAAAGACCTTAAGCTTTCCCTTTGGGATAATGTCTATCTAAGCTCAGAGCAAGCTTACCTAAGTGATTAAGAAGTGTCCCAGCATGGAGTCAACCTTCAAAGAATGGAGAGGTGACCATTCTTTCTAGCTTTTAATTTTTTGACATCTTTGTTTATTTGTCTCAGCACATGGCATTAAAGAAAACCTCTGTCAAACATGAGCATGAGCTAAAGGAATAGAGATCTCAATGGTCAGTCATGACAAGAAATAGCCATTGTAAAAATAGTTTGGATAAGTCTCAAGAGGACTAGTACAGCCTTCAATAATCAAAAACAACAACCAAATAAGCAAATCCTGGGGAATGGGGAGAATCTGATTTCCAGAGTTACCACATTATAATAGTGTGAAATAAAATTCATATTTTACGGCAAGACAAGAAGAATTTAAACATAAACATTTTTCTCTGCCCTTTAGCCTCCTCTCTCCCCTCTACTATGCGTTGCATATCTGCATTATGCATCTACCAAAACTCCCCCATCACCAGAAATACTTGGTCAATAATAAAGAGCAACATTCTGGCACCAAGACAACACTTAAAGAGATAACATTCCTTCTTAATCTTGTAAGGGGTCATGATGACCCATGACCCACTACTCACTAGACTGTATAAACTATAAGTAATACATTATTTAATATATAGCCCTCTGTCTCAAAAATTTATATAACTGTGCTTTGACTTCTAATGAGAACAGTTCTCAGAGCTTTCTGAGAGGCTCTTCCTGGGTTATATCTTCAATTTGGCTCGAATAAAATTTTCCCTTCCTTTCTTAGATCAACTGATTTAATTTTTTCATTCACAACAGACAAATGTCCAATTTTTAACTAAAAAAATCACAAGACATACATTGAAAAAGGAAAAGATGACTCATTTAAAATTTCAAAATAAATTCAAAGTAACCATGCTGAAGGAAGACTAGATGTCATATACACTAGACAAAGACTTCACAACAACTATCTTAAATATGCTCAAAGAGCTAAGATAGAATGTGGACAGAGAAACAGAGGAAATCAGGAAAACAATATGTGAACCAATTGAGAATATAAACAAAGAGATACAAATTATTACAAAAACAAGCCAAAGAAAAATTGTGGAGCTGAAAAGTATAATAACTAAAATTAAAAATTTACTATAGGGATTCAACAGCAGATTTGAGAATGCAGAAGAAAAAAAAGTTTACTTGAAGATAGGACAACTGAAATTATCAAGTTTGAGAAACAGAAAGAAAATACAGACTAAAGAAAAGTGAACAGAGCCAAGGGGACTTGTGGGACACTGTAAGTAGATCAACATGCACATTATGGTAGTCCCAGAAGAAGAAAAAGAGAAAAGGGCAGAAAGACTATTTGAAAACATATGGATGAAAAATTTTCCATATTTGATCAAAAATATAAATCTACAAATCTAGGAAGTTCAGTGAACTCCAAGCAGATGAACCCAAAGAGACTCACACTGAGAAACAATATAATCAACATATCAAAAGACAAAGAGAGAATTCTAAAAACAACAAGAAAGAAGTCATCTGTAATGTATAAGGAGTCCTCAATAAAATTACCATCTGATTTCTCATCAGAAATCTTGAAGGTCAAAAGCAGGGGAATGGTGTATGTAAAGTGATGGGAAAAAAAGGTCATTCAAGAATTGTAAATCTGACAAAATTTTCCTTCAAAAATGATGGATAAATTAAGACATTCCCAGATAAACAAAAGTTGAGCACATTTATTACACTAAAAGACCAGTACAGGGGGTTACTTCAGGTTAAAATAATAAAGGGGGTACTTCAGGTTAAAAATGAAAAAAGGCTGGCAGTAACTTGAAGGTATATAAAAATATAAATATCCTCAGTAAAGGTAAATACACAGGCAATGTAAAAGTGAGTAATATTGTAATTTTGGTTCATAACTCTACTTTTTACTTTGTATAAAACTTAAAAGACACATGCATAAAGATAACTGTAAATCTATGGATTTGGACACACAATGTATAAAGATTATTTTTGATATCAATAAAATAAAAGGAGAGGAATGGAGCTATATAAGAGAATTTTTATATACAGTTGAAGTTAAGTTGGTATTAATTCAACTTAGATTCATATTTTAGAATGCTATATGTAATCCCCATATTAACCACGAAGAAAATATTCACACAAAAGAAAATGAGAAGGAAATCAAAACATGCCACTACAAAACTCAACTAAACAGAAAAGAAGGCAGGAATGGAGGAAATGATGAATAAAAAGACTGAAGACATACATAAAACAACAATATAGCAGAAGTCCTTGTCAGGAATTACTTTAAATGTAAATGTGTTAAACTCTCCTATCTAAAGGCACAGATTGGGGAAAAAAAGATTAAAAAAAATTATTATCCAACTATATGCTGTCTATGACAGAATCTAGGTTTAAAGCTGAATGTGAAAAGGTGGAAAAAGATATTCCATGCAAATAGTATCCAAAACAGTACTGAAGAGGCTATACTAATATCAGACAAAAGAGACTTAAGCCAAGAACTGTTAAAAGAGACAACTAGGTTATTATATATTGATATAAGGGGTCAATTCACCAAGAAGACATATCAATTACTAGTTTGTGTGTATATATATATACACACACAGCAAAAAATGTACGAAGCAAGCACTGACAGTACTGATGAGAGAAATAAACAGCTCTACAATACCAGTTGGAGACTTTAATATCCCACTTACAATATTGGATAGAAAAACCAGACAAATAATCAATAAGGAAATAGAGAACTTGAATAACACTACAAATCAATTGGACCCAACAAACAAATATAGAACACTTTCTCAACAATAGTGGAATATACATTTTTCTCAAATGCACATGTTAGGCCACAAAACAAGTCTTAATAAATATAAAAAGATTGAAATCATACAAAGTTATCTTTTCACATCACAGTGGAGATCAGTAAGAGGAGAAATATAGGACAATTCACAAACATTTGGAAATTAAACAACACATTATTAAACAAACAGTGGGTCAAAGAAGAAATCACAAGGGAAATTAGAAAATACCTTGGAGAAATGAAAATGAAAGCACAAAATGCCAAAACTTATGAAATGCAGTGAAGGTAGTGCTAAGATAGAAATGTATAACTTAATCTTGTACATTACAGAGGAAGCAATGTCAAATCAATAACCAAACTTTACACTTTAAGAAACTAGAAGAAGTAGAGCAAACTAAACACAAAGCCAAGAGAAGGAAAATAAAGATTACAGTGGTGATAAATACAATGGGTAATAGAAGAACAATAGAGAAAATTAATGAAACCAAAAGTTGCTTTTTCAAAAAGATCAAAAACATTTTTAAAACTTTAGAGGCTACCCTGGTGGCACAGTGGTTGGGAATCTGCCTGCCAGTGCAGGGGACGCAGGTTCAAGCCCTGGTCTGGGAGTATCCCACATGCTGTGGAGCAACTAAGCCTGTGCACCACAACTACTGAGCCTGTTCTCTAGAGCCCGTGAGCCACAACTACTGAGCCCACGTGCCACAACTACTGAAGCCCATGTGCCTAGAGCCCGCGCTCCACAACAAGAGAAGCCACTGCAATAAGAAGCCCACACACCGCAACAAAGAAGAGTAGCCCCGGCTCACCGCAACTAGAGAAAGCCCCTGCACAGCAACAAAAGCCCCAACACAGCCAGCATAAATAAATAAATAAATAATTTTTTAAATTTTAAAAATTAAAAAAAAACCATTTATAAGACTTTAGCTAGATGGACTAAGAAAAAAAGGGAGAAGGCTCAAATTCAGAAATGGAAGTGGGGACATTACTACCAATTTTACAGAAATAAAGAGTATAAGAGTTCTGTGAACAACTGTACACCAACAAATTGGATAATCTATATAAAATGGACACACAATCTATCACAATTGAATTATGAAAACAAAGAAAATCTGAATAGACATATAACTAGTAAGGAGATTGAATCAGAATCAAAAAAAGTCTTTATGAAGAAAAGTTTTGGATCAGATGGCTTCAATGGTAAATTCTACCAAACACTTAATGAAGAGCTAAAATCAATTCTTCTCAAAATCTTCCAAAAAATTGAAGAGGAAGGAGCACTTCCAAACTCAGTCTATGAGCAAACATTATCTTGACACAAATACTACCATACCAATTTCAGCAACATATTAAAACAATTATAAACTGTGACCAAGAGGGTTTATTACTAGCATGTAAGGATGGTTCCGTATATAAAAATCATTCAATGATTTTTTTTTTACCACATTAATAGAATGAAGGGAAAATACTCCTTTATTCTAGGAGTTTTGATTGCTGGCTTACATGGCAAGAGTAAGCTTAGTTTTGTAATAAAGAATCATGCAGTATTCCAAAGTGGCTATACTATTGTGCATTTCTTTAAATGTTTGGTAGAATTCGCCAGTGAACACATCTGAGCCTGATGCTTTCTGTTTGGGGTGGTTGTTAACTATTGATTCAATTTATTTAATAGATATAGTTCTATTCAGATTATTTCTTCTTGTGTGAGTTTTGGCAAAATGTGTCTTTCAAGGAATTGGTCCATTTCATCTAAGTTATCAAATTTGTGGGCATAGAGTTTTTCATAGTATTCCTTTATTATCCTTTTAACATCCATAGGATCTGTAATGATGTCCCTCTTCCAGTTCTTGTATTAGTAATTTGTGTTATCACCCTTTTTTCTTAATTAGCATGGCTAGAGTCTTATCAATTTTATTGATCTTTTCATAAAAACATCGTTTGATTTCATTGATTTTCTCTATCGATTTCCTCTTGTCAATTTCATTGATTTCTGCTCTAATTCTTTTTTTTCCAAGCCAACCCAAAATGGAATTTTATTTTAAATGCTTTGTCATAGAAACAATTTGCAGAAAATATGTCTTGTTAAGCCAGTATCTAGTTAATGCTACATGCAATTTCCACCACCATCTATATGTAGTGCCATGCTTAGTAGAAATAATACATTTATGTGTTTCTGTTTTTCTAGGATTAGAAGGTACAAAAATGTAGTTCTTCATCTTTCACATTTTACTTCACCCAAATATTCTATCAAATAACCAAGATTCCAAATTGTTACAAACAAAGTGAACAATGTTTCCATGGCATTTATGGTAACTATCAATCTATCACCATATTAACATTTACAGGAAGTCTGAGAATCTAACTTCATGCTTTAACTGGCAAAGATTTATATTTCCATTTTGCAAAAAATTATCAGGTTTAAAAATGCAATTTATTCATGATCCGTTTTGTACAATACAGCATGCATTCCTAATTATAAAGGAAACTTGAACATAATGTGATACTTTATTTTCCAAATCTAAATATTGTTTTTCAAAAGTCTTTGCATCAGTTTGAATATATGAACACTGAGGAACTTACGAAATAAAAATCTACTGATAATTGTTAGCACAATTATATACAACTATCTTAAATACCATTACATAAAATATTTTTATTTAGAAATACAACATTTGTTTTCCTTTCTCACCTTGTATTAAACAATTTTATCTAGGCTCTTGACTTGCAGTACTGGCATCAATCATATAGCCAATTTTTGCATCATCTAACACAGTTTTTGCATTTAAAAATATACAGATAGCTCTGTTTCCTTATGATGCTTTCACAAAGAAATCAAATCCTAAACCACATATCTAAATGTTACTAAAATTTATACCAGTTCCCCAAGCCTCCCAGTACTTAGTTGGCATGTGTTTGGTACATACACATCAGTTTGTTGCTTTTAAAGGTGAAATTTTACAGACTTGTTTACCATCATATAGAGACAATTACAATTGTAAACTTCATGTTAAATGTTTTATCTAATTTGATAGTATTTCCATCAGCTGAGTCTTCTAATCAACGATATGTTGGGAAATATTTAAAACAGGCTCTGGCAGTGATGGGAAGTTCAAATCCTGATTTGTACCATTTTCCAATTTCCATAGTGTAAATACTCCTACTCTGGTTAATTTTAAGCTACCAACTTGAAGTCAACTGTCTTGCAAACTTCCTGAAATTTTAACAGTGGGCCCTCCTGAGCCAGTGTGAGCGAAACCCACAACACCAATTAAAAAAAAACCACAAACATCTTTCTACCTACAAATCTGGTTCTTTTCCACTTAGCACTCCCAGGTTTTTGTCTTTAATCTGGGTTACTCCACAGTCTCCATCTTTACTGGCTGCTTCTCTTCAATACAAACTCACCTATATTTACTAAAATCTCTCACTCAGTCCCAGCTTAGGCTCATTTTAACAAAAATAATTTTCATAATATTGACATTGACAATATTCAACCTCATGTTAATTCCAAAGCTTAGTGAAAGTTTTGTTCTAATCATTTACATTGCTCTCCGGTCACTAATTACCATTCCATGGCCAAATATGAAGGTTCTTTTGCAGTTTTCCCAACTCATTTTATGAGACCAGTATTATCCTGACACCAAAGACAGTACAAAAAACCAAACTGACCCCTCTGCAAAAACCACTATGCAAAGTTGATTTAACATTTGAAAATCAAATTAAATCCATGATTCCAACATGCTAAAGAAAATTATTTGAGAAAATCCAACACAATAAAAACTCTCAGAAAGTTACAGAGGAATTACCTCAACTTGATAAAGAAAATCTACAAAAAAACAAAAAAACCTCTAAACACAACATCCTACTTAATAGCAAAAGACACAAAGCCTTCCCTCTAAAACTGGAAACAAGGCAAGGAAGCGCTCTCACTACTCTCATTCTCCTCACTACAGGAAATTCCAGCTACTACAATAGGCAAAAAAAGACATAAAAGGCACAAAGATAGCAAAGGAAAAAATAAAGCTCTCTCTTTGCAGGTGTCCATGATTATCTGTGTAGACCAACCCAAGTAATCACCAAAAGAAAAAAACAAGAACAAGTAAGCGAGCTCTGTGAGGTCACACAATACAAGATAAACCACAAAAATCAATCGCATTTCTATATATTAACATAAAACAATGAAGAAAATAACGTTCTTATATTTTAGAGATAAGTACTGATATATTTACAAACAAAATAACAATTTCTGATATTCATTTCAAAACAATGTGCTGATGAGGACGGGGTAGGGATATACATAAAGCAAGACTGGTCCTAGGTTGCTAGTAGCTGAAGTTGGATAATATAGAAATCTTTATAAGCACTAACCTCTCTTGTTCCGCTCTTCTCTAAGCGTGGTCCTTACCCCGGCAGCACCGTCCTCCCTCGGAACTTGTTAGAAGAGCAAATGCTCCGCCCCCAACCTATTTACTTGGAATCAAAGACTCTGCACGTGAGGCCCATTACTCTGGGACTTAACAAGCCCTTCAGGTGATTCTGATCCAGGCTAATGATTCCAAACCGCGGCATGTGAACTGCTCTCACCTGAAGATGTTACCGAACCAAACTTGGGTCCGCTTGCCCACGCGCTGTAAAGCCTATCTACTGACACTGGGTTCTGGTGAAGGAAAGTGCAGCGTTCACTGAAGGGCATCAAGCGAGGAGGCCAGGACAGCTAGTGCTTAAAAGACCCAAATTCCCCGAAGGCTTTCAGGGAAAAGCTTTTAAAGACAGGGTGAGGGAGAGGGGTTTGGGGGTGTGTGATCCGCTCATAGACATTCTTCTGAGAGGCTGGTGGTGAGGTAATCAGGAGTCAAGATCGTCAAACTTTAGGTCCCAACCGGTCTGGGGTCTCCGTGCTTGTGGGCAGCAGACAGGTAACCTCTTCCACCTGGCGGGGGTTTCAGTCTCATGTGACAGAAAGACTGCTTGGTGCTGGATGTGTCATCAAATGAAGCTGGATGTCTGCCATCGTAAAACTTGGCCGCTTCAGTAAGTTTGGTGGTCATCAGAGATATGTCTATATAGGGATGCTTCATAATTGTGTAAATCTCCTATAATGGAAGAACTTAAAGAATACTTTATTCTTGGGCTTCCCTGGTGGTGCAGTGGTTGAGTCTGCCTACCGATGCAGAGGATACAGGTTCGTGCCCCAGTCCGGGAAGATCCCACATGCCGTGGAGCGGCTGGGCCCGTGAACCATGGCCGCTGGGCCTGCGTGTCCGGAGCCTGATGTAGATTGCTGTAGTTTCTCTCTCTTCCTCTTCTTTTTCTTACCCTTTCAAAAGAGAGCGGTGTTGGGCTTCCCTGGTGGCGCAGTGGTTGGGAGTCTGCCTGCCGAGGCAGGGGACAAGGGTTCATGCCCCGGTCCGGGAGGATCCCACATGCCGCGGAGCAGCTGGGCCCGTGGGCCATGGCCGCTGGGCCTGCGCGTCCGGAGCCTGTGCTCCGCAGCGGGAGAGGCCCCAACAGTGAGAGGCCCGCGTACCGCAAAAAAAAAAAAAAGAGCGGTGTGTGTGGTGAGTCTGGCCTCCAGCCGCTGGGCCCAACGCTGACGCCCCCGTTCGTACTCCTCTGCTCTAATTCTTAAGAAAAAAAAGGTACAAACTTAGATATGATTTTAGATCTTTTTTCTTTTGTAATGTATGCACTCATCACAGAATCAGTATTAATAATTGCCAAAAAGTAGAAACAATCAAAATATCCATCAACAGATGAATATATAAACAAAATGTGATAAATACTTACAATGGAATATTATTCTGACTTGAAAAGGAATGAAATTCTGATACATGCTAAAACATGGGTGAACCTTGGAAACATTAAACTCAGTGAAATAAACCAGACACAAAAGGACAAATATTGTGTGTTTTGTGTCAGTCTCAGCCTCTTGACCATGATGTTTATTGGGTAAGAATGCTCGAGGGACTCACCTGGGAGCAGCTACTTGTGAGGAGCCTGCATAGACCTTTCCCTGACCAAAGGACCAGCTGGACGGGCCCTTGTGGTTTTATTATGATTGCAGGACACAACCATCAGGGAGCTTTGAAAAACAACATTTATTACTCACAAGTCCTGGAGGATACACAGCACACCCAAGGGCCACACAGCAAGGTCATGGGTAGAGAAGAAGAAGAGGGTATAGACCAGGAGCTCTGCCTTCATTGGGGTCTGAGTGTGGGATGCCTAAGATTTCATGGGTTCACTCTATTGGTGAGTTTAAAACATAAGAGCAGGAATTTAGAGCATGGGGAAGGAAAAGCACGGTCCCCTTTCTAAAAGGAGATCTTCATGGGTGGGGAGCAGCCTGGTTTCTTACCTAGTTGTTTTATTAGTAATTGAGCCATACAGCTGGCTATATGTTTATTCAAGATGGATGTCTTTGAAGATGCCTCAGTAATCAAAAACTTAATGCCAGGCACTTAGATGACAATAAGGTACCTAGAAAAGGCAAAGTCATAGAAACAGAAAGCAGAATGGAGGCGGAGGCAGCAGAGGAATGAGGAGCTGTTACTTAATTGGTAGAAAGTTTCTGTTTGGTATGATGAAGTTCTAGAAATGGATAGTCATGATGGCTATGCAACATTGTGAATGTACTTCATGCCACTTAATGCACACCTACAAATGGCTAAAATGGTAAATTTTATATAATATATATTTTACTGCAATAAAAAAGAATAAAAAAATTTTCAAAGCCAAGTTGTGATTTGATTAATCTTGGCCAGACTAATCTGCAATTATCCTTTGTCATATATTATTCTTGTATTGATTATCTCCCAGTTTTAAGTTCTTTTGACCCCTGATTCTTATTGTCCATTGTGGCACCAGTGTTACAATCTTTTCTTTTTCGATAGCTTTTTTCTCATGGAGATAATTATTCTTCAACATGACTTTCATGGCTACTATAGTATTCAATTATATAGATGTAGCATAATATACTTATTTCTTCAATGTAGATCATTTAGGTTATTTATAATTGTTAATATCATACATAATGTAGTGAATATTCATAGTCCATTATTTTTTGAGCATATATATTTCCTTAGTATAATTTTATATGAATTTCAACATTCAAAGAGTTGAAAAATTACATCTATATCTATTTATTGTCTATCATAATAGGGGAAGAGAGAGAGAGACAGAAATGTTGGCTGATTTGTACTAGAAGCAGTTCATGGAAGTACAAATTTCCCAGGACTATTAACAAAACTAGGTAAGGTCATATTAAAAAAAAATCTAACTTGGAAAGTCTTAATTTGCATTTGATAAGATGGAAATATTTTCATATTTTTTCTAGACACTGGTATTTTACAAATTTAATTACCTATCCATGTGTTTTATCCATTCTTCTATTAAAGAGTTGGTCTTTTAGAAACTGATTTGCAGAATTATTTTAAAATATAAGTTGTGTATTGTGCAGAAAAGATTTGAGAGCAGGTTTGAGACTGCTATTCTTAGAAAGGCCTGCTCACATGGTAGGCTTGGCTGGCACCTGGCAACTTATATTTTGGGAGTGTTCTCACCATTCCCTAATTAATGAGAGTGTCTCACTGCACTTAAAGTGTTTGAACAAACAATGCGATTTATGCTAGACATCTGCTTTCCTTGGAGTCTGGAATTTGGGTACATACTAGGTAAAGGGTGTCTTCAGGATCAGAACCAATATAATCCTTGGACACTGAGTCTCCAATAAGCTTCCCAGATTGACAACATTTCATATATGTTGTCACAATTTGATAATTTGATACTGTTTGGAATTGAACATGTCCTCTGTGACTTCACTGGGAGAAGGGTCTTGAAAGCTTGCACCCGGTTTCCTCTGGCCTTCACTCATGCACCTTTCCCTTTGTCCACTGAGTTCCGTCTTTTCTCTGTAATAATCTCAGCCATAGTGTGACTGTAAGTAGAGTGCTGTGAATCATCCCAGAGAGTCACCCAGCCCAGGAGCAGTCTAGAGGACCCCGACAGTGTCAATCTTTAATATTAGAATTCACGCACATATTACTTCTAAGATTTACTTTCCCTTTTTATTTTCTTTATATTGGAAAGAGGTTGGATGTGTGCAAATTAAAAAGCTTAGTCCCCAGATTCTTTCCTCTCCAAACACTCCCTGCTCAAGTTCGTATTCCTGGCTTCATATTCAACCATGATTTCATTCTGCTCTGCCTATGTGACAATCCTGGTAAAAAGTCACAGATAGGCTGGAAGAAAATTATTAATAGGGACGTTTTCTTAAATAGTTCCTGTCCTATTGCCTAAGTTTCTAAACATTATGTATTTTTCAGTCTCTTCTTCTTAAAGTTGCTCAGGCATGAAGTATTTGTCAAGATCGGATACTGACTGTGAGTTCCAACTCAACTCCATATGCCTTTTATATGGTGTAAATTTCTCTTAGTCCCTTGAAATATTTTATTACTTTTACTTTTCAATATTATGAATTTTCATCTTTTCCTAGTTTTTCTAAGGTTTTTAAGTGAGGGATGGGAAAAGTAAAGCATAGGCTGCAAGCCAGACATGGATTTTTAAATGGCAAATATTTTAATATATTTCCTAGCAGTTATTTTTTCCATGCAAAATCTTTAACAGAAATCTTTAACAAAATATTTTTTGTATTAAGGTATAGTTGATTTACAATGTGTTAATTTCTACTGTACAGCAAAGTGATTCAGTTTTATATATATATATATATTCTTTTTCATATTCTTTTCTATTATGGGGTTTTTTTTTACATCTTTATTGGAGTATAATTGCTTTACAATGGTCTGTTAGTTTCTGCTATATAACAAAGTGAATCAGCTACATGTATACATATATTCCCATATCTCCTCCCTCTTGAGCCTCCCTCCCACCCTCCTTATCCCACCCCCTAGGTCATCACAAAGCACCGAGCTGATCTCCTTGTGCTATGTGGCTGCTTCCCACTAGCTATCTATTTTACATTTGGTAGTGTATGTATGTCAATGCTACATTCTCACTTCATCCCAGCTTCAGAGAATGTAAGCTCTGTATTGTAACTCTGTTAATATAGGACTATTCATACACCTTAGAGGGAAAAAGATATAAAGAAGGGTTTTTGGAAGACATTGTCACATTTTTTTAAAAAGTGACTCATGTAATATAAACTCTTAAAGGCAAGAAAAAAATTATTCAAGTTAATTAGAAGTAAAAATGGCTTTTATATTTTTTTACATAATTCTGCTTGGCAGAGTGAAGTTAAATATCTTTATAAAATTAAGTCCCTTGGTACAAGCTGCCAACTATGCAAATAATTTTGTCATTTTTAGAATATTCTGAAAAAGAACACCATCTTTTATATTAAATGGGCAAGAGATGACTTCAGGACCGACAAGTGATGGTCATGACAGGAAAAAATAGAATCCAGTGTTCCAGGACAGGAGCAAAATCAACAGAGGAATAAAAACTGTATAAAAGAAGCACTAGAGAGACATATTTGTTCATCAGCCACAACAAAAGCAAAAATGCCCCAGAAAAATAACCCAGGAGACAGACCATCCTAACAATTAAATTTCTGAATCTGATTTTCAAACTTGGACAAGAAAGATCTACAAGTCTATTTATTTCACGACTTTTCTGTTCTTGACTTCTAAATTTTGACATCTCTTTTGCCTGAAACATGTTATATGTTAAACAATGATACAGAGGCTGTTTATTTTCTGACTCCTTTGTCAGATATGTCTTCCTGTTCATGCTCAAGTGTCTTTGAAAATTTAGCTTTTTATAAATTCTTGCTTCACAGTTCTTCTTTCCAGCATGATAGAATATGGAGTTCAACATATCCTCTCTCCTAAAAAGTTACTCTTCAAGTGGGACAAAACTGTCAGAAGCATCACTTTCAACACTGGAAATTGACCAAAGACATACACCAAACTAAGCACAATCTATTCATGAAAACTACTGAAATTTAGGTTAGAACGATATGAGTCTCTGGCATCCTTGCCTAGAGATGCTCCCATCTGTTTCCCAGCAGCTCTGTCAGTGGTTGTTCAACCAGGACAGGGCAGACTGAAACCAGCCCTTTGATGCCACTGCTGGGGGAGCCTCACTTGGCTGGGAGCACAGTTACAGCTAGCCTCTCCATGGCAAGCAGACAGGGAGATCCAGCAGCTTGCCTGAGGGAGAGGTTCTCTTTGGAGCCAGAGACAGCCCAGAATATTAGCTGGGGATTTAATGGGAAGTTTTATTGACTGATTGATTGATTGCCACGCCACACAGCTTGAGGGATCTTAGTTCCCCGACAAGGGATTGAACCTGGGCCGCGGCAGTGAAACCGCCGAGTCCTAACAGACTGGAGGCTTGCATGTGCACAGGAGAGAGGGCAGAGAACCCAAGCCATCCAAACACCCTTGGCCAGTGAAGCCTGGGCATTGACGTTTACGGACAAGATACAAGAGAGTCCGGTGGAAAATAAGAGCTGGGGGCAATTTGAAAATAGTTGGGTTTGAGTCTCACCTCTCACAAATTAAGCTCTGTAAACACAGGGGCACACCCTGGAAAAGCAATCATAAAAATATAATCAAGGGAAATAAAGTAAGCAGAGATATGAGGATGCACATGTGGATGGGGAGAAACACAGTCTGTATAATTTAGTACAGGTCAGTTATCAAACAAACAAAAAACAATAACTGCCAGGGAGAACAATGTGTGTATATGGGTTGTATATGGGACAATATATTATCTAACACAACCACTATTCAACCAAACATTATGAGACATGCAAAGAAATGAAAGTATGCAAAATAAGCATCAATAGGAAATGTCTTTTTAAATTAATTTTTATTGGAGTATAGTTGCTTTACAATGTTGTGTTAGTTTCTACTGTACAGCAAAATGAATCAGCTATACATACACACATATCCCCTCTTTTTTGGATTTCGTTCCATTTAGGTCACCACAGTGGACTAAATAGAGTTCACTGTGCTATACACTATGCTCTCATTAGTTGTCTATTTTATACATAGTATCAATAGTGTATACCTGTCAATCCCAATCTCCCAGTTCTTCCCACTCCCCCTTTCACCCTTGGTATCCATACATTTTTTCTCTACGTCCTGTGTCTCTATTTCTGCGTTGCAAATAAGATCATCTACACAACTTTTCTAGATTCCACATATATGCATTAATATCCGATATTTGTTTTTCTCTTTCTGAATTACTTCACTCCGTATGACACTCTCTAGGTCCATCCATGTCTGTACAAATGACCAAATTTCATTCTTTTTAATGGCTGAGTAATATTCCATTGTATACATGATGGACATTTAGGTTGCTTCCATGTCCTGGCTCTTGTAGATAGTGCTGCAATGAACAATGGGGTGCATGTGTCTTTTTAAATTCTGGTTTTCTCAGGGTATATGCCCAGTAGTGGGATTGCTGGGTCATATGGTAGTTCTATTTTTACATTTTTAAGGAACCTCCAGACTGTTCTCCATAGTGGCTGTATCAATTTACATTCCCACCAGCAGTGTGTGAGGGTTCCCTTTTCTCCACACCCTCTCCAGCATTTATTATTTGTAGATTTTTTGATGATGGCCATTCTGACTGGTGTGAGGTGATACCTCATTATAGTTTTGATTTGCATTTCTCTAATAATTAGTGATATTGAGCATCTTTTTATGTGTTTGTTGCCCATCTGTATGTCTTCTTTGAAGAAATGTCTATTTAGTTCTTCCACACCTTCTTTGATTGGGTTTTTTGTTTTTTTGATATTGAGCTGCATGAGCTGCTTGTATATTTTGGAGATTAATCATTTGTCAGTTGCTTCATTAACAAATATTCTCTCCCAGTCTGAGTGTTTTCTTTTCATCTTGTATATGGTTTCCTTTGTTGTATAAAAGCTTTTAATTAGGTCCCATTTGTTTATTTTTGTTTTTATTTCCATTTCTCTAGGAGGTGGGTCAAAAAGGATCTTGCTGTGATTCATGTCATAGAGGGTTCTGCCTATGTTTTCCTCTAAGAGTTTGATAGTGTCTGGCCTTACATTTAGGTCTTTAATCCATTTTGAGTTTATTTTTGTATATGGTGTTAGGGAGTGTTCTACTTTCAATCTTTTACATGTAGCTATCCAGTTTTACCAGCACCACTTATTGAAGAGGCTGTCTTTTCTCCATTATATATTTTTGCCTCCTTTGTCATAGATTAGGTGACCATTAGGTGTGTGGGTTTGTCTCTGGACATTCTACCTGTTCCATATTTCGGTTTTTGTGACAGTACCATACTGTCTTGATTACTGTAGCTTTGTAGGGTAGTCTGAAGTCAGGGAGCCTGATTCCTCCAGCTCTGTTTCTCTTTTTCGAGGTTGCTTTCACTATTTGGGGTCTTTTGTGTTTCCATAAACATTGTACAATTTTTTGTTCTAATTCTGTGAAGAATGCCACTGGTAATTTGATAGGGATTGCATTGAATCTGTAGATTGCTTTGGGTAATATAGTCATTTTCACAACATTGATTCTTCCAATCCAAGAATGTGATATATTTCTCCATCTGTTTGTGTCATCTTTGATTTATTTCATCAGTGTTTTATAGTTTTCTGAATACAGGTCTTTTGCCTACTTTGGTAGGCTTATTCCTAAGTATTTTATTCTTTTTGTTGCAATAGTAAATGGGATTGTTTCCTTAATTTCCCTTTCTGATCTTTTGTTGTTAACGTATAGGAATGTGAGAGATTTCTGTGCATTAATTTTGCATCCTGCAACTTTACCAAATTCATTGATTAGCTCTAGCAGTTTTCTGGTGGCATCTTTAGGATTTTCTATGTATAGTATCGTGTCATCTGCAAACAGTGACAGTTTTACTTCTTCTTTTCCAATTTGGATTCCTTTCATTTCCTTTTCTTCTCTGATTGCCATGGCTGGGACTTTCAAATTATTTTGAATAAAATTGGCAAGATTGGGCTTCCTTGTCTTATTCCTGATCTTAGAGGAAATTCTTTCAATTTTTCACCATTGAGAATAATGTTTGCTGTGGGTTTGTCACATATGGCCTTTATTATATTGAGTTAGGTCCCCTCTATGCCCAGTTTTTGGAAAGTATTTTTATCATAAATGGGTGTTGAATTTTGTTAAAAGGTTTTTCTGCATCTATTGAGATGATCATATGTTTTTTATTCTTCAATTTGTTAATATGGTGTATCACATTGATTGATTTGCATATACTGAAGAATCCTTGCATCCCTGGGATAAATCCTGCTTGATCACTTTTAATGTGTTGTTGGATTCGGTTTGCTAGTATCTTGTTGAGGATTTTTGCATCTATGCTCATCAGTGATATTGGCTTTAATTTTCTTCTTTGGTGATATCTTTGGTTTTGGTATCAGGGTGATGGTGGCCTTGTAGAGTGAGTTTGGGAGTGTTCCACCCTCTGCAATTGTTTGGAAGAGTTTGAGAAGAATAAGTATTAGCTCTTTTCTAAATTTTTGATAGAATTTGCCTGTGAAAACATCTGGTCCTGGACTTTTGTTTGTTTGGAAATTTTTAATCACAGTTTCAATTCAAGTACTTGTGATTCATTGGTTCATATTTTCTATTACTACCTGGTTCACTCTTGGAAGTTTGTACTTTTCTAAGAATTTGTCCATTTCTTCCAAGTTGTCCATTTTATTGGCATAGAGTTTCTTGTAGTAGTCTCTTATGATCCTTTGTATATCTGTGGTGTCCATTGTCTCTTCACCATTTTCATTTCTAATTGTATTGATTTGAGTCCTCTCCCTTTTTTTCTTGATGAGTCTGGCTAAAGGTTCATCAATTTTGTTTATCTTCTCAGAGAAGCAGCTTTTAGTTTTATTGATCTTACTATTGTTTTCTTCATTTCTATTTCATTTATTTCTGCTCTGATCTTTATGATTTCTTCCTTCTGCTAACTTTGGGTTTTGTTTGTTCCTCTTTCTCTAGTTGCTTTAGGTGTAAGGTTAGGTTGTTTATTTGAGATTTTTCTTCTTTCCTGAGTTATATTGTACTTCTATAAACTTCCCTCGTAGAACTGCTTTTGCTGCATCCCATACGTTTTGGATCATCATGTTTTCATTGTCATTTGTCTCTAGGTATTTTTATTTCCTCTTTGATTTCTTCAGTGATCTCTTGGTTATTTAGTAACATATTGTTTAGTCTCCATGTGTTTGTGTTTTTTACAATTTTTCCCTGTACTTTATTTCTAATCTCATAGCATTGTGGTCAAAAATGATGCTTAATATGATTTCAGTTTTCTTAAATTTACCGAGGCTTGATTTGTGACCCAAGATGTGATCTATCCTGGAGAATGTTCTATGTGCATTTGAGAAGAAAGTTTAATCTGTTATATTTGGATGGAATGCCCTATAACTACCAATTAAATCTATCAGGTCTATAGTGTCATTTAAAGCTTGTGTTTCCTTATTAATTTTCTGTCTGGATGATCTGTCTATTGGTGTAAGTGAGGTGTTAAAGACCCCCACTACTATTGTGTTACTGTCAATTTCCTCTTTTATAGCTGTTAGCATTTGCCTTAGGTATTGATGTGCTCCTATGTTGGGTGCATATATATTTACAATTGTTATATTTTCTTCTTGGATTGATCCCTTGATCATTATGTAGTGTCCTTCTTTGTCTCTTGTAACATTCTTTATTTTAAAGTCTATTTTTTCTGATATGAGTATTGCTACTCCAGCTTTCTTCTGATTCCCATTTGCATGGAATATCTTTTTCCATCCCCTCACTTTCAGTCCGTATGTGTCCCTAGGTCTGAAGTGGGTCTCTTGTAGACAGCATATATATGGGTCTTATTTTTGTATGCATTCAACAAGCCTGTCTCTTTTTGTTGGAGCATTTAATCCATTCAATTTAAGGTAAGTTTGATATGTATGTTCCTATTACCATTTTCTTAATTGTTTTGGGTTTATTACTGTAGGTCCTTTTCTTCTCTTGTGTTTCCCACCTAGAGAAGTTCCTTTAGCATTTGTTGTAGAGCTTGTTTCGTGGTGTTAAATTCTCTTAGCTTTTGCTTGTCTGTAAAGCTTTTGATTTCTCTGTTGAATCTGAATGAGAGCCTTGCCGGGTAGAGTAATCTTGGTTGTAGGTTCTTCCCTTTCATCATTTTAAATATATCATGCCACTCCCTTCTGGCTTGCAGAGTTTCTGCTGAGAAATCAGCTGCTAACCTTATGGGAGTTCCCTTGTATATTATTTGTCATTTTTCCCTTGTTGCTTTTAATAATTTTTCTTTGTCTTTGATTTTTGTCAACTTGATTACTATGTATCTCAGTGTGTTTCTCCTTGGGTTTGTCCTGCCTGGGACTCTCTGAACTTCCTGGACTTGGGTGGCTATTTCATTTCCCATATTAGGGAAGTTTTTGACTATAATCTCTTCAAGTATTTTCTCAGGTCCTTTCTCTCTCTCTTCTCCTTCTGGGACTGCTATAATGTGAATGTTGGTGAGTTTAATGTTGTCCCAGAGCTCTCTTAGGCTATCCTCATTTTTTTTCTTTCTTTTTTCTTTATTCTGTTCTGTGGCAGTGAATTCTACCATTCTGTCTTCCAGGTCATTTATCCGTTCTTCTGCCACAGTTATTCTGCTATTGATTCCTTCTAGTGTAATTTTCATTTCAGTTATTTTTGTTTGTTTTTTCTTTTTCTTTTAGGTCTTTGTTAAACATTTCTTTCATCTTCTTGATGCTTCCCTCCATTCTTTTTCTGAGGTCCTGGATAATCTTCACTATCATTTTTCTGAATTCTTTTTTCTGGAAGGTTGCCTATCTCCACTTCATTTAGTTGTTTTTCTGGAGTTTTATTTTTTTCCTTCCTCTGGGACATAGTCTTCTGCCTTTTTATTTTGTCTATCTTTCTGTGGATGTGTTTTTCATTCCACAGCCTGCAGAATTGTAGTTCTTCTTGCTTCTGCTGTCTGCCCTCTGGTGGATGAGGCTATTTAAGTGGCTTGGGCAAGCTTCCTGATGGGGGGGACTGGTGGTGGGTAGATCTGGATGTTACTCTGGTGGGTAGAGCTCAGTAAAATTTTAATCTGCTTCTCTGCTGATGGGTGGGGCTGAGTTCCCTCCCTGTTGGTTGTTTGGCCTGAGGTGACCCAGCACTGGAGCCTACTGGCTCTTTGGTGGGGCTATGGTGGACTCTGGGAGGGCTCACGCCAATGAGTACTTCCTAGAACTTCTGCTGCCAGTGTCCATGTCCCCATGGTGAGCCACAGCCACCCCCACCTCTGCAGGAGACCCTCCAACACTAGCAAATAGGTCTGGTTCAATCTTTTTTGGGGTCACTGCTCCTTCCCCCTGGGTCCTGGAATGCACAATACTTTGTGTGTGCCCTTCAAGAGTGGAGTCTCTTTCTCCCCCAGTCCTGTCGAAGTCTCCCAGTCAAATCCTTCTGGTCTTCAAAGTCTGATTCTCTGGGGATTCCTCCTCCGGTTGCTGGACCCCCAGGTTGGGAAGCCTGACATGGGACTCAGTACCTTCACTCTGGTAGTATATAATTGTTCTCCAGTTTGTGAGTCACCCACCCAGAGGTTATGGGTTTTGATTTTATCATTATTGCACCCCTCCTACCATCTCATTGTATCTTCTCCTTTGTCTTTGGATGTTGGGTATCTTTTTTGGTGAGTTCCAGTGTCTTCTTGTCAATGATTGTTCAGCAGTTAGTTGTGATTCCAGTGCTCTCATCCTTCTACTCTGCCATCTTGAACAAATCTCCATTATTTTTTCAAATAGGTTTTTTTGTACTTCTCTCTTCTCCTTCTGGTACAACTATTTTTCAAATATTAGTATACATGATGTTGTCCCAGAATTCCCTTAAACTATGCTCATGTTTTTGTTTCTGTTTTCTCTTTGCTGCTCTGATTGGGTGATTTCCAATAGCCTGTCTTCCAGATTGCTGATCATTTCTTCTGCATTATCTAATCTGCTGTTTATTCCCTCTAGTGTATTTTTCATTTTCGTTATTGTATTCTTCAGATCTGATTGGCTCTTTTTTATGTATGGTATTTTCTATCTCTTTGTTGAAGTTCTCACCCTTCAGGCCATTCTCAGAGATAGTTTCTTTATGTGTACTCAGTGAGCCTGGGATCTTTCTACTCTACCATCTTGTCTTTCCCTCCGGAGGTTTATTTTTATTGCCTATGGATGTCCACTTGCTCTAGTATCATTTGTTGAAAAAAATATCTAGGGCTTCCCTGGTGGCGCAGTGGTTGAGATTCCACCTGCCGATGCAGGGGACACGGGTTCATGCCCCAGTCCGGGAAGATCCCACATGCTGCAGAGTGGCTAGGCCCATGAGCCATGGCCACTGAGCCTGCATGTCCGGAGCTTGTGCTCCGCAACGGGAGAGGCCACAACAGTGAGAGGCCCGTGTACCGCAAAAAAAAAAAAAAAAAAAATCTATCCTTTCTCCACTTAATTTCTTTTGCACCTTTATCAAAAGTCAGTTGGGAATATTTGTGTACAGTTATTTTGGGGTTCTCTATTCTGTTCAATTACCCTGTGTCTCTCTCTCCACCAGTATGACACAGTCTGAATGCTGTGACAATATTCTTGAAATTAAGTAGACAGATTCCTCCTATTTTATTCTTCTTTTTCAAAATTGGTTAGCAATTCTAATTATTTTGGGTTTTCATATAAATTTTAGAATAATCTTATCTATGTCTACCAAAAAATTTGTTGTGATTTTGATAGGAATTGGATTAATCTTGCGTATCTATTTAGGGAAAATTGACATCTTTATGATGTTGAGTCTTATAAACCATGAAGATGATATGTCTCTCCCTTATTTAAATCTTTTTTCCTTTGTTTCAAAGGAGTGTATGTGTGTAGAGAGTGGATAAACGTCTCAGGTCCCCACACAGACTTCTCTGACACCAACTCAGAGGGAACTGGCAGGAGGGTGACATTACAGCCTGCGAGGGTGGACGTCTAGGTGCACCACATGGCTTTTTTGATGTGGATAGAGACGGGACCATAGTTCCCCACCCCTCACATGGTGTTTAGCTGGAGTTAGAGATATTACTGACAAAATGTTTTCTCTTATTTGGCTGTCTTTTTCCTGGTCCTTTAACTAGGAAAAGCAAACTTTTGTTGGAGCTTTTTATGTCTGTACATGTATGCATTTCTGGGCTGCCTACTCTTCAGCTTCAAGTCTCAAATACACAAGATGAAAAGAAAATCTAGGAAACTCAACAATTGTGACATTTCTTGGGTCCCCATGTCACCTGCAGTCTGCCTTTCTCTCTCCACCTCTTAAAGTTTCTTATGTTTCTTTTATATAAGATGTCCAGGAGTTTTAGTTGTACTAAGCAGGAGAAATAGGGGAAAGTACATCTGCTCTATCTTCCCATGAGTGAAACATGAAATCTTAATGTAGTATCAACTTAATCATTGTTTTATGTAACAGTAATAATTTCCATGTCGCATTTAACAAGCCTCTCTCTTCCTAAGATTCTTAATAATAGTTTCCTGCATTAATTTTCTATTATTGCATAAGAAATTAACACAAATTAATTGACTTAAAGCAACACATATTATTTTTTCCATTTGCAGGGCAGGAATCTTGGCACAGCTTAGTTGTGTCCTCTGCTCAGTTTCACAAAGCTGAAATGTAAGGGTGAGCCCCACTGGGTTCTCACTTGCACCTTGGAGTTCCCTTCCAGGCTCATTTAGGTTGTCAACAGAACCCATTTCCCTTCAGCTGTAGGACTGAGGCTGCTGGGTCCAGAGGCTGCCCCTCTACATAGACAGTTCACACATGGCTGTCTGCCTCTTAAAGACCAGCAGAAAGAGGGTCTCTATGTTTTGAATCTCTCCCTTCAGGAAATATTTGGGCCTTCTTTTAAAGAGCTCACCTGATTAGGTGAGGCCTACACAGGATAACCTTCTTTTTGATTAACACAAGTCAACTCATTAGGAAATTTAATTAAGCCTACAAAAATCTCTCACCTTTGCCAGATCAGGTAACCTAATCACAAGAGTAAAATCATACACACAGGTCCCACCCATAGTCAAGGAGACAGGATTATGCCAGGGAGGAGGGAAGGAATCTTGTCAGCCAATGCAGAATTCTTTCTGTCACATTTCCTCTATTCTCTTTAAAGTTCACAATCAGACTTGGATCAGAAAATGATATTTATATGTGATACAATGTGGGATATGACTTCATTCCCCTCGTAGGACAACTGTGCCTGCTCCATCTACTGAACAGTTCATTCTATCCGCAGTTGTCTGTCGTGCCACACCTGAGATATAGCAAATGTAATAAGGATGTATGTATCTATTTATATGGCCTATTTATTCCATGGGTCAGTTTGTCTCTACCTGTACCAAGCCTGCATTATCTTAATTTGTACATCTATATAAACTCGGATAATCTAGAAAAACAACTGTTTTTTTAACTTGAGGAATACTCTGGCTATTTTCAGTTCTTCAATTTTTTTCATATTAATTTTAGGATCAGCCTGTCAAGTGACTTGGAAAACTCTTTGAGGTCTTTTATTGGAGGTATATTTTATCTGTAGATTATCCTGAGAAAAATTAAATCTTTACATTAATGCATCTTCTTATTATAAATATAGTAAACAACTCCATTTACTTAAACCTTCTTTAATCTTAAATTAACTAATATAATTTGCTCCTCGAGGCAGCTTCAAGATGGTGGAGGGGTGATGTGGAGTTTGCCTTCTTCCCCACAAATACATCAGAAATACATCCACATGTGGAACAACTCCCAGAGAACACCTACTGAACACTGGCAGAAGACCTCAGACTTCCCAAAAGGCAAGAAACTTCCCACATACCTGGGTAGGGCAAAAAAAAAAAAAAAAACAAAGACAAAAGAATAGGGATGGGACCTGCACCTCTGGGAGAGAGCTGTGAAGCAGGAAAAGTTTCCACACCCTAGGAAGCCCCTTTACTGGTGGAGATGGGGAGTAGGCTGGAGGGGAAGATTCAGAGCCACGGAGGAGAGCGCAGCAACAGGGGTGCAGAGGGCAAAGCGGAGAGAGTTCTGCACAGAGGATGGGTGCCATCCAACACTCACCAGCCCAAGAGGCTTGTCTGCTCACCCGCCAGTCGGGATGAGTGGGGTCTGGAAGCTGATGCTCCAGCTTCAGAGGTCAAATCCCAGGGAGAGGACTGGGGTTGGCTGTGTGAACACAGCCTGAAGGGTGCTAGTGCACCACAGCTAGCTGGGAGGGAGTCTGGGGAAAAGTCTGGACCTGCCTAAGAGGCAAGAGACAATTGTTTCGGGGTGCATGAGGAGAGGAGATTCAGAGCACTGCCTAAACGAGCTCCAGAGATGGGCATGAGCCGTGGCTATCAGCGTGGACCCCAGAGACGGACATGAAACGCTAAGGCTGCTGCTGCTGCCACCAAGAAACCTGTGTGCAAGCGCAGGTCACTGTCCACACCTCCCTTCCCAGGAGGCTGTGCAGCCCACGACAGCCAGGGTCCCTTGATCCAGGGACAACTTCCCCGGGAAAACACACAGCACGCCTCAGGCTGTTGCAACATCATTCTGGCCTCTGCCGCCGCAGGCTCACGCCGTATTCCATACTCTTCCCTACCCCTGGCCGGAGTGAGCCAGAGACCCCTAATCAGCTGCTACTTTAACCCCATACTGTCTGGAGTGGGGAGATATGCCCTCAGGCGACCTACACACAGAGGCAGGGCCGAATCCAAAGCTGAACCCCAGGAGCTGTGCAAAAAAAGAAGAGAAAGGGAAATCTCTCCCAGCAGCCTCAGGAGCAGCGGATTAAATCTCCACAATCAACTTGATGTATCTGGCATCTGTGGAATACCTGAATAGACAATGAATTATCCCAAAATTGAGGCAGTGGACTTTGGGATCAAAAATATACATACTTTTTTTGCTTTTAGTGAGTGTGTATGTGTATGCCTCTTTGTGTGATTTTGTCTGTATGGATTTGCTTTTATGATTTGTCCTAGGGTTCTGTTTGTCTGTTTTTAATTTTTTATTTCTTTTATTTTTTAGTATAGTTTTTAGTGCTTGTTATTATTGATGGATTTGTTTCTGGATTTGGTTGCTCTCTTCCTTCTTTTTTTTATTTTTTTATTACTTTTTAATTTTTTATTTTTAATAATTATATTTATTTTTTATTTTAATAACTTTATTTTATTTTTTTGTTTCTTTCTTTTTTTCTCCCTTTTCTTCTGGGCTGTGTGGCTGACAGGGTCTTAGTGTTCTGGCTGGGTATCAGGCCTGTGCCTCTGAGGTGGGAGAGACAAGTTCAGGACATTGGCCCACCAGAGACCTCCCAGTTCCACATACTATCAAAAGGCAAAAGCTCTTCCAGAGATCTCCATCTCAATGCTAAGACCCAGCTCCACTCAATGACCAGCAAGCTACAGTGCTGGACACCCTACGCCAAACAACAAGCAAGACAGGAATGCAACACCACCCATTAGCAGAGAGGCTGCCTAAAATCATAAAAAGGTCACAGACACCCCAAAACAAACCACCAGATGCAGTCCTGCCCACCAGAAATACAAGATCCAGCCTCATCCTCCAGAACACAGGCACTAGTCCCCTCCACAAGGAAGCCTACACAACTCACTGAATCAACCTTACCCACTGGGGGCAGACACCAAAAACAACAGGAACTACGAATGTGCAGCTTGTGAAAAGGAGACCCCAAACACAGTAAGTTAAAGAAAATGAGAAGACAGAGAAACACACAGCAGATGAAGGAGCAAGGAAAAAACCCAGCAGACTAAACAAATGAAGAGGAAATAGGCAGTCTACCTGAAAAAGAAATCAGAGTAATGAGAGTAAAGATTATCAAAAATCATGGAAATAGAATGGAGAAAATACAAGAAATGTTTAACAAGGACCTAGAAGAACTAAAGAGCAAACAAGCAATGATGAACAACACAATAAATGAAATTAAAAATTCTCTGGAAGGAATCAATAGCAAAATAACTGAGGCAGAAGAATGGATAAGTGACCTGGAAGATAAAATAGTGGAAATAACCACCACACACCAGAAAAAAATAAAAAAGAATGAAAAGAATTGAGGACAGCCTGAGAGACTTCTGGGACAACATTAACTGCACCAACATTCGAATTATAGGGGTCCCAGAAGAAGAAGAGAAAAAGAAAGGGACTGAGAAAATATTTGAAGAGATTATAGATGAAAACTTCCCTAATATGGGAAAGGAGATAGTTAATCAAGTCCAGGAAGTGGAGAGAGTCTCATACAGGATAAATCCAGGAAGAAACATGCCAAAACACATATTAATCAAACTATCAAAAACTAAATACAAAGAAAAAATATTAAAAGAAGCAAGGAAAAAACAACAAATAACATACAAGGGAATCCCATAAGGTTAACAGCTGCTCTTTCAGCAGAAACTCTGCAAGCCAGAAGGGAGTGGCAGGACATATTTAAAGTGATGAAAGGGAAAAACCTACAACCAAGATTACTCTACCCAGCAAGGATCTCATTCAGATTGGACAGAGAAATTAAAACATTTACAGACAAGCAAAAGCTAAGAGAATTCAGCATCACCAAACCAGCTTTACAACAAATGCTAAAGGAACTTCTCTAGGCAGGAAACACAAGAGAAGGAAAAGACCTACAATAACAAACCCAAAACAATTAAGAAAATGGTAATATGAACATACATATCGATAACTACCTTAAATGTAAATGGATTTAATGGTCCAACCAAAAGACATAGACTGGCTGAATGGATACAAAAATAAGATCCATATATATGCTATCTACAAGAGAACAACTTCAGACCTAGGGACACATACAGACTGAAAGTGAGGGGATGGAAAAAGATATTCTATGCAAATGGAAATCAAAAGAAAGCTGGAGTAGCAATTCTCATATCAGACAAAATAGACTTTAAAATAAAGGCTATTACAAGAGACAAAAAATGACACTACATAATGATCAAGGGATCAATCCAAGAAGAAGATATAACAATTGTAAATATTTATGCACCCAATATAGGAGCACCTCAATACATAAGGCAAAAGCTAAGAGCAATAAAAGGGGAAATCGACAGTAACACAATAATAGTGGGGGACTTTAACACCCCACTTTCACCAAGGGACAGATCATCCAAAATGAAAATAAATAAGGAAACACAAGCTTTAAATGATACATTAAACAAGATGGACTTAATTGATATTTATAGGACATTCCATCCAAAAAGAACAGAATACACTTTCTTCTCAAGTGCTCATGGAACATTCTCCAGGATAGATCATATCTTGGGTCACAAATCAAGCCTTGGTAAAGTTAAGAAAATTGAAATCATATCAAGTATCTTTTCTGACCACAACGCTATGAGTCTAGATATCAATTACAAGAAAAAATCCGTAAGAAATACAAATACATGGAGGCTAAACAATACACTACTTAATAACCAAGCGATCACTGAAGAAATCAAGGAGGAAATCAAAAAATTACCTAGAAACAAATGACAATGAAAACATGATAATCCAAAATTTATGGGATGCAGCAAAAAAAGTTTTAAGAGGGAAGTTTATAGCAATACAATCCTACCTGAAGAAACAAGAAACACCTCAAATAAACAACCTAACCTTACACCTAAAGCAATTAGAGAATGAAGAACAACAACAAAAAAAAAAACCCAAAGTTAGCAGAAGGAAAGAAATCATAAAGGTCAGATCAGAAATAAATGAAAAAGAAATGAAGGAAACAATAACAAAGATCAATAAAACTACAAGCTGGTTCTTTGAGAAGATAAACAAAATTGATAAACCTTTAGCCAGACTCATCAAGAAAAAAAGGGAGAAGGCTCAAATCAATGGAATTAGAAATGAGAAAGTAGAAGTAACAACTGACACTGCAGAAATACAAAGGATCATGAGCAATGAGCAAATACAAAGGATACAAGCAACTATATGCCAATAAAATGGACAAAATGGAAGAAATGGACAAATTCTTAGAAAAGTACAACCTTCCTAGACTGAACCAAGAAGAAACAGAAAATATGAACAGACCAATCACAAGCACTGAAATTGAGACTGTGATAAAAATATTCCAACAACCAAAAGCCCAGGACAAGAAGGCTTCACAGGCGAATTCTATCAAACATTTAAAGAACTAACACCCATCCTTCTCAAACGCTTCCGAAATATAGCAGAGGGAGGAACACTCCCAAATTCATTCTACAAGGCCACCATCACCCTCATACCAAAACCAGACAAAATGTCACAAAGAAAGAAAACTACAGACCAATATCATTGATGAATATAGATGCAAAAATCCTCTACAAAACACTAGCAAACAGAATCCAACAGCACATTAAAAGGATCATACACCATGAACAATTGGGGTTTATCCCAGGAATGCAAGGATTCTTCAATATACACAAATCAATCAATGTGATATACCATATTAACAAATTGAAGGATAACAACCATATGATCATCTCAATAGATGCAGAAAAATCTTTCAACAAAATTCAACATCCATTTATGATAAAAACTCACCAGAAAGTAGGCATAGAGGGAACCTACCCAAACATAATAAAGGCCATATATGACAATCCCACAGCCAACTTCATTCTCAATGGTGAAAAACTGAAACCTTTTCCACTAAGATCAGGAACAAGACAAGGTTGTCCACTTTCACCACTATTATTCAACATAGTTTTGGAATCCTTAGCAATCAGAGAAGAAAAAGAAATAAAAGAATCCAAATCAGAAAAGAAGAAGTAAAGCTGTCACTGTTTGCACATGACATATAAGTATAAATAGAGAATCCTAAAGATGCTACCAGAAAACTACTAGAGCTAATCAATGAATTTGGTAAAGTAGCAGGATACAAAATTAATGCATAGAAATTTCTTGCATTCCTATACACTAATGATGAAAAATCTGAAAGAGAAATTAAGCAAACACTCCCATTTATCATTGCAACAGAAAGAATAAAATACCTAGGAATAAACCTGCCTAAGGAGACAAAACACCTGTATGCAGAAAACTATAAGACACTGATGAAAGAAATTAAATATGGTACAAACAGATGGAGAGATATACCATGTTCTTGGATTAGAAGAATCAACATTGTGAAAATGACTCTACTACCCAAAGCAATCTACAGATTCAATGCAATCCCTTTCAAACTACCACTGGCATTTTTCACAGAACTAGAACAAAAATTTTCACAATTTGTATGGAAACACAAAAGACCCTGAATAGCCAAAGCAATCTTGAGAAAGACAAACAGAGTGGAGGAATCAGGCTCCCTGACTTCAGACTATACTACAAAGCTACAGTAATCAAGACAGTATGGTACTGGCACAAAAACAGAAAAATAGGTCAATGGTACAGGATAGAAAGCCCAGAGATAAACCCATGCACATATGGTCACCTTATTTTTGATAAAGGAGGCTAGAATATACAATGGAGAAAAGACAGCCTCTTCAATAAGTGGGGCCGGGAAAACTGGACAGCTACATGTAAAAGAAAGAAATTAGAACACTCCCTAACACCATACACAGAAATAAACTCAAAATGGATTAAAAACCTAAATGTAAGGCCAGACACTGTCAAATTCTTAGAGGAAAACATAGGCAGAACACTATGACATGAATCACAGCAAGATCCTTTTTTACCCACCTCCTAGAGAAATGGAAATAAAAACAAAAATAAACAAATGGGACCTAATGAAACTTCAAAGCTTTTGCACAGCAAAGGAAAACATAAACAAGATGAAAAGGCAACACTCAGAATGGAGAAAGTATTTGCAAACAAAGCAACTGACAAAGGATTAATCTCCAAATTTACAAGCAGTTCATGCAGCTCAATATTAAAAAAACAAACAACCCAATCCAAAAATGGGCAGAAGACCTAAATAAACATTTCTCCAAAGAAGATATACAGATAGCCAACAAACACATGAAAGAATGCTCAACATCACTAATCATTAGAGAAATGCAAATGAAAAGTACAATGAGGTATCACCTCACACCAGTCAGAATGGCCATCATCAAAAATCTACAAACAATAAATGCTGGAGAGGATGTGGAGAAAAGGGAACCCTCTTGCACTGTTGGTGGGAATGTAAATTGATACAGCCACTATGGAGAACAGTATGGAGCTTCCTTAAATAACTAAAACTAGAATTACCATACGACCCCGCAATCCCACTCCTGGGCATAAACCCTGAGAAAACCATAATTCAAAAAGAGTCATGTACCACAAAGTTCATTGCAGCTCTATTTCCAATAGCCAGGATATGGAAGCAACCTAAGTGTCCATCAACAGATGAATGGATAAAGAAGATGTAGCACATATATACAATGGAATATTTCTCAGCCATAAAAAGAAATGAAATTATTTGTAGTGATGTGGATGGACCTAGTGTCTGTCATACAGAGTGAAGTAAGTCAGAAAGAGAAAAACAAATACCGTATGCTAACGCATATATATGGAATCTAAAAAAAAAGGTTATGAAGAACCTAGGGGCAGGACAGGAATAAAGACGCAGATGTAGAGAATGGACTTGAGGACACAGGGAGGGGGAAGGGTAAGTTGGGACAAAGTGAGAGAGTGGCATGAACTTATATATACTACCAAATGTAAAATAGATAGCTAGTGGGAAGCAGTCGTATAGCACAGCGATATCAGCTCGGTGCTTTGTGACCACTTAGAGGGGTGGGATAGGGAGGGTGGGAGGGAGATGCAATAGGGAGGAGATATGGGGATATATGTTTAGCTGATTCAGTTTGTTATAAAGCAGAAACCAACATACCATTGTAAAGCAATTATTCTCCAATAAGAATGTTTTAAAAAAAATTTGCTCCTTACAAATTTGGAACATGTTTTGTTAATTTTTTTCTAAGCATCTTTCTGTGCTTATTGTTTTGCTACTATCTATGCCAACTTTAAAAAATAAATTTCTAACACTATGTGTCTGGCATACAGAAATATAATTGATTTCTGAAAGTTAATCTTGTATTAAACCAAATAATAAAACTCTTATTAATATTAATAATTTGTCTATAGATTTTTTTTTTGGCCATGTCATGTAGCATGTGAGATCTTAGTTCACAGACCAGGGATCGAACCCATGCCCTCAGCATTGAGAGCTCGGAATCTTAACCACTGGACCTCCAGGGAAGTCCCTATAGATTATTTTTTAAACAGTCTAATGGTGACAATTATATGTCTTCCTTTTCAAGATTCATTCCACTTATTTATTTTTTATCTTAATGCACTGACTGGTATCTCCAATAAAATTTGGAATAGTACTGGTGATATGATTCTTGTTAAAGGGAATGCCTCTAAAATTTCACAGAATGTTTTGGTATGTTTTTAGATATTAAGAATTAAGATATTAGATATTAAGAATTTTAGATATTTAGATATTAAGAATTTTAGAAATTAAGAAAATTTCCTTCCCTTTGTAGCTTGCAAAGAATTTTTATCATAATACATTTTTAATTTGACCAAATACTTTTTCACATATATTTATAAAACGAAAAATTTGATGAATTATATGATGAACTTTCTGATGTTAAATAATCTTTGCATTCGTAGAACATATACAACTGTGTCATATTTCATTTTGTATTCTTTGTATATTTTGTTATGTTTTTAATACTTTGTTGCACAATTTTACATTTACGCTTATAATTAAAATTGGTTTCTAATATATCTTTTATGGACTTTCTGGATTTGATATAAAGGTTAAGTCTTAGAATGAATTATGGTGTATTCTCTATGTTTTCCATTCTGTGGAAATGTGTAAGGCATTGAAATTATCTGTTCCTGAAACATTTGGTAGAACTCTTCTGTAAACCATCTTGAGTTTTTGTATTCTTTTTAACAAGATTTTTCAAACACTGTTCCAATATTTTTAATAATTATTGACCATTCAAATCTTATATATTCTTGAGTCATCCTTATAAATTGTTTCTATGAATTTGTCTACTTTATTTAAACTTTTAAATTTAACTTTCTTAATGATATACTCACATAATTCAAAACAATGTACACATTTATAAAAAGTTATGCATTCTAAAACCTCAGTCTCAACTCTTTCTCAATCCTCATTCTTTATTCATTGCCCCCAAATAGTTACTTTTATTAATTTTTAAATTTTGTCCCAAATGTTGCAAATACAACATATACAACATTTGTCCCAAATGTTGCAAATACAACATATACAACATTTGTCCCAAATGTTGCAAATACAACATATACAAACGTATTTTCTTATTTTATTTATTTCTTGCAAAAAAATTGTTTACAAACTCTGTATACTGTTCAGCACTGGTAGCAGCTCAGTACACAGACCCTCAACTCAGGAAATGGATCAAAGGTAGAAAGAGGGCTGTGGTCTGTCTTGGTCAGCAGCCTTATGGAATCTAAGTGGTGGTTTGGAGTAGCGGGCCTCCCACACATTCCCACATCTCATCTCAAGATGAAGCAAGCCATCGCAGGTCTCGTTTTCTTTCTTGTTTTGAGGATTTTATAATCCTTGAAATTTTGCAAGAAGACATATAATGAAGAAAATGTTAGAGGAGAGAGAAGTCAGTGGGCAGGGACAGCACCCTCAAGGAGCAATTGATGCCCTGTGGAGGGAGGGGTGCCCAGCTCCCTGGTGGGCACTAACCTTGTGTACATGACAGTAAGGTGTGGGGAGTCAGAGAGGGATACAAATGAAAAACACAAGATCAAACCCGTTAAAAAACAAACTCACATTTCTGTGACAGGCAGATTAATGCTCCTCTATTCCCCATCCCCTGAAATATCTACATCTTTATATGTAGAATCTGTAAATACGTTAGCTTACATAGCAAAGGGGAATCACAGCTGTAGATGGAATTAAGGTTGCTAATCAGCTGACTTTAAATTGGGGAGATTTTCCTGGATTATAGAGGTGAGCCCACTTAATCACAAGAATCCTTGATAGTGGAAGAGGGAAGCAGAAGAGATTCAGAGGGAGATGCGGCCACAGAAGATCCAAGGGAGTTCCCTTGGCAGTCCAGGGGTTAGGACTCGGCACTTTCACTGACATGGCCCCAGGTTCAATACCTAGTCGGGGAACTAAGATCATGCAAGATGTGTGGCACAGCCAGAAAAAAAAAAAGATCCGAGTGAGGCAATGTGAGGAGTCAACAGGCCACTCCTGGCTTTGAAGGTGAAGAAAGGGACCACCAGCCAAGGGTGTGAGTATCCTGGAGAAACTCAAAAAGGTAAGGAAAGCAAGTCTTCCTTAGAACCCCAGAAAGAACACAGCCCAGCTGACATCTTGATTTTAACCCAGTGGGAACTGTTTGGACTTCTAACCTACAGAACAGTAACAAAATACATTTGTGTTGTTTGAAAGGACCTACTCTGTGGTAATGTTTTTATGACAGCATTGGAAAGTAATGCAAAATCCTCTTTACGTATAGATATATCCTAAAGTAAGCTTCTTTATTTTGTGTTTGAATTCTAATTTGTATTTCTGATTGATAAAAAGAAATATTAATCCAAAACTATATCCACATATGATTAAGACGTGTGCAGCATGAAAAGTTAGATTTTGCGTCTAATGCTATGTTTTAGGATTATCAGTGTGAATCAAAGTTGAGCTCACACATACTTAATACTAGTGAGGGGGCGTATTCAGAGTCTATTTGCAAAAGGAGGCCTCCTAGGACAGAATTAATTCTAGAAAGAAAGTTGGTTAGAAAAGCCTACAAATAAAAACATAGCAGGTGGTGAAGAAAGGCAATTCTGAGTATTGTATGGACTCCATCACAATAATCAACCAGCCTAGCCTATCAAGGGCTCTTATTTGACTCCCATTGAGACGGGGCCATGTAATTTAAAATGTAAATTGCTATTTTCACTCTGCACTATGCAAGAACTTAGTGTCCAAGCCACTATCACGTGCTACCCCTCAGGAGAGAATTCTTCCCAGTCAGCACAGAGCACTTCATGGCTTCATTTGCAAGTTCATTCAACTTCACTGAAAGTTCCAGAAATACAATGACAATCTTGACACCTTGGCAAATTTTGGCACGTTGTGGTATTCAGCCCCTGGGTAGAGGCAATAGAGGTTGCAGGTAGCAGGACAGAGGCACGTGATGGCGGATGTGTCCTGCGCAGAGATGCCTGGCAGTGGTGAAGATGCACAGGTAGCACCAGGATTTGCAAATGGGCAGCGATAGGACGTGGCCTCAGAAGATTTCCTTACACTAGGATACGATGCCCTCAACTGGTAGTAGTGGGGCAACAGGTCAGGAAGGGGAGTTACAAAGTCTACTTTGCTTGACTGAGCAGTTGAGAAACACCCTGGAACTAATAAGAAATAGCTGGGTGACATTCTGGTGTTTCTGGGCAATGCAGAGGAGGTGGGAAGCAAAGCTGAGGGGAGACATAGGCATTGTGTCAGGTGGACACAATAGTCAAATAATATAGTTCAATCCTATCAGAAGTTTGCTCAATGAAGAAACATTGGTCACACATAGCAACTCTGGATTTTCAGTGAACTTTAGTAACATTATCAGGTTGCCCAGATCTGTGACAAGCTGTTAGCTTAAGGACTTTAGTCTCAATCCACCATTTTCCTTTGTCAAACGTGAAAGAATTAATTTAAATGTCTAAAGACTTTCCTAAGAGCAGGAGGGGGCAGAAGAGCTGGTCAGCAATGTATACATGAGGATGCCAATCAATTGAAGCAAAGATGATTTTCTCTCCTGCAGCTTTACCGATTGCTTTCCACAAATCTTAATGCCGTATATAGTTTATCATTATTTACTATTTCTCCTGTTCCCTGTGGGCAGAAAAAATTGCTGGATTAAATTCCACCATACAACTTTCACTGCATTATTAGTCTGTGGGTATTGTACCCTCTGGCATTCAGAACTTCAAGAACGTTTTAATCTTACATATTAACAATTTTATTCTTGGCTTCGCACAGACATGTCACATCAATTTTTCTTGATTAGTACTGTAGGTTAAAAGAATAAATTCAAAGACACAGAATCGGGGGATGTGGTAGGTCTTTCCTCCACGTTGCCAAATATTACACTTTTGAAGAAAACTTCATAAAAGGAAAAAGGCACTTGGTCAAATAAAGCTCCAAAGATCGAGAAAAACCAGAATGCTTAGTTAAATGTTCTTTAAAAAATTATATCTGTCTTGTCCAACTTTGCACATTTAAATTATGCAGTTATAAGTTTCTCATTATAAATAAATGTATTTTCTTTTATTTCAAATTTGAGCTATGCAAGTAAAAATGGAAAAGAAAAAACACAATTATCCTCCAAGGCCAACCACTTTTAATATCTTAGTATGTTTCTTTGAAATATTTTTCTCCACTTTAAATGCTAGATTCTCTATTTATATATGCATGTAAGCTATTGATTATTATTTTTTAGTTAATGTTATAAAGCAGAATTTCTCCGTGTTATAAATTCTTTGTAAATATATTAGTAAAATAATATTCTTATCAACTCAAATTTATTTAGTTCTCATTTGTCAAACATCTGATATTTGACCCCTTCCTAATATATGTCTGCTAATAATTTTGCTAAAATAAACATTTTTGTGCATCAAGCTTTTTATTATTTTATTTACTTTCTTAGGCCACTTTCTCGGATGTGGCATTATGGAATAAAAGGATAGAAGTATTTCTAAATCTCTTGCCAAATTGTTTTCTAGTAAATTGAATTAAATTGCACTTTTACCTAGCATGCATATGAATGCTTTTTTTTTTTAAATCAAATCATCTCTTATCACAGCTCCATCATTTAAGGGAAAAAAATACTTTTTAGTTTGATGGATTAAAAATAATTATCATGGGGCTTCCCTGGTGGTGCAGTGGTTGAGAGTCCGCCTGCCGATGCAGGGGACACGGGTTCGTGCCCCGGTCCAGGAAGATCCCACATGCCGCGGAGCAGCTGGGCCCGTGAGCCATGGCCGCTGAGCCTGCGCGTCCGGAGCCTGTGCTCCGCAACGGGAGAGGCCACAACAGTGAGAGGCCCACGTACCGCCAAAAAAAATTAAATTAAATTAAAAAAAATAATAATTATCATGGTTGTTTTACAACTTGATTGATAACCTGTTTCAAAAATTGCCAATGAGGAGTAACATTTCCATAAAGTAATTCACTAGTTAGCTTACAATGAGACGAGGATGAAAGGCTCACAACTGATTAGGAAGACAGTTGTCTCAGGGCAGTGGGAGTGAGAGCTGAGGGGGGACAAGGGGAAAAGCCCAGCGACACAAAGTCAGCACCACCGCACGGACTATCCTGTGGCCAGGAGCCAAGGAGGACAGGGCAGAGTCCTCAGCAAACGTTTTTGTTCCAAACACAGAAATTCTTCATTGAAATAAGGAAATGTACTTTGCAGTCCAAAAAGAGAGAGTATTTATCAGAAAACCAGCTCTCATGCCTCTCAGCGTGGTTTCATCCAAGTCCGGAGAGGAGGCCAACACGAGGGGGGCAGGGCGGAGGAGAGGAGGCCACATGAGGGGTCTAAAAAGACACTCCACTGTGTCAGGTAAATTTATGTCCTTGTGATTCCTTTTATATCCTTTTCACACTCCATCTCTTGGAATAATTGAGGAGAAAACTGATGAAAAAAGTGCAAAAAATCAGACTTGCTTAAGAGTTTTCTTTCATGAGTATGAACACTAGAAGACAATAGGTAATATTATTCAGAGTTGTGAGGTGAAAATAATGTAAACCTGAAAATAACGTAAACCTGGAGCTCTTTACCAGATGGTATTATCATGTCAAGGTAACAGAAAAATATTTTGAGGTATGAAAGAATAAAAAAAATTATCAGACTAAGGCTCTTCCTGAAAAATTTGTTCAATCACCCAAAAGAGAATAGAATAAAAATATTAATTAAAAGAGAATTTTAACTATTTGCACTTTTTTTTCCACCTTTCTTTTGTGGACCTGTATAGGTTCTTGTGTTTGGTGTCAGTTTTGGGAATAATGTGAAGACCAGATTTCTAATTCTACCAGAAGTTATTACCCAGTGCTTCAGTCATTTTTAAATGTTAGTTTCAAAGATGGGTTATTAGACACCCTCTCTTCCAGTGTCCTAACTTTTAAACATTTAATCTGGGCTTATATGCCCCATTTTTTAAATTATATAGATATTTATTTCAAACAAAAACATTTTATAATCAATCCTGTAGCTATATTTAGGATGATTCTTTGATATTTCTACATTTTGACTGATTTCAGTGCTTTTGACTTTTCTGGTCATAATTTTCTCATTCTTTTGTTGGTACATTGATTCATTTTTATAGTTCCCGAGAAAATAATTCAGATCCTTGTTCATGAAGGACACTATGTATTTGGTACTTGATTAGCGTTTGAAAATATTCTTATAGTTTTCTCCACAAACAAATGTTCCCTGGCTGCTACCTGCTAACACTTTCTCCTTCTAAGATGTGTGGCTTTCTTGCCTTCTAAGATGTGTGGCTTTCTTGCCAGTGCCACCTTTGGAGTTTGGGGGAGTTATGAGTACAATCTGTTTTCTGTTTCTTTATGTATAATCTGTTTCTTTATTCTTTTTTTAGATATATAAATAAATTTATTTTCTTAAGTTTGTCTCTAATTTTTTCAATGTACAGTGTGATACTCGTTGCTTACATTGCAATTTTAAATTCAAGAATCATATTCTTTAACTCTGTGAACATAATGGCCATACCCATCCTTTTTTGGGTTCTCCTCACCAAATTCAGGCAACATGCTGAGTGATATGTATTCAAGATCACACAGCCAGTGGGGAATATTGAACTAGAATTTTGAAAGCAGTCTGTCTAGCTCAAAAGTTCGTGCTCTGTGACTTTCGATATTTGCGTAAATATTAGCTTATCTCAGATCAGGCTATATTCATGACATCTTTCTCTTTCTTTAATTAAAAAAAAATTTTATTGCAGTATGTTGATTTACAATGTTGTGTTAATTTCTGGTGTACAGAAAAGTGATGTAGTTTTATATATACATGTATATATTCTTGTTCATATTCTTTTCCATTATAGTTTATCACAAGGTATTGAATATAATTCCCTGGACTCTATAGTAGGACCTTGTTGTTTATCCATTCTATATGTAGTAGTTTGCATCTACTAATACAAAACTCCAGATTTATCCCTCCCCCCCTTTCCCCTTTGGTAACCATAAATTTGTTTTCTATGTCTGTAAGTCTGTTTCTGTTTTATAAATAAGCTCATTTGTATCATTCTTTAGATTCCACATATACAGGATATCATATATTTGTGTTTCTCATGACATCTTTCTCTTGATCAGAGGTTATGGTCGTTCACTTTATGTGCCAAATTGACTAGACCACGGAGTGCTCCAATATTTGTTTAAGCATTATTCTGGGGTGTCTGGGAGGATGTTTCTGCATGAGATTGACATTTGAGTTGGTAGCCTGAGGAACACAGGTGGCCCTCCCCAGTGTGGGCAGGGCTCAGTCAATCAGATGAAGGTCTGAATAGAACAAAAAGGCTGAGTAAGTGAGCATTCTTTTTCCTACCTGACTGTCTTCAAACTGAGGTAGGGGTCTTCTCCTGCCATGGGAATTGGAATCAGACTGGGACTCACACTACAGTCTCCCCTGGGTCTCCAGCTTGCCAACTGCAGACCTTGTAGTATGGCTCTCAGGCTCCATAATCACATGAGCTAACTCATATGTATATGAACCAGTTCTGTTTCTATTGGTTCTGTTTCTCTGGAGAGCCCAGAATAATACAGAGGTAATCTAGGATAAACAGGTGGATTTGAGGGAGCCTATAAAGTTCCTAAACTTTTCTGCAAATATTTTTCTGTGTGAATGTTGGCATATGTATTTTTCTGGATAGCTATCCATAATTTTCACAAGATTCTAAAAGGATTCTTTCATTCAATAAATGCTGAGAAACAATGCGATAGATTCTGGTTCCTTTTAAATTTTGTCAGGGACGTGAATCATGTGTTTTCTACATTTTACCTTTTGTTTTTAGTAACTTGAGGCTATCAAAGACCTGATATTTCAGAGAAATGGCAGTGTTCTATTTTGAATTTGTTGTGCTCCATGCTTTTTCCCTTTAATCTACTGTCAGAAACATAGATTTATACTTATCTAGTTTGAGCTTATAGTAGTAGGAATTTAAAGTGTTTTGAGAACATCACGTTAATGAGTCCTATGCAGATTCTCATAGTGTTCCGATTGTTTCTTCTTGATCTGGTAGGAGAAATATAGAAAAATAAATGCAGGTAAGTTACCACCTCCGTTCGGGTGTCTGAAGGGGCTGGGAGGCACTTTTTCTAGGGATTTTCCCTGCATGGCAACTTGGGTGTGGTACACACAAAGGTACCACATTCCTGTGTTTCATGATGATATTTATACCAGATGCTTCTTTCAGAATTGATACTGTCAGCCCCGCGTGGGATGCGTCCAGAGGCTCCCCTGTCAGGCCTCGGCTCCCTAGCTGGGCCTGCAGGCTTCCTCCCCGGCTTTCTTCTCTCTCCACCTCCTCCTCAGGCTTATTATCTTCTCTTAGAAGGGGCTTGTTCCTCAGCTCTGGGTGCCTTCAATTTGACTCCACCGGCAGTAAGGGAGCAGAGATTCTTTCACCTTCCTGAGATGACACTTATTTCTGATTTCCAAAGTTGCTGAAGCTTTCCCCCCATATTAACAAATCTTGTCAGTCATTTTAATGAGCATCTGGGAGGAGACAGAATAGCCAGGACCTCACCACACATACTGTCTCCAAACTGGCTTTCTTCCCATTGTTATCAAACCTCTGAAGCCAGGCAATAGAAATTGCATCTATTCAACAGGATCCCACCTACATGGGAGAGAAAGTACGCATCCCCCTGTCACTATGAAGTACTACCAGACAACTCTTTTTTTAGGTTCATATTTCTTCCCTAGAACTTGACCTCTAAGCAGGGAGACTCTTGTAAAGCTAGTTTTCCTCACCTTTGCTCAAGAGTAGTAGTTGTCTGAATTAAGGTCTGTTCAAGCAATGGAATCTTGATGGTCTTTTATGTTGTCTTTGGTACAGGTTGAAGGCTTTATCTTTATCTGTGTCATGATTCCAACAACAAAACAGCTCTAGCTAACATATAGTGACAGGTAAATCATCTAAAAACAATTCAACAAAAAGTTCTTTTCTGTGGTGATTACCTTTCTTAATAGTAATTCCTAAACCTGTCCATTTTAATGATTCATGAAATCACTCCCTAATAGTATATAAAACATGTACCTTCAAGAATTTCAAATTTTATTGTAGCTATAAAACTAAAAAAAAAACGTTCTCTTCTTTCCTCTCATGCGGTGAAGAAATAACAGTTCAAGTTTATGCTCTCTGTAAAATAAATAAAAACAGAAAAACCCATACAATAGAAATTGATTCTTTTGTCATTTCAACAGTAGCAATAGCCCCTGAATTAGGATGGGTAAGATATTGTACAGCAAAACTATTTGAGAGGATTCAGTCAGGATGTGGAAAAAAATAGAAAAGATTTTCTCATCTTTCCAATTGTTTTACATGATTTTATAATATATCTTTATATTATTGTCTTATGCAAAATATGAACATAAATGCATATTTGACCAACAGATGCTGAGTAATATCATTCACAATTAGAGTTTAAAATCACAGAAGAGTCAGAGGAGACAAAAATCTAAACGTTTGGCTAAATAAGGTCTTCCTGTCTTAAAAACTAAAGGTCATTGGCCCAACTAATCCTTATTCTGAGTTTATTACATATCAGTTGCTCTTCCATATTCTGTAGATTTAAAGACCAATAAGATTCTTGACTTGCATGCAGGGAGATAAAGAAGAGAAGCAAGGACAGACATGTGGATAAATAATTGTAATAGAATATAATAAGTAAAATAATAGAAGTATGCAAATTCTATATTGATACCACACAGAAATGAATAACGAGCTAGTCAATTCTGCTGGAGAAAACACATGTCAGGGATGAGCAAAGGAAGAAGGTATATCAGTTGAAGTGATCAGCTGATATGACTGGATTGAAGACAAAGTTTAGATGACTTGAAGAAGTATAGAGTTCTTAGAATATTATTCTGAGGGGAGAGGGCAGGAATGGCAGGTAATATTTAAAAGGATATAGGCAAGGCCGGGTCAGGAGAGTTATGTCAGAAAGAGTCTAAGTGATGGGAGCTGTCAGTGAACTTTAATCAAGTCATTGATTTAGCCATACATGCATTTTATTATAGTATGGAGACTGAACTAAAGGCCAAAGAAGTGAAACAGAAGGCAGAAGAATTGGTTAATAGGGCATTGCTATACCCTAAATATGAAAAGAGGAAATTCTGCAATAAGATAATAACTCTGTAAATTAAAAGACAAAATGGAATTCAGCAATGAGAAGGCATTGTAAGCACAAGAAACTAAAAAGATTTCTAGGAGTTCAACTTGAGAAATTGTGTTAGCAGTCTTACCATTCACAGAAACCAGCACTATAGAAAGGGATGCTTGTTTATTCAGAGAGATGATACATTAATTTAGGAATTACATTAAGCAATCTGTAGCACAGCCAGGTACAGATGTGTTTTGCATTGTTTTTACTTATAAATCTGAATGAATGTGTTTATTTTCTGGAAACTTGTACTTTGAGAAAAATAATATATATTGAAAGCATCTATTTATGAATCATAGTAAATGCTTTTCTATTTTTTCTGTGGTAATGCATGACAATACTTCATATAATAACAGACAGTAATCCAATTTGAACTGCATGATTTCAACTCAACAAACATTTATTATGAACTTCCTGTGTCATAAAGAATATGCTAGGGCAGTAGAAATGCAGAGATAATTAAGAAATAGTCTGTGTCCCCAAAGAGCATATTGTATAGAGGAAAAAAACATAAAGTGACCAAGGATTCAAAGTATTTTTTTTAAGAGCTGTAGAAAGTGCTGAAGAATCACAAAGGCGCAGAGCTCAGGGGAGGTCATGGGTGATCAGGGTTTCCTCTGGCCATACAGAGATGAGGATATAATTTCTGAGCTAATCAAGACTCTGAGTCTCTAAATCAGGAAGTAAGTAGGGGAGAAATTGTCAGTCCTCTTGATCTTGATTCCAACGTTCTCTCTAGCATGAGGAAGCCTGGGTGTGCCAAGAGAGGTGAACTCTGAGTAAGTTTATTTAGAATGCATGTCCATCTGGGAGATTTTTTTCCCATATTCTGGCATCAAACTCCCCATTAGTCTGATGTAGTAATGAGTTTGCATCTGTTTACTTGCTTTCACAGATATTTTAGTGGAAGATTTGTAAAGGCTGCTTTAAAATACTATTTTTTACACTGAATACATAACTTTTTCCCCAGCACTATTGAAGTATAGTTGACAAATAAAATTGTAAGATACTTAAGTGTATATCATGGTAATTTGAAATACATATTCATTGTGAAAAGATTTCCACCATCTAGTTAATCAAACAGTCTATCACCGTACATATTTACCTTTATGTGTGTGTGTGAATATTTAAGTTCTACTCTCAATAAATTTCAGTTATATAATACAGAATTATCAGCTATAGTCACTATATTTTACATCAGATCCTCAGAGCTTATTTATCCTATAACTGAACTGAATGTTTGTACCGTTTTACCAACCTCTTCCTATTCCCAGACCCTGGCAACCACTTTCTACCCTCAGTTTCTATGAGCTTGACTCTTTTTAGATTCCACATGTAAGAAATACCATGTATTATTTATCTTTCTCTTTCTGAACTATTTCACTTAGCATAATAACTTTAACATCTATCCATGTTGTCTCAGCTGGCAGGATTTCTTTCTCATGGCTGAATAATATTCTGTTCACATCCTCTTTATCCATTCTTCCATTGAAAGACATTTTGTTTCCATATCTTAGCTATTGTGAATAATGCTGCAGTGAGTATCAGAGTGCAGATAGCTCTTCAATATCCTGTTTTCTTTTGCTGTGGATATATACCCAGAAGTGAAATTGCTGGATCCTATGGCAGTTCTATGTTCAGTTATTTTAGGAACCGCCATAGTGTTTTCCATAGTGACTGTACCAGTTTACATTCTTACTAATAGTGCACAAAGTTTCCTTTTTCTCCACATCCTTGCCAAGACATCTCTCTTATCTTTTTGATGATAGCCATCCCAAGAAGTGTTAGTTGATATCTCATCCTGATTTTGATTTGCATTGTCCTCATAATTAGTGATGTTTATAATATTTTCATGTACTTGGCCATTTGTATGTCTTCTTTGGAAAAACATCTACTCAGTTCTTTTACCCATTTTTTAATCGGATTGTTTGGTTTTTTGCTCTTGAGTTCTGTGGGTTCTTTATATATTTTGGATATTAACCTTTTATCAGATATATGATTTGTAAATTTTTCTCACATTCTCTAGGTTGCCTTTTATCTTGATAGTTTCCTTTGCTGAGCAGAGTCTCTCAGTTTGATGTAGTCCCACTTGTTTATTTTTGCTTTTATTGCCTTTGTTTTGGTGCCAAATCCAAAAATTATTGCCAACACTAAAGTCAAGGGAGCTTACCTTGTTTTCTTCCAGGATTTTTATAGTATCAGGTCTTACATTAAACTCTTTCATCTATTTTGAGTTGATTTTTATTTGTGGTGTGAGATAGTGGTCTAGTTTCGTTCTTTTGCGTGTGATATCCAGATTTTCCCAACACCATTTACTGAAGACACTATTCTTTTCCCATTGTATGTTCTTGGCTCCTTTGTCATAAATTAATTTACCATATATGTACGGGTTTAATTCTTGGATCTGTATTTCGTTTCATTGATCTATGTGTCTGTTTTCATGCCAATACCATACTGTTTGTCTATTATGTTTATCTTTTCAAAAAGACAGCCTTTAGTCTTATTGATCTTTTCTATTATCTTTTTAGTCTCTATTTCTTTTATATCCATTTTGATCTTTATGTCCTTTTTCCTACCAGCTTAGGGCATAGTGTGTTCTTCTTATTTCAGTTCTTTGAAGTGTGAAGTTAGGTTGTTTATTTGAGCTCTTTATTTTTCTTAGTCTTAGAGCTACTTTTGCTGCATCCCATAAGTTTTGGAATGTTGTGCTTTCATTTTCATTTGTCTCAAAATATTTTTTGCTTTCCCTTTTAATTTTATTTTACCCATTGTTTGTTCAAGAGCATATTGTTTAATCTCAACATGTTTGTAAATTTTTCAGTTTTCTTCTTGTAATTGGTTTCTAGTTTTCTTACCATTGTGGTCAGAAGAGATGCTTGATATGATCTCAGTCTTCTTAAATGTATTAAGACTTGTTTTGTGGCCTAACATATGATTCATTCTGGGGAATGTTCAATGTGCACTAGAGAAGAATTAGTATTTGTGATGAGAAAAATAACTTTTGTTTTCCTGAGATGCTGCCTAGGCATTTTACAGTATGATAACCCTGCTCACACCCAGAGCTGGGCATTTAGATAAGGACTTGAGTTTAGGATTCCCACCTTAGGAATTCCCACTTTGCTTTTCCCAGATCACCTTTTAAAATAACCACTTAGAGTTAATTCTGTGAAAAGTTAGTGAGCTTTGCCTCCAACCACTTTACAAATAATAGGTGCTTGCTGCCCTGCTGTCTATCTCCTGCTCACTGGTGACCTGGGATGCTCACTGGTGACTTTCTTCCATCTCCTTGTGCCCCATTCCCCGCTACTTCTGGGATTTGTAAGTAATAAATCTTGTGACTCTATTTCCTTTGTGTGAGTATACTGAAACAATGCCTGCAATCAAAATAACCTTGTGGATTTCACTTTCCAAAAGTGGGAGCTCAGATGCTGAGGGACAGGCCTGATGACCCTGTGCGGCTGGCTTGTGCTCCCTCATTCAGCAGGCCGTAAGCTGCATATTTTTAATTCAATACACCAGCTCCAGCTTCTCAACACAGGATCTGGTGCTGCTGGATGGAATGTTCTGTAAATGTCTGTTAAGTCCATCTAATTTACCATGTAATTTAAATCCAATGTTCCCATATTGATTTTCTGTGTGGATCATCTATCCATTTTGAGAATAGGATATTGAGGTTCCCTAATATTATTGTATTGTGTCTATTTTTCTTTTCAGGTCTATAATATTTGCTTTATGTATTTCAGTGCTCCTATATTGGCAACATAAATATTTACATATATTATATCCTCTTGATGAACTGACCTTTACATCATTATATAACATCCTTCTTTGTCTATTATTATAGATTTTGGCTGAAAGACTTTAGTCTGATGTAAGTATAGCTACCCCTGGTTTCCTTTTTTTTCTATCCCTTTTCTAGTAGTGATGAACTCCTTCGGTTTTTGCTTGTCTGAAAAACTCATCATCTCTCCTTCAGTTCTGAAGCATGATTTTTCTAAGTAGAGTGTTCTTGGTTGGCAGGTTTTTTTCTTTCAGCACTTTGAATATATCATACCACTCCCTTCTGGCCTACAAAATTTCTGTTGAAAAATCAGCTGATAGTCTTATGAAGGTTCCCCTGTATATAACAATTTGTTTTTCTCTTGTCACTTTTTAAGTTTCTCTCCTGGTCTTTAATTTTGACAATTTAATTAGAAAGTGTATTGGTGTGAGTCTCTTTCAGTTCATCTTATTTGAAACTCTCTCAGCTTCCTGGAGCTGGATATCTGTTTCCTTCCCCAGTTTAGGGAAGTTTTCAGCCATCATTTCTTTAAATAACTTTTTGGCCCCTTTCTCACTTGCATCCTTCTCGGAGCCCTATAATGCAAATGTTTGTCCACTTGAGGTTGTCCCATATGTCCCTTAAGTCATCTTCACTCATGGAAGCCAGAGAGACTCAAACTTGGACAAGGGTGACAACACATGTATCAAAGAATTTACATAGAGGGGTCCCTAAAAATACCAAAAATATTTCAGAATGAAGACAACATCAATGACCTCAGTGAATACAATTTCAAAGAGATGTTATGATTATGATGTACTGTAAGTTGATATTCAACCTGAACACAATGCTACATACAGTGTGTGATTCCAAATAGATATAGAAAAATGGCTGGGCAGATTTCTCACAAGATGGCTGAGTAAAAGGAACTTGAGCTCACTTCTTCTCACAAGCACACCAAAATCACAACTAACAGCTGAACAATCATTAAAAAAAAAGACTGGAGCCTAACCAAAAGATAGTCTGTATTCAAAGCCATAAAGAAGAAACCCAGTGAGATGATAGGACGGGCACACTTGCGATATAATCAAATCCCACACCCCGCCATGGGTGGGCGACCACAAAATGGAGAAAAATTATATCACAGAAGTTCTCCCACAGGAGTGAGAGCTCTGAACCCCACATCAGGCTCCACAGCCTGGGGTGTCTGGCATTGAGAGGAGGAGCTCCCAGACCATTTGGCTTTGAAGGCCAACAGGGCTTGAGTGCAGGAGCTCCACAGGACTGGGGGGAACAGACATTCCACTCTTGGAGGGTGCACACAAATTCTCATGCACACTGGGACTCAAGGCAAAAGCAGTGACTTCATAGGAGCCTGGGCCAGGCTTACCTGCTGGTCTTAGAGGGTCTTCTGGGGAGGCAGGGGGCAGGTGTGGCTCACAGTGGGGACAAGGACACTGGTGGCAGAGGTACTGGGGAATATTTATTGGCGTCAGCTCTCATGGAGGCTGCCAGTTTTGCAGGAAGACCTGGCCCTGCCCAACAGCCTGTAGGCTCCTGTGCTCAGATGCCTCAGACCAAATAACCAACAGGGTAGGAAACACAGCCCCACCCATCAGCATACAGGTTGCCTGAAGATTTCCTGAGCCCACAGCTACCTCTAGACACACCACTTCAATGGCCCTCCCCACCAGAGGGCCAAGGCTCAATTCCACCCACCAGTGGACAGGCACTGACCCCTTCCACCAGGAATCCTGCACAAGCCTGCAGACCAGCATCGCTCACCTGGGGGCAGACACCAGAAACAAGAATACTATGATCTGGCACCCTGTGAAACCCAGTCTGCAAATGCATATCAGAACCCACCCTAGGACCAGCTGGCCCCTGGCCCTTCAGTGACAAGAGGGGAATGTACTGCTGGGACATATAGGGCATCCCCTACAGGGGGCCAATTCTCCAAGGTTGAGAAACATAACTAACCCTCCACATACATAAAAATACAAATAGAAATCTAGACAAAATGAGATGGCCAAGGAATATATTTCAGATGAAGGAACAATATAAAACCCAGAACAACTAAGTGATGTGGAGATAGGCAAACTACCTGAGAAAGGGTTCAGAGTAATGATTGTAAAAATAGCCTAGAACTCAGTAAAGAATGGATATACAGAGTGAGAATTTACAAGAAGTCTTTAACAAAGAGTTAGAAACTATAAAGAACAACCAAAAAGAGTTGAGGAATACAACAACTGAAATGAAAAACACACTAGAAGAAATAAATAGCAGAATAAATGAGACAGAAGAATGGATAAGTGAGCTGGAAGACAGACTGTTGGAAATCACTGCCACAGAACAGAGTAAAGAAAAAAAGAATGAAAAGAAATGAGGACAGTTTAAAAGACATCTGGGACAACATCAGACAGACCAACATTATGATTCCCAGAAGGAGAAGACATAGAGAGAGGGCTTGAGAAAATATTTGAAGATCTAATAGCTGAAAAATTCCCAAACATGGGAAAGGAAGCAGTCTCCCAAGTCTAAGAAGTGCAGAGAGTCCCATACAGGATTAACCCAAGGAGGAACACACTGAGACACATAGTAATCAAACTGAGAAAATTAAAAGACAAACAGAATATATTAAAAGCAACAAATAACATACAAGGAAATCCCCATAAGGTTATCAGCTGATTTTTTCAACAGAAACTCTGCAGGCCAGAAGGAGTAACACAATATATTTAAAGTGATGAAAGGGAAAAACCTACAACCAAGAATACTCTATCCAGGGCTTCCCTGGTGGTGCAGTGGTTGAGAGTCTGCCTGCCGATGCAGGGGACACGGGTTCATGCCCCGGTCCGGGAAGATCCCACATGCCGTGGAGCGGCTGGGTCCGTGAGCCCTGGCCACTGAGCCTGCACATCCAGAGCCTGGCCACAACAGTGGGAGGCCCGCGTACTGCAAAAAAAAAAAAAAAAAAAAAAAAGAATGCTCTACCCAGCAAGGCTCTCATTCAGATTTGATGGAGAAATCAAAAGGTTTACAGACAAGCAAAAATTAAAAGAATTTAGCACCACCAAACCAGCTTTACAACAAATGCTAAAGGAACTTCTCTAGGCCAACAAGAAAAGGCCAAAACTAGAAACAAGAAAATTTATGAAAAGGGAAAGCTCACTGGTAAAGGTAAACATACAGTAAAGGTAGGAAATCATCCACAAACAAATATGATATCTAAATTAGTAATTGTGAGAGAAGGATAGTAAAAATGCAGGATATTTGGAAAACATTTGAAATTGGGTGATCAGCAATTTAAAACGATTATGTATATATATAGATTGCTATAATAAATCCTCATGACAAGAGAAAAGAACAAAAGAAGAAAGGGGGGGGGGGGAAAGACCTACAAAAACAAATCCAAAACAATTAACAAAATGGCAATAAGAATATAAATATATATATAATGTAATTATACATATAATTACATTAAATGTAAATGAATTTAAATGCTCCAACCAAAAGACAGAGACTGGCTGAATGGATACAAAAACGAGACCCATATATATGTCGTCTACAAGAGACCCACTTCAGATCTAAGAACACATACAGACTGAAAGTAAGGGGATGGAAAAAGGTATTCCATGCAGACAGAAATCAAAAGAAAGCTGGAGTAGCAGTATTCATATCAGACAAAATGGACTTTAAAATAAAGACGGTTACAAGAGACAAGTAGGGGCACTACATAATGATCAAGGGATCAATCCAAGAGGAAGATATAACAATTGTAAATATTTATGCACCCAACATAGGAGTACCTCAATATACAAGGCAAATGTTAATAGACATAAAAGGAGAAATTGACATTAACACAATAATAGTGGGGGACATAACACCCCACTTACAACAATGGACAGGTCATCCAGACAGAAAATCAATAAGGAAACACAGACCTTAATGACACATTACACCAGGTGTACTTAATTGATATTTATAGAGCATTCCATCCAAAAACAGCAGAATACACATTCTTTTCAAGTGCACATGGAACATTCTCCAGGATAGATCACATGTTGGGCCACAAAGCAAGCCTGGGTAAATTTAAGAAAACTGAAATAATATCAAGCAACTTTTCTGACTACAACACTATGAGATTAGAGATCAACTACAAAAAAACATAAACACATGGAAGCTAGATAATGTGCTACTAAATAAGCAATAGATCACTGAATAAATCAAAGAGAAAATTAAAACATACCTAGAGACAAATGAAAACACAATGATCCAAAACCTATGGGACCCAGCAAGAGCAGTTCTAAGAGGGAAGTTTACAGCAATAAAATCTTACCTCAGGAAATAAGAAAAATCTCAAATAAACAACATAACTTACACCTAAAGCAACTAGAGAAAGAAGAAGGACCAAAAAACCCCACAGTTATTAGAAAGAAAGAAATCATAAAAATCAGAACAAAAATAAATGAAATAGAGATGAAGAAAACAATAGAAAAGATCAATGAAATTAAAAGGCTGTTCCTTTGAAAGACAAACAAAATTGAGAAATCTTTAGCTAGATTCATCAGGTAAAATGGGATAGGGCCCAAATTGATAAAATTAGAAATGAAAAAGAAGTTACAAATGACACCACAGGAATACAAAGGACCATAAGAGACTACTATGCCAACAAAATGGACAACTTGGAAGAAATGAACAAATGCTTAGAAAGGTACAATTTCCCAAGACTGAACGAGGAAGAAATAGAAAATATGAACAGACCAATCACAAGTACTGAAATTAAAACTGTGATTAAAAAGAACTCCCAACAAACAAAAGTCCAGGACCAGATGGCTTTGAATTCTATCAAACATTTAGAGAAGAGTTAATACTTATCCTTCTGAAACTATTTCAAAAAGTTGCAGAGGAAGGAACACTCCTAAACTCATTCTATGAGGCCACCATCACACTGATACCAAAACCAGACAAAGATACCACACACACACAAAAAGAAAATTATAGGCCAATATCACTGATGAATATAGTTGCAAAACTCCTCAACAAAATACTAGCAAACTAGAATCCAACAACATATTAAAAGGATCATACACCATAATCAAGTGGAATTTATCCCAGGGATGCAAGAATTTTTCAATATCTGCAAATCAATCAATGTGATACGCCACAGTAACAAACTGAAGAATAAAAACTATATTATCCTCTCAGTAGATGTAGAAAAAGCTATTGATAAAATTCAACACCCATTATGATAAAAATTCTGCAGAAAGTGGGCATAGAGGGAACCTACCTCAACATAATAAAGACCATATATGACATATCCACAGCCAACATCATACTCAATGGTGAAAAGCTGAAGGCATTTCCTTTAATAACAGGAACAAGACAAGGAAGCCCACTCTCACCAATTTTATTCAACATAGTTTTGGAAGTCCTAGCCACAGCAATCAGAGAAGGAAAAGAAATAAAAGGAATCCAAATTGGAAAAGGAAAAGTAAAACTGTCACTGTTTGCAGATGACATAATACTATACATGGAAATTACTAAAGGTGCCACCAGAAAACTTCTAGAGTTCATCAATGAATTTGGTAAAGTTTCAGGATACAAAATTAATACACAAAAATCTGTTGCATCTCTATTCACTAACAACAGAAGATCTGAAAGACAAATTAAGGAAACAATCCCATTTACCATCACATCAAAAGAATAAAATACCTAGGAATAAACCTACCTAAGGAGGCAAAAGACCTGTACTCCAAAACTCTAAGATGCTGATGAAAGAAATCAAAGATGACACAAACAGATGGAAAGATATACAGTGTCCTTGGATTGGAAGAATCAATATTGTGAAAATGAATATACTACCCAAAGCAATCTACAGATTCAGTGCAATCCCTATCAAATTACCAATGGCATTTTTCTCAGAAGTGGGACAAAAAATCTTTAAATTTGTATGGAAACTGAAAAGAGCCCAGATAGCCAAAGCAATCTTGAGAAATAAGAACAGAGCTGGAGGAACCAAGCTCCTTGACTTCAGACTATACTACAAAGCTACAGTAATCAAAACATTATGGTACTGGCTCAAAAATAGACATATAGGTCAGTGGAACAGGATAGAAAGTCCAGAGATAAACACACGCACCTATGTTCAATTAATCTATGACAAAGGAGACAAGCACATACAAGGGAGAAAAGACAGTCTCTTCAATAAGTGGTGCTGGGAAAACTGGACAGCTACATATAAAAGAATGAAATTAGAACATTCTCTAACACCATAAACAAAAGTAAACTCAAAATGGATTAAAGACCTAAATGTAAGATCGGATACTATAAAACTCCTAGAGGAAAGCATAGGCAGAACATTCTTTGACATAAATCGCAGCAATATTTTTTTTGATCTGACTCCTAGAGTAATGAAAATAAAAACAAAAATAAACAACTGGGACCTAATTAAACTTAAAAGCTTTTGCACAGCAAAGGAAACCATAAACAAAATGAAAAGATCACCTACAGAATGGGAGAAGATATTTGCCAATGATGCGACGATCAGAGGATTAATCTTCAAAATATACAAACAGCCCATGCAGCTCAATATCAGAAAACAAACAACCCAATCAAAAAATGGGCAGAGGGCTTCCCTGGTGGTGCAGTGGTTGAGAGTCCACCTGCCGATGCAGGGGACACGGGTTCGTGCCCCAGTCCAGGAAGATCCCACATGCCACGGAGTGGCTGGGCCCATGAGCCATGGCCGCTGAGCCTGTGCATCCAGAGCCTGTGCTCCGCAACAGGAGAGGCCACAGCAGTGAGAGGCCCGTGTATTGCAAAAAAAAAGGGCAGAATTTCTAAATAGACATTTCTCCAAAGATGGCATACAGGTGGCCAAAAGGTACATGAAAAGATGCTCAACACTGAGCACTGAAAACATGCTCAATATTAGAGAAATGCAAATCAAAACTACAGTGAGGTACCACTTCACACGAGTCAGAATGGCCATCATCAAACCATCTCCAAACAATAATGCTGGAGGGGGTGTGGAGAAAAAGAAACCCTCTTACACTGCTGGTGGGAGTGAAAATTGGTACAGCAACTATGGAGAACAGTATGGAGATTCCTTAAATAACTAAAAATTGAGCTACCATATGACCTAGCAATCTCACTCCTGGGCATAGATCCAGAGAAAACTATAATTCAATAAGATATATGCACCCCAGTTTTCATAGCAGCATTATTTACAATAGCCAGGACATGGAAACAACCTAAATGTCCATAGACAGATGAATGGATAAAGAAGATGTGGTATATTTATACAATGGAATATTACTCAGCCATAAAAAAGAATGAAATAACACCATTTGCAACATGGATGGACCTAGAGGTTACCATACTGAGTGAAGTAAGCCAGACAGAGAAAGACAAATATCGTATGACAATGCTTATATATGGAATCTTTAAAAAATGATGCAGATGACCTTCTCTACAGAACAGAGACAGACTCACAGACATAGAGGACAAACTAATGATTACTGTGGGGCGGGGGGGGATAGATTAGGAGTTTGGGATTGACACAAACACAGTACTATGTATAAAATACATAGCCAACAAAGACCAACTATATAGCACAGGGAACTATACTCACTGTTTTGTAACAGCCTATAAGGGAAAAGAATATTAAAAATCTTAAAAATCTTAAAAGAATCTTAAAATCTTAAAAAGAATCTTAAAAATTTTTTAATCTTAAAAATCTTTTAAAAATCTTAAAATATTAAAAAAAATCTTAAAAAATAATATATATATATACAGATATGAATGAATCACTTTGCTGTACACCCAAAACTATCACAATATTGTAAATCAACTATACTTCAATAAATAAATAAATAAATATATATTTGTATACATATGAATATATATTTATATAAAATGGTTGGGAAAGATATATCATGAAACATTAATTATTACTATGTCTGAAGTAAGAAAATTTAGCTCCTTTACATTTTCTCTACTTTAATAAATTCCACAAAACATATGTAACATTTTAAAAACCATAAATTATGCAAAGAGAAAAGATGGATAACATTCCTACGAGCTAGCAATCACCAGTTAGAAATCATTAACAATGACAGAGGCAATAAATAGATATGATGACTAAATCAAATAAAATGTGCAGTGCCTACATTAACATTTTAAACACCTTAGTAAACACAGATAAAATTTACTTGAGTAAGAGAAAAATTAACAATCAAATAATATTGTGTCAAGGAATCAATTGAGTTAATTATAAAACTGGAGTATTTGTGATTAAGATTATATCATATCTTGCAAGGAAAAATAATCGGGATACATGAAAGAAGACTGGCAAAGCACTGAGAATTGTTGCAACAAGGCAAGAGGTTCATGGGGTCTTGACTCATGATTTTCTCTGTTATGAGGCCATGAGCAATCAAACTCTCTGGGATACTCAAAGTGAATACATAATCTTAAATAAACGTTATTTAAACTAACAAATTCATAAAATAATCCATTCAACACAAACATGTACAGACAAAAAGTCCTGAGGTCTTTTGGGAGAAGTAGATAATAAATATCCAAGCACAAAAAAATGAACTAGACTGCAGACCCAGGCGCTAAAATAGGTCAGTAAACCCTAGACATGGTTCTGTGCAAAATAGAGAAACCTCTGGAAGAGGTATAAAAATAAAAAGGAAGGATTTTACACAACTTGCATATTTTTTCACACATTACACTCCACATTTGTATTTTGTTTATTTGGGTATTAACGTCACAAGGGGGAAAACCAACAATGAAAAGAAATGAAAGTAATCACTGATTCTTCAGCAGTACGCTTTCATCAGCAGTCCTTATCTTCTTTCCTTTCATCTCTCTCAATAAACACGCGAAACATATTAATCAGTCTGCTCACAGATTTCATAAAAAGTGGCTCATTATCTCTTCTATTAATAGTTGCCAGGTTTTTTGAATCAGGAGTTAGTTGTTCAGAATTATTAATATTTAAATATGTTGTTTTCTCCCAGTAGAAACCAAGTTCGGAATAATAAATATGAGAAAAGCATACAGAAAAGCACATAGAGATGACCATTTTATGTCCAAGAACATTTCTAGTTCTCACTTAAGCAATGCTATTCTGTGTCACTTTAAATATGATATTTCCCATTAAATCAATCTTTTTCTTTCCATCAACCCCCTCACACCTTCCCTTTAAAAATTACACAGCCTAATTTTCCTCAGGCTTCATTTAATTTTACTACCTATGCAACAAATTCTGCAGGTTGCCTAAGGCCTATTTCTTCTCAATTTCTATCAGGCTATTGTTCCATCTACCTGAATGTTGTTGAAAGCACTATGCAACTGTTATTAACGTAATAAAGTCCATAATTTGACAGTCATTAAATCCTCCCTTCCCCAGTTGAGGATCCAGACAGACTATTGAATCATCAGCAGGAACAGCCTGCAGTCCTGCCGGGCTTGATCTCACCAGTCAGCAGATAAAAGTAAGTTGACAGTGTGTTGGGGATTATTATAATGGTTTTTACCTCTCTACAGAAAGCCTTTAAATTGCTTTTATGTGTAATGGCAGTAAGGAAATGCAAGGAGTATTGTTTTATTTTCCTTGTTTGTTTGTGCATCACTTCTCTTTATCTGCTGGCAGACCGAAACATCCCAACTCTTCCTAAGACTGCCTCTCTGTCCTCTTCTATGTCTGTGGTAACAGCTAAGGAAGAATCTAAGAATCTGAAGTCTTCCTCAATCATTAGACTTAAATCTGTTAACATCTTTTTGGGTGCTTGAATCTTGAAGCCATGTGTCCAGGATTATGAAGTTAAAGGAATTAGGCAATTTTATGTATTATTGGAACTTGTAGGAGAAGAAACATGCTTAGCAGGATTGAGATGAGGCTTCCATTGCGTTGCATATAATATGCCTGAATTATCCCTGATTTAGGTACCTCTGGGGCCAAGATAGGTGTGAGAAGACAAAAAAAGATAACAGGAGACTGGTTTGGTCACCTTCCATGACTTTCTTTCCTTTCTCCCCTTTCTGCTCCTGCAGGCAGAGCAGCTGTAACCCCAGAAGCCAATTTACCTGGACCCTTTTCCCTTAGCTACATCACCAGCCTAACTGGGATTTGGTTTGCTTCTGCAGCAAAACTTCTCAACTTCAGTACCATGACATTTGGGGCCAGGTGGTCTTTGCTGTGGGGTTGTCCTGTTCATTGCAGGACGCTTAGTGGCATCCATGGCCTCCATCTACTAGATGCCAGTGCACCTGCAAACTGTCTCCCAGGTGAGATGTGACACCAAAAACATCTCCTGGTATCTCCATTATCTCCTGGAGGCAAAACTGTCCCTGGCTATGAACTTCTGTTCTACAGCGTGGTGGAATCATCTCACGTTTTTCTCTTCTCATCTTGATTGTTCTACCATATCTTTAACCACTTTTACTATATCAATGATACCTGCAGCTCTAATAAAGATTAAGGAAATTCAAAAACATCTTCTCATGGATGCCTGGGCCAATGAGCAATAAGACCCTAGTATGATATAAATCTGAACTCTGGGGAAAGCCAAGGAGAATTTGAATAAAGAATTCCAACTGGGCTTCCCTGGTGACGCAGTGGTTAAGAGTCTGCCTGCCGATGCAGGGAACATGGGTTCGTGCCCCGGTCTGGGAAGATCCCACATGCCGCGGAGTGGCTGGGCCCGTGAGCCATGGCTGCTGAGCCTGCGCATCTGAAGCCTGTGCTCTGCAACAGGAGAGTCCATAACAGTGAGAGGCCCGCGTACCGCAAAAAAAAAAAAAAGAATTCCAACTACTGGAGAGTGAGGAGTTGATCTTTTGTCAATGAAAACAAAAACTGTTCGTTGAGTATCTACAAAGCATAAGGCATATTCCTGAATAAGAAAAAAATCCATTCTTACAATTTACTTCTTAAAGCCTTATTTTTATCTTTGGTGTGGGTAAGAGCTTTCTGGCAATGACTAAAAAATATCTAATACCATAATAGCCATTTGAAGCCAATGAGAATTCTAAATATATAAGCCAAGTAGGGAGAGAAATACATAATATGACTATACAATTAATACTTGTTGCAATTTTATCATGAGTCTAACCACTACACTGTGAAATAAGTTTGTGTACATTATTATGTGTGTTTCAAATTAACTTTTTTGGTGATTGAATGAATTTTAATACACATGTACTTAATCCTCACAGTTCATGGCTCTGATAAAGGGCTTAAAGAAACCAAGTAGTAATCCACTGGGATGGTGACTCTCTCTCTCTCTCTCTCTTTGAATGCATGCAAATCAACTGCAGATCTTGTTAATAATTCTGATTCTGTAGGTCTGGGTGGGGCTTGAGATTCTGTGTTTCTAAGATGCCCCCAGGTGGTGCAACACTAGGTGTGATGGTCCAAGCACAGCTCTAGAAGCAGCCTGGCCCTCAGATCCTTTGACCTAAGGATCACTTCAAAGTTTCACAGGAGTGTCATGAGCTGTGCCAGTTCTGAGGAAGGGAAACATTCAATTTTTAATTCAAATTTCAAATTAAAATGCTCTTTTCTGCAAAAGATGTTGAAAACTCCTCCCAGAGCAAAAGAAACACAAAGAGAAGGCAGCTTCCAGAGCTGAAGAATCCTGACGGAGGAGAGCCAGGGGAGGGGCCCTGGGACAGAGAGCCTGAGGGCTGTTGTCCTGGGAAGCCCCTTCAAGGGACAACAGGCAAAGGCTCAGATTCTCTGAGTTCCAGATTAGAGTAAGAGATATAATGCAAAAAGCCACCATTCTAGTGAAACCGGAAAACAGATCACAGGAGGAATTTACAGAAGGCAACTCAAGTTAGCTCATCACAGGGGTAACCACATCTGCTGAGTGCAAAGGAACCAGAAAATGATATAAAGATCTACTGTCCATTATCTACATTTTATTGTGTTCAACCAAAAATAGTAAAATTATATATTGATAGTTCATATTCCAGGATGTGGGTAAAAATATTTTCAGCAAGAACCGTTTTCACGATAAGCAGCTACAATAACTGTATAAAATATATAATAAAATAAATAAAATTATATAAAATACATAACTATATCTGTATCTAATACACATATATAATAAAATACTATATAAAATTAAGTTTTGTATTCTTTTACGAGATGGTTAGTCAGGTGTGGCCACAAGAGATGCTAAAGGAAAAACAAAGTTTATGATACTCACAGCTCCTAGAGGCAGGAGCACAGCAAGCCTTGCAGGGCCACTCAAGGGAGACATCTGAGTGGTTAAGAGACAGAAGTCAGAGCAAGGGGAAGGTTTAGGCCACAGCCTCAGGGTTTTTGCAGGAAAGGCAAGGCAGGGTGAACAGCAGCCTAGGACTGGCTAGTTGATGGGCTCAAAGCTGTAAGGGTGGCCCCTAATTGCCTGGCACCTGGCCCTGGGATGATTAAGGCAGAGGAATATGACCTCCAGGGGTGAACAGGCCAGATGGTGGGGGTCTGGCTCTGGAATTTTTGCAAATAAAAGGCAATCTCCCAGGTGGACCTTTTGCCATCTCTAAGCTGGCTAGCCCAGGAGGTCAGTCTCTCCCCAGACAGAAAGCGTTTTCAAGACATCAAAACATCATAATATACAGAAAAATTTAAATATTTACAATGCAAATAACTACCTGGTTAGTCCAGCTCCTTCTTAGAGTCAAGAATTGGGTCTTCAGAGTGAGCAGAGCCTCCTAAAACTACCCTTTGGAAAGGTTCAGTGTTAACGCACCTCATTCTTTACTAAGAATTCTCAACAATACTTTCAATGCATTCTAAAGATATAGAAATAAAATCTTATTCCTATATGTCCATATCTTATTTTTCCCATTAAGTTATTATTAGCATGCAGCAAAATAACCATTAGCAGGAAAAGGCATCAGATTAATTGTGGTGTCACTTTGATAAAATTAGACAACCATAGACAACATTTTTCTCTGTTGTCTTACCTTCCTTAACATTTCTGCAGTTAGGGTTAGAGGTCTACACTCAGCCTGTGGTTGTACAGGGACCAGGAACAGTAGGAAGCAGGGCTGGAAAGAGTGGAGGGAAGCATTTGGCAGAGCATGTAGGGTGTGGAAGGACATGTGGATCCTATGGTCCTTCCCCCGTGTCCTCTGCCTGCCTTTTGTCTTAGAAAAACTTTATCCAAAGAATAATTCTAATCAGAGAAATTTTTTGAAAAATGCAAAAGCAAAGAAAAACAGTCAAACAGGACAAAATAATAATAGTTGAGTCATTAAACAAAGTCAAGGACCTTTAGTTCCTCCTCAAGGGCTATAGATAATATTCTGGGCCACAGAATATTATCTATTCTTACAGATACTGAAAGCCCTACCAGGTGGAAGAAGTTAACTGTAGGCTAACTGCAAGTACATAGACCCCAGACTTGTTGGAATCAGAGGTTGAAGATGTTGACTCCCAGTTACCTCACGACCAGCTAATCAGAAGAAAGTCCAGGACTTCTTTGGAGAAATGTCTATTTAGGTTATCTGCCCACTTTTTGATTGGGTTGTTTGGTTTTTTTGATATTGAGCTTCATGAGCTGTTTGTATGTTTTGGAGATTAGTCCCTTGTCAGTTGCTTCATTTGCAAATATTTTCTCCCTTTCTGAAGGTTGTCTTTTGGTCTCACTTATGGTTTTCTTTGCTGTACAAAGGCTTTGAAATTTAATTTTTAAAAATAAATAAATAAGAATCATGAAAAAAAAAAAGAATGTCCATGAGTTGATCCTGCAACCCCCTCCTCAGCACATAGCCCCTCCCTCTTTTCCCTATGTAATCCCTGAGAAAAACATGAGTGGGGAGTTGGTCCTTTGAGACATAAGTCCACCTTATACCCAGGGTTGCCAGCTTCCTCAGTAACGCTCTCTTTCCTTTTACCCAACACTTGCCTCTCAGTATCGGATTCCTGAGTCACAAGCAGCTGAACCCAAGTTTGGTAACAATATTAGGCTGATTTTCCTAAAGGAGGGTAGGTGTCTGGGAAAGAACCTGTCTGTCCCAGGAACATTGGACTGCTTGACCTTTGAACCCTCTGTGCCTCCATTCCCTCTTCTGTAAAATCAGGGTATTTGACAAGATGATTCTTAAAGTATCTCTCAATTCTATATTTGATGATTTTAATGCCTTTAATAGTGAGAAAATGTACGTGGTAATGTGTCCTCTTTGCACATCACCTAAAATGGGACGTGATTAAATAATAAAATGTCAGTTTTCAACTGCACAGTATAATTTTTTTAAATGCATTTTGAGACAGGAAGATTGCTCTAAGCTTTCATAGACATTAATGTTTTTAAAAATTATCCTTTTCTCACATGTTGCCAGTAGGAATAATTTATTCCTGAGCTTTTCCTGCTGGCATCTCTGTGACCTTGTTCCAAAATATCACATTATCAGCACATAGAGACAAGTATCCTGAACACAGAAGCCTGAAACTTAATCAGACAATTAATACTGAAAGGAAAAAAAATCAATAAAACAAATTTACAAGTTCATATTTCTATCACCTTATTTTTTTAAGTTCTTAAAATGTATATAAATTAATTTTCAGAAGCATAAACTATTCTTTTATTGAGTTATTTTTAATCTTCTGGCATACGGTTGTTACTCATAGAGTTGACAATAAAACATCATTAAAATGCATTAAGGTAGGAGATCAACCTCAACTGTGCCTGCTTTACCCCGCCCCCACCCCAATTAAATCTAACATTTTGGTGCATGTCCATCTTTCTAAGTTCATTGTGTCATGCTGTCAACACTATAACACATCACTCTGTACTCTAGTTTTTCATTAACATATCGTAAAGTATCTGTACAATTGAGGAAACTGCATTGAATTTTTATTAAGTCGTCATTGCAGTAATAGCCAACAGATAAGGACACAGCAGCATCTTATTTGCATTCTTCTATCTTTAGGGAAATTTTAATCCACAAGGATCCAACCTTGTCAGGTATTTTAGTGGAAAATGGATAAGTCCTTCTCAAACAGCTGACCTGCAATTCTCACCTGCTCCCAGGGGGCAGAGGCTCTCCGAGGCCTTAGCCGTTGCATCTCATCAAGCCTGGGGAAAGACCAGCTTCTCATAAAACTGAACTCATTCTTATAAGGGGACCTACTTACAGCCACAGACTCAGTGTGATCCCTGTTTTAAACTAAACTACTGGCAGTTTTTCTTTTTGTGGTCACCGTCCTGGGCCTCAGCCCATAAGGCCTTCAGGAAGCTCCTGATAATGTAGACAGCTGGGTTGATTTTTAATGAAAGCAGCATGCATTTTCTACATTGAGGGATAAGTGTGACACAATGGAAAATAAGAAATAGAGAATAATAGCATAGGCTTTTATACTTACACAAATTTTATGGCAAATGGTGGCTTCCAACAAGAGTATTTCTGCTATCACCACAAACTCAATTTCCACATCAAATATATAATTATAGCAGGCTTGAGAATAACTGAAAACCAATACTGATAATGTTGGCTTTAAATCACCATTTGTCTACATAAATCATGATTAGCACAGGGATTAGCAGCAGGACCATCAATTATTAAATGTCAGAATGAAGTCATGGAAACAAATATCACATAAGGTTGATTACTGCAACTAGTTTGGCTAAAGTCCTGAGTCAAAAAGCCAGAAGGCTCTAAAAATATAAAAGGAAACATCCGCGATGACAGCCATCATCATAATAATTCATTAGAATATTGCATTTGTTCAAAATATGTTTCCATGATAATATTGTGGATATAAAATGCAACTAACTTATCACTCCAAAAAACAGTCATTGTGAACCTACCATGTGCCAGAGGCAGTGAAATGCTGAGTGTACTTGGGTGAACCAAATACAGAAGACTTCTTGCCTTCTAATCGGGGAATGACGTAAAGAAGAAAGAAATAAGCTAATAAATAATTGCTAAAGGTGATAACTGCTATGAATAAAATCCAGAGAGAGCTATGATAGAGGGTTGGGTTGGGGGAGATCCTAACTTGCCCGGGTGAGGAGACCTTTCCGGGCAGGTTTCAGATGTGCCATCACGTTGAGCGAGAAGAACTTGGCTTGCTGGAGGAAGTGGAACAAGGCCAGCTGGGCTAGAGCATCACAGCTCAGGGCACCTGCTCTGTGAGGGGAGCTGGTCAGCTGCCAATCATGATCAAAGCGGGCCTTGGAAGCCTGGGTAATGGGTTTATTTCACAAGTAACAGACAGCAGCTAAAACACTCAACCTGGAGGAGCAACATACTTGAGTTTAAGAATTAAAACAGCCCCTGTGACAGCTGGACGGAAGCTGCCCTGTGTGTGCAGGGGCACAGGAACGGGCTGCGGACGGGGGCGGGGCTGACGTGGGAGAGCCCAGTGCAGTCCCAGCGGGAGGTGAGGATGATGGAACAACGGTGGTGATGCCGAAAAGGAAGGAAGTGGATGGATTTAATACTCGTGTCTGGGCAATATTTTTAAAATATCAGTTTTTATTTCTTCTCCCCCAGCCCCAACCCTGACAATTTTAAGTGTCTGATCCTCTCCGGGCTCATCACCTCAGGGGAATCAGAAATAGTCTGTTACTTTCTCTCTCTTTCTCTTTGTTTCCCAAAGCCTTAAGCCCAATAAGAAAATGATGTTCGGTGCCCTTCTTTTCCCTGTATCTTAAATTCTACTTCTTTAAAGAATCATCTCTATCAACAGACAAATACTATCTTGTTTCTTCTACTAAAATGACAGCCCTCCCGTGACCACCATCCCCATCATCTTCCAGCCCTAGCGTCATTTCTCACGTCCCGTGCACGGCAGAACTTTGTAAAGGATTGTCTACACTCCCTCGCTGTTCCTTCTCATCTGTTAGTCTAGGTCACCTCTGCTCAGTCAGCATTCTGTCTCTCCTTCTCTCCCACTGAGGTCCCTCTTGCAAAGGGCTACGGAATTTTCCTGCTGCCAAATGAATTTTATGGAAAGTTTTACTTAGAAATACTCTTTTGTCTCAGCTTCTATGACCTCTCACTCTCTGGACTACCTCTGACCACACTGGTCAGTCCTTTTCAGAGTCATTAGCTAGTTTCACTCCCTCTGTTTGAACTCTAGGTGGTGAAAGACCACAGAAATGTGCCCTGGGTCCCCTTCCCTATCGACACACATTCCCTAAGGAAGCCCATTCAGTGCCAAGGCTGCAAGCACCATCTCTTTGCCAACGACTCTCAATTCTACATATCTAGCCCTGGTAAATTCTTTGCTCCCCAGCCCCACGCGTTCAACTGCCCACTTGACAGGTCCACATGGATGTCTAGTGCACATTTCAATCCTTTCACCCCAACAAATCTCCATCTACCTCTCTTTCCCTCTCAGTAACAGCATCCTAGCTACTGGTCCAATGTGTTCAAGGCAAAAATCTAGAAGATATTTTGACTTTTCCCATTCTTTCACTTACCACATACATCTAACCTATCAGCAAATCCTGTCAACCTTACTTTGAAAGCAAATCCTATCTCATTCCAAGTCTCCTTTACAATGACTCCAGTGTAAATCCGGAATAATCTACAAAAATATGAATTAAATCATCTCTTTCTGCTTCAAACTTTTCAGTGACTTCCTGGACCACAGAAGATGGAGATTAATAAACCCCTTGCCCTGGCTTTGGTGCCTTCTACCCTGGAATGCCCCTCATCTCCTTCCCCACCCCAAGCTCCAGCCTCTCTGAAACTTGTCAAATTGGTCCTCCTTCAAGGCATTTGCTCTAGTTATTTCCTCTGCCTGAACTTGTTTCTCAGGTCTTCCCATGACTGGTTCTTGTTTTATTCAAATCTCAACATCACCTCCCCAGCGACCTTCCATGGCCATCCAATCTGAACAGCCAAAGAGAGCAGTTCCCATCTGCTCACCAGGCCCCCTTAATCCTCTGCATAGCACTTACTCGATCTGATATTTTTGCAGTACTTGCTGGTTTATTGTCATCTCCAAAGTGCTCCCTCCCTGCACCTTTCCAACTAGAATGTAGCTCTGGGAAAGTAGGAATAATGACTGTGTTGATCACCGATGTATCCACAGCACCTGGAACAGTGCCCGACACATGGTGAGGTCTCAACAACATTTGCTGGATGAATGAGGGCTGAATGACCCCCATGGGTAAACTCATCAGGACATAGAAATGAAGAAGAAAGGGAAAGATGGAGAGATGTGACAAGAGCACAAAAGTCAGGAGGGTGCAGAGAGACTGTCAGGCAGCCAAGCAGCTCCTGGGCTGGAGGCCTCCTGCAGCTGCCGGGTGGGCTAACCACACATTTCCAATGTTCAGTCCGGAACAGGACAAAGAGCCCAAATGGAGTTAAATGAGTTATTGCCCCGACACAGCAGGCAGCAGCAGTCTCATGTTAGCATTGGGTCCTTTTCCCCCAAAGTCCCAAGAGTGTGATGTGGAGGCCAGGTGTGTGTGACACACAAAGGATGTGTGTCACACTCAAGGAGCTCCAAGGCTACGTGATCCTGGTCTTGCATGGGTAGGAGTTGCTAGGAGACCTGGCCCTCCTCCTTTCTGGAGAGAGACATTATCTTTATTGCTCTGGAATTTCTCCAAGGAAAGATGTTCCTCTCTGAGGAAGGCTCTGTCTTTCTACTGCCAAGCCTGTCTCACGCAAACATCCTTGAACAAAGCTCTCAATATCCTTTGCTCATGAGACATGCATAAACCCCAGACTATGGAGAATTATCTCTCAACAGATGGGTCCTTGACCTGATTTGGGGCAGGACCTCTTAGAGGCAGAAAATTCTAAGGCATATTTGGGAGAATGGAGAGAAGAAGGGATCTTCACCATTTCCCAGGGAACAGTACAAGGAAGGCACAAAAACCTTCCTCGTGAAAGGTTTAGAGCTTCATAGTGTGTCAGGAACTTTGGAGCCAAATGTTTCCCTGCAAGGACACCAAATTGGGTCCATAACATTGTTCCCAGGCTCTCACACAGCCCCAGAAGCAGCAGAATATTATTCAACACACTGGAAGACACAGGAGAGGGGCGGCAAAAGGTGAAGCTTCAGTGGTGACTTAAAAGAAATTTTAACCTTCTCACCAAATGGGATGCTCACCCCACAGGACGAATGAGTGAAGGATTGGATCCCTTTACTCAGCACCTTCAGCACCTTCATTCTATGGATGATCCCAAGGAGATCCTAGAGAGAAAATCTTTCCTTGGATCCCCTTCATGATGAATAAGGACTTTAATCTGCTATTTCCTCCAAGTCTGTAATTGGGAGGCTGCTTTGGGGTGCTGGCTTAGCAGACTGTCAGCAGCTCTGGGGCTGCCATCTTGCTCTGTCGCCTGAGCCATCACTGTTCACATCTCTCGCTCTGTAATTTATTTTTATTATATCTTACAAAAGTGTCCATATGGAAGGGACTGAAAATAAAATTGAATGGGAAAAGAACCAGGCTCTTCACCACAGATAGCTTCAGAAAGTACTTGTGTGGAGCAGTGCCATCCAGCAGAACTTTCTGCAACAACAGAAATGCTCCCTTCCTGCACCAACCCCACACGCAGCCACTGAGCCCTGGGGATGTGGCTCCTGTAACTGAGGACCTCAATATTCCAACTTACTTAATTTTAAATACGTTTAACTAGCACATATGACTAGGGGCTGCAGAATTGGACAGTGCTTGTCTGGAGCACAGACAGTAACCTGACACCCAGGCTCCACTCTTGACCTGGTTTGTGACTCAGCCTCTCAGAGTGTCGACTTCCTTATCATAAAATGAGGGTAAAATCGAACCTATCATGCAGTGAACATATGAGGCTTAATGAAATAATCCATATTGGATGTTTAGCACCTGCCTGGAGTGAGGATGGAATGGTGGAAACATTGTGATGATGCTGGTGAGGACCACAGAAACAGAGTCCAGGGGCCTGTGGGAGGGCTCAAGGAAACGGGTGAGTGTCTGTTAGGTGAGAAAAGGGGTGAGCCGAGCAGCACGGAGAGGAAGTTTGGGTGATCCTAGGGAGGAGAGTCCTCATACCTCGCTGTGTCTGGGAGTGGAGCGCAGGGCTGTGAGAGGGGACAGACGGGGTCCTGATGGTCTCTTGAGGACACCAGGTGCTCAACACCAGCGAGAACCCCAGACTTCAGCTGCTCCCTTGCCCTGAATACCGTGCAATGCTCTCCACTGCGTCCAGGTCATTTACCACAAGTCAAAACAGGTGCATTTTTCACATATTTATCAAGTAATCTGGATCAAATCACATATTTGCCTAAATCATCTGAAATTTATATCAAAATATGTTGTTTTATATATATATATATATACACACACACACATATACGTATATGTACATATACATATATATACATCTATCAATATATACATATACATATAATATATATACACATACACACACACACACACACACACACACACACACACACACACTCTATATCAATCTGGGTCCAGCCAAGAAGCGCAAATCACAACATAATTTAAACAAGGAAAGTTTAATGTAAAAAAACATTAAGCGATTTTTAGGAAATAAGACGGGGGGTAATTGTTGAGACAGAAAGAGAGCTCTCAGGGCACCCTAGAGCTGCAGGAGAGGACCCAAAGACAGACACAAGTGGAAGGTGCTCAGACCTCAATGAAGAAAGTGGGACAGCACCGACTGGGTGGGAGAGGATTTTGCTGGGCTTCCCGGGCCAGAGCTGGTCCACAGTCACTGGACCAATGGGAACCTCTTTCTGGGGCACAGGCAAACTGAGCCCAGTGGGTAGGCAGGGAGAGTTGAGGGTGCACTGAGGTCCGAAGCACACAGGGTCATGTCAGGAGGACCACAGGAAACCACCCCCAGGACGCAGGCAAGCCGAGGCTGACAGGCGGCAAGCAGGCAGAGTCGGGTGCCACGTGGATGCACTGGAGAGACCTCCATGCCAGGACTCCAGCACGCTTCTGTGCACAGCCTGGGCCTGGGCAGCGCTGGGCCCCTCCAAGGGACAAAGGTCAGGCAGGCAGCCAGCCCAGTGTGCCCATGTGCAGGACTAAGGAGATGCCACAAGAGGCAGCAACCTGGGGGGTGGTCCCATTCTATGCCATCTGCAGTTCCTGACTGCACAGGTGCTGCCCACGTCAACAGCTTTGGAGAGCAAGCAGCAAAAGAATGCTGGAGAGAGCCACGCCATGCATGCACATAACCCTGGAGAAATGGCACTGCTGAGCAGTAAAGACAAGACCAGATACTTGTCCTGCAGGACCTGGCAATGAGCCTTGAGAGCCAGGAAGGGAAATCCCTTCCTTCTGCAATATCTCTCCAGCACCTTCTATGGACATCATCAAAGCAACTGGCAAAAGAAAATTATTTCTCCAGATATATGCCTAGGACTGAGATTGTTGTCATATGGGAGCTCTATGCTGTTTTTTAAGGAATCTCCATACTGTTCTCCATAGTGGCTGTACCAATTTACATTCCCACCAAAAGTGTAGAAGTGTTCCCTTTTCTCCACACACTCTCCAGCATTTATTTTTTGTAGAATTTTTATGATGGCCATTCTGACCAGTGTGAGGTGATACCTCATTGTACTTTTGATATGCATTTCTCTAATAATTAGTGATATTGAGCATCTTTTCACGTGTTTGTTGGCCATCTGTATGACCTCTTTGGAGAAATGTTTATTTAGGTCTTCTGCCCATTTTTTGATTGGGTTGTTTGATTTTGATATTGAGCTGCATGAGCTGTTTGTATGTTTTGGAGATTAATGCCTTGTCAGTTGCTTCATTTGCAAATGTTTTCTCCCATTCTGAGGGTTGTCTTTTCATTTTGTTTATGGTTTCCTTTGCTATGCAAAAGCTTTTAAGTTTAATTAGGTCTCATTTGCTTATTTTTATTTTCATTACTCTAGGTGGTGGATCAAAAAAGATCTTGCTGTGATTTACGTCAAAGAGTGTTCTGCCTGTATTTTCCTCTAAGAGTTTTATAGTATCCGGCCTTAGATTTAGGTTTTTAATCCACTTTGAGTTTGTTTTTGTGTATGGTGTTAGAAAATGTTCTACCTTCATTCTTTAACGTGTAGCTGTCCAGTTTTCCCAGCACCACTTATTGAAGAGACTGTCTTTTCTCCATTGTATAGTCTTGCCTCCTTTGTCATAGCTTAGGTGGCCATAGGTGCATGGGTTTATCTCTGGACTTTCTATCCTGTTCCATTGATCTATATTTCTGTTTTTGTGCCAGTACCATACTGTTTTGATCACTGTAGCTTTGTAAAACAATAAAATACACAAACACATGGAGACTAAACAATATGTTACCAAATAATCAATGGATCATTGAAGAAATCAAAGAGGACATCAAAAAATACCTAGAGGCAAATGACAATGAAAACACAACAATCCAAAACCTATGGGATGCAGCAAAAGCAGTTCTAAGAGGGAAGTGTATAGCAATATAATCCTACCTCAAAAAACAAGAAAAATCTTAAATAAACAACCTAATATTACACCTAAAGCAACTAGAGAAAGAAGAACAAACAAAACCCAAAGTTAGTGGAAGGAAAGAAATCATAAAGATCAGAGCAGAAATAAATGAAATAGAGATGAAGAAAATAATAGTAAAGATCAATGAAACTAAAAGCTGTTTCTTTGAGAAAATAAACAAAATCGATAAACCGTTAGCCAGACTCACCATGAAAAAGAGGGAGAGGACTCAAATCAGTAAAATGAGAAATGAAAAAGGAAAAGTTACAACAGGCACCCAGAAATACAAAGGATCATAAGAGGTTACTACAAGTAACTATATGCCAATAAAACAGACAACCTAGAAGAAATGAACAAATTCTTAGAAAGATACAACCTTCCAAGACTAACCAGGAAGAAATAGAAAATAGGAACAGAGCAATCAAAAGCACTGAAATTGAAACTGTGATCAAAAATCTTCCAACAAACAAAAGCCCAGGGCCAGAGGGCTTCACAGGTGAATTCTACTGAACATTTAGAGAAGAGTTAACACCTACCTTTCTGAAACTCTTTGAAAAAATTGCAGAGCAATGAACACTCCCAAGCTCATTCTGAGGCCACCATCACCTTGATACCAAAACTGGACAAAGATACTACAAAAAAAGAAAATTACAGGCCAATAACACTGATGAACATAGATGCAAAAATCCTCAACAAAATACTAGTAAACCCAATCCAGCAACACATTAAAAGGATCATACGCCCTGATCAAGTGGGATGTATCCCAGGATGCAAGGATTCTTCAATATATGCAAATCAATCAATGTGATACACCACATTAACAAATTGAAGGATAAAAACCATATGATCATCTAAATAGATGCAGAAGAAGCTTTTGACAAAGTTCAACACCCATTGATGATAATAACTCTCCAGAGAGTGGGCTTAGAGGGAACCTACCTCAACATAATAAAGGCCATATGCGACAAAACCCACAGCCAACACCATTCTCAATGGTGAAAAGCTGAAAGCATTCCTTCTAAGATCAGGAAAAAGACAAGGATGTCCACTCTCGCCACTATTATTCAACATAGCTTTGGAAGTCCTAGCCATGGCTATCAGAGGAGAGAAAGAAATAAAAGGAATCCAAATTGGAAAAACAGAAGTAAAACTGTCACTGTTTGCAGAGGATGTGATAGTATACATAGAGAATCCTAAAGATGCCACCAGAAAACTACTAGAGCTCATCAATGAATTTGGTAAAGTTGCAGGATACAAAATTAAAACACAGAAATCTCTTGCATTTCTATACACTAGCAATGAAAGATCAGAAAAAGAGATTAAGGAAACAATCCCATTTACCATGCATCAAAAAGAACAAAATATCTAGATCCTTTAAAGAGCTCTTCCTTCCTTTGCCCCCAAGCACCAAGTAGGGAGGGTAAGGGCCTAAGGAGTGGGTGGCAATATGGGTGGGGCCTGGGCCAGCAGGCTGGCTACTCCGAGGAGCTAGGGCTGGACCTCCATGCCCCGCATCCCCGCCCCCGCCCCCCCCGCCCCCATGTGAGGGGGCAGGGCACCCTGATCTCTTAGAACCTCCAAGGAGAGGCCAGCAGTTTGCCTGTATCCCTAGGGTGCTGGAAGCCATGGCCTGTTTTCAGCAAGGAGCCAGGTACTTACCTTGACCTTGACTTTATAAATTCACTCTGCAAACGGGGATTGAGTGCCTGAGAGGCAGGGGGCACTGGAGTCAGAGCTGTGAGACAAAGAGTCACACCCTGGGCTCCCAGAGTTTACCACCCAGCAGGAAGACAAACTTGAAAGAATAATTTGTGGTGCTTGCTGCAGAGAAGAGAACTGGGCTGTATTACAACACAAGGGGCTCACTCAGTTTGGGTGAGGGTTCAGGAAAACTGCGCTAAGAGGGGGTTGTGGGAGAGAGGCTGACGAGTCAAGACTGGGCACGAACACTGAAACAGAGTAAACTATGCGTGCGGGACACTCCAGGTCTAGACATCAGCCTTGAAGCAAGAAAAATCTGCAGATTTCCAGAAACTGGCAAAAAAAAAAAAGAAAAAGAAAAAACTAAAAACCTCAAGCAGGAATGTGGAGAGTGAAATAAAGGAAGCATGAGCAGAGAAATGTGAAATAAATGTTAGGACCAAATCATACAACCCCTGTAGAACATACCCCAGATGGCATTTTATTCTAAAGGCAACGGGAAGATATAAAAAGTTTCAAACAGTATCAAGTTGCATTTTTAAAAGGTCACTGACTACACTGTAGAAACAGGTTGAAGGGAGGTAAAAGCAGATGCAGAAGCACCAGTTAGAAAGCTGTCGTCCGAGGTAAAAGGTAGGGTGACTTAGATGGAGTCTGGGAAGGAGGGGACAGAGGGAAGGCAATTTCTCAGATGGCTCTGGACCTGACAGACGCTCCATTAATGTGTGCTGAATCCTTGCCCCTCCCACCGCTTGAGAGCAGACGTTACAGTGCCTTTCACAGCTGAGACAGAGTTCAAGAGGCTGAGCACAATGCCCAGGGTCGCAAAGGCCAGGTTCTGGACGCCTAGAGTGAGCTGCGCGGACCCCCCCCAGGATGCCCGCGCTGCGCTGAGTAAGGAGAGCTCTTTCCCGATGCTCCGCGCCTGCGGACACCGGGCTCTTGGCAAGTGTGAACTGGTTCTGCCCACGGCCTGTCCTGTTGGCCAGTCCTGCAAGGGAGAATCCCCACGCAGAGAAAGTGGGAAACACAGAGCTCGTAAGGGCTGCGGGCGGACACTTGACGCAGGAGCTGGATTCTGGGCGCCTGGTCCCTGGCCGCCTGCGGCACCGCCACCTGCACCCGGGCTGCTCGGGGCCGGGACGCCGCCTCCAGGGGAACAAGAGCCTGTCCATGAAAAAGACTGTCTCAGCTGGATTGGAGGATGAGGGTGATCGGTAAACAGAGAGGAGCCAGCTGAGGAAAGAAATCAAACAGAAGACGTGCTCGGTCGGCAGACTGCTCGGCCCAATGCAAAGTCTATACCCCCTGATTCTCGGCAAGTGTGTGAGCAAAGGGGAGCCCTCCCTCCCGAGTGAGCTCGGAGAGTCTCCTGTCTGTCTAGCCCTGTGACCAAGGCTGTGACAGATCGAGCACGGTCGTCAGCTGGGGTCCACTGACCCGTACACTTAGGCTAATTTCTGAAACAGAAAAGTCCGGAATCTCAGTGGCTTGAAACAGTGCGTTCCTTTCTCACATACCCCATGGAACACTCCGAGAAACGATTTAGGGGCACAGGCTCTTCCATCTTTGTGCCACCTTCAAAATGTGGCCTCCAAGTTCACCGCCTAAGGGAGAAAGGAATGATTCAGGGGGCGTAGTTCTGTGGACATGGTAGGTAACTGGCAGTCAGAGACACAGCCCAGCTAATGCGCACGTACTGGGGGCGTGTTTAGCTGTGTTCCCCCGCAGAGGACAAAAGGCATACAGTGGACTCTAGCCGACTTGGCCAGACCCTTCAGACACCTGAACGTTTGTCTTCCCATTTGTGGAACACTCTCGGGTCCTCCCTAGAGAGGCTGCCCAGAGTTCCAACAGACACTGCATCCCATACAAGGGCGCAGACCTCCCAGCAATTCCGCTCCATCAGGCCCCGTGTGCCTGCTCTTGGTGCCGTAACTTACAAACGAGAGAGACTAGTGAGGCTCTCCTCCCACTCGATATACAGCACAGGATGACTGCAGTAGACACCACCCCTGGGGAAAGGACAGAGACACACCAGTCACTGACCCACAGGGACACTTGGACTCTGCAGGACAAGCAACCTCACGTCTCTGCCCTGTCTGGGGGCCCCTGGTCAGAAGTTCCAAGGTTTTTTCTTCTCAGGGATCCCTGCCCTGGATCTTCCTCCTTGGTAGTCCTTACTCTCTACACTGTGCTCCTTACTTGACCTGGGTGTTGGAGCGGGGCGGGTATTCATTCAGAGGCTCTATATAGGCTTTGGATCCCACTTTCTATCTGTCCATCACCTGGTCTTTTTAGACTAGTTTTGTAGTTTCTTTGGCAATATAATTTCCTCAGAACCTTAGAAGGTTTCTGGTATATTTGCTTCCAAACAGTTCCATATGGTTGTAACCACACCCTAAGCATTTCTGTACACCAGATTTGCAAATCTACATTTTTTTTTCTTTTGCTTTCTCATACCCTTGCTTATATCAGCTTAACATAACAGCTTAACTGCCTGTAACAGTTTCTTAATTTGATCATCGCCATGAGGCTGTCATAATACAGCTTTGGAGCTTAAAGGCTTTTTTATTCCAATATCTCATTTCCTACTGTTTGTGTTCCAGAAGCAGTCGGAATTTCCAACCCTTCATGGACTCAAGTTTCTGGACTCTCTGCTTACAAACTAGCCAGTTTTCTACCAAGTTCTCTTTCTTTTAACAGTGTGCCAACACAGCCAATTGTAGCAAACCCACATTAACACTTTGATTTTTTTCCAACCACTTTTGCTAGAGTTGCCAAACCATGAGACGCAACAATTTACTTCCAAAGAGATTTTCAGGTAATAATTTTACTAAATATTTTCTCATAGATCACCATCTTTCTTGCCGCCTGACTCAATGCCAGACATCAGATTTTTGTTATTATAGCCTTTCAGAGTACCAATATTTTTATATTAGTCCCGGTAATTTAACTGCTGTACCAATTCTCAAATCTCAGTGGCTCAACACAATAAATGTTTTTCTTCTTCAACTCAGTCCAGTCAGAGTTGGCTGGCTCTCCTCCAAGCAGTGACTCAATGACCCAGGCTCCTTCTATCTGTGGTGTTTCCATATTCAACATGCAGCCTCCAAGCTTGCCGCTGGAGGAGAAGCTGCTTTGTATGTGCAGCCCAGAAGTGCTGACATCATGCCCACCACATCCCACTGGCCGGAACACAGTCAATACCCAACTCACTGCATGGGCTCTGGGAGGCCGTTTTTCTGTGTTTCCAGGAAAACAAAAAAGACAGATCTCAGAGAGCTCTGGCGACCTTGGCCACACTGTTTATAATAATCCCAGATGAGCTCCTTTAGTTGCTTCCTTCTAGAAGCTTACAGGTGATATATAATAAGGCAAATAAATGGGAATGAGAATTTCGTACTCTGCAGAGGCCATATAGATATGAAGAAAGGTCCTGTCAACAGTACTAGTAGAATACAGCACTGTCAATGGATTTGTGTGTTGCAAGGCTGGCAGGGCAGGGGTTGTTACATTGTCGAATCTTCCTGATGCTCATACATTACTTACCGTCATAACATATTTGGCATTCGTATTCCAAACACTTCCTAAGTGCCTGCTTAGAGCTGGGAAAGGGATCTAGGAATGCAATGGTGAACAAACTGTTTCAGTCGTTGCTTACCTGGTGTTAACATTCTAACACAGGAGAGAAGTCACACAAATAACCACCCACGTAATAGTAATTGATTAATTTAGTAAATATTATGCCTACAAAGTACAGGAAAATGTAAGAAAGTAAAAAGACAGACCTAGCTTGGGTGTTGATAGAGTCTCTAAAGCATTAAGCTGGGACCTGAAAGATTGGGGGGTGGGGGGTCCTCTGATGAAGAGATGGTGCTGTCCTGGGACAGGGAACACTGCGTTTTCATACAATAACCTTGGATGGGAAGATCATGGTTTCATGTGAGGATACATTGAGGCCAAGTTAACCTGGAGATCTCCAAGTGGAGACATCAAGCAGACAGTTGATGTCCAAGTAAAAAGCCCACTCAGGGCTTCCCTGGTGGCGCAGTGGTTGAGAGTCTGCCTGCCGACGCAGGGGACACGGGTTCGTGCCACGGTCCGGGAAGATCCCACATGCCGCGGAGAGGCTGGACCCGTGAGCCATGGCCGCTTAGCCTGCACATCCGGAGCCTGTGCTCCGCAACGTGAGAGGCCCCAACAGTGAGAGGCCCGCGTACCGCAAAAAAAAAAAAAAAAAAAAGCCCACTCAGAGATCTGAAATGGTCCTATAACTTTGGAGGATGTCTTATGATGCTCTGTCCTCAAAGATGTGCCTCACCACCAATTCCCTGAACTCATAATCCATAGGGGAAACTCATGGAGTTTTAATTTTAGGAAAATTAATTTGAAATGGGAGCATTCTCATTGGCAGCCCAAAGATTTTGTTAAATAGTAAATCATCAATGCAAGTAGGAAGAGTTTCCCATTTTTAAGTATCACTTCTCAGATCTGGATGGCGGACAGCAACATCACTATGAGAAGCCGCCACAGGAGCAACTGGCCATTTGAGGGACCAGGATTCCTTAATAATAACAAGAAAATGCCCAATGACGGAAGGAGGCAAGGCAAATGGATTCTTTTTCTCTATTTTTCTTTTGCCTAGTTTATTCAGTGCCTTAAGCAGAAAGCACTGATCTAAAATTCAGCTCTTCATTCTTTAAAACACATACCTCTATTAAGAAATGAGTGTTCTCTGTAGGTTCTGAATATGAATACATTAGTAGGAGTGCATTTATTTTAACTCATTTGATGATGACTAAAGCTTAGGATCTGGTGTCTCTGAAAACCTTAGAAGATGATCTGAAATGACTCTTCAGATGAATACAAATGCATGGAGAGAAAACTGGCTGAAGGTCCTCATACGAACAGCCCGCACAAGCAGCGACAAATAACAGGCACCTATTTCCATTTCTCAGGTGTGTGTTGATGAGGAAAGGTGGAACAGTTTTCATTGCTAATCTCTCAAAGGAAGGAACACACCGTGTTAATGTAATTCACTGATAAGAGAAAAAGTGGGGGTGGATTAATCACTTCTAATGGCAGAAAAAGTTTCTTTAAATGCTAGTTTTACAAAGAACCGGGATTCACCGAAAGAGAACTCTGTTCTTAGAGAATGCACACATGTACACACGTTCGCACACACATACACACGCACACACAGACACAAAACCTAACTCCCCCCAGGAGTTAGGATTACAGGCTGTGCATTTTTCAAGTTGTTTTAGAAGGTGCAGTAACCATAAGAATGGCATCACTCTCTGAACAAAGCTGTATCAGGCACCTGTTAATCTAAAGCTGTGGCTTGAATAATGAAAGAAATTAAGTAAATGCACCTCTTCAACTATATTTTTGGGCAGTGGATGTTTTTAAACAGTCTGTATATCACACATTAGAGACCAAATTCGCTTTTTTTTAGCACTTCAACAAGGTAGCATTAGAAACCCCCAAGGGTTTTGGGTGTACCATTTTATTGACTGAAAATGCTTTAGATGCCCTGGCATATAATAAGGTATGGATCACCAGGGAGACTCTGAGCTTTGTCTTTACAAATAGAGAAGATGGAAAAGTAAGTAAAGTACAAGTTACAAGGATTATATCATGTTTGGTTCTCCAGACCTCATACTGGAAATATCAAATTATCAAAATCCAGAGATGGAGCAGTAGGTATCCAGCGAGACCTGGAAGCAAGATTGCTGCAGAGGTGAAAGAGCATTGAGAGAAACGTTTCTCATGTGGTTCAGGGCTCCCAACAAGTTCCTTTGGGAGTGCGGAGTTTCTGTAGGTGCTGTGCCCAGACCAGAGCCTGGCTCAGAGAGCCCAACGGACCCCAAGCAGAGAACCCAGCATGGCTGTGAGAACAAGTTACTACCCATGGCTTAAAACGAAAACTGTGCTTTGTTGGTGATCTCCCTCCTGGAGACCAGGGGACCTGATTGGAAGTAGCAACTACCAGAAAAAGCCACGTGGAACACCCACTCAGTAACCAAGATCCACACATTTTTATCTCCTAGCTTGTCCACGTATATGTATTTTGTTCTTACTAGAACAATGAAAACTTACACAAAACCCTACTATTTTTATTTCATCTCTTGACATGCTACCAACACTCCCTATCTTTAGCTTGCTGATGACAAAGAAGAGCTCAAGGAAGAGGAATTATATTTCCATTTCCTTCTTTTTTCTTTTGCAGCGTAAGTGGTTGGCTAACGTCAGAAAGTAACAAGAATAAGAAAGGCTTCCCTGGTTGTTCCTGTTTCTTAAAGTGCAAATGCATTCTTTCTCCATTCAAAGCAAATTCTAAATCAGACAAAAAGTGTAACCTCTTGGGGCTGTCAGTACCCTGCTTACTCAGACACAGAGGTAACATGCTTGACACCTTGTAACTCACTGAGTCCCACTGAAGTCCCAGCATGGTGGGTCCCTGGGACTTCTGTGCTCATGGGGACTCTAAGGTTCTGTGGGGTTGGGAGGGGGAACTGCAGACACACAGACCCTGTGTATCTCCTCTTCTCGCAAGTGTGCTCCATTGGCCCATAGGACTTCACTGACAAAATACAAATTCAGAGATAAATTTTTAAGAATCTCAAGATGGCAGCAGTAGAGCATAAAACCAAGCACAGGACCCTTCTGAGAGTGGGCGCTTCTGAGAGGGGCCCATTACCACTGTCCAGGTCACACGCCCCTGCAGCATCCCTGTGGGGAAGACTGTTAATGATACCTTGAATCTTGGGAGGTGTGGCCCCTATAAGCCAAATGCTACAGGAAGGTCAGACATAGAATGATGCCCTGTGGGAATTTCTACCAGGCATCAGAGTTTTTCAAGTTTTCTATCTGCCCACTATGTCAAAGAACCAGGCTGTAGAGTAGGAAAAGATTGCATTTCAGCAATAATAATAACAGCTGCTCCTTCTTTAGCCCCTATTAAATGTCTGCTCCCTACTAGAAATTGTACGGAGGAATGTTGCCCCTTAACCTGCCCTTAGCAACCTTCAGACTAGATAAATCTACCAGTATGAGAATGACTACATGGGTAAATAAAACATCATGGTACAAAACCAATGGCAGAATGATTTAAATTTATAAAAAATTGGAATGAAAACCCCTGTGCATTAGCAATGACTATCTCTAAGCAGCAAATTTAAAAGTATATATTTTTCTATTTCATTTTACAAATTTTCAACATGGAGCTTGTGATTTTTATAATGTGAGGGGAAGTTCTGCTATCTTTTAAAGAGGCACAAAGCTTCCTGACATACGAACACTGGCTCTTTCCCTTCTCCAGAGCTGGTATGTCTCTTGCTGTGAATCAGTACAGCAGCCTTAGACAGAATAACAAAACTCAGGCACACTTGGAGGACGCATTCCCTTTATTTGGTCCTGGCAAGACAGCTAGCAATGATTAAAGATGTCTGAGTGCTAAGAAGATTAGAAAACAACAATCTTTCTTGTAAAGAGAAGTTGGAATAAAAACAACAACAACAAAGAAAAAAGAGGGAGCTCGCTCAGCCTCCCCCCTCCGGTGTAGGCAAAGCTCAGTAAGTATGTGTGAAATCACATTCAGGGTTTTCCTGTTTTCTCTCTGTCTGCATTTGACGAGTCACATGAGTTTTACTCAATATATTAGAGTTGGGACACTAATGCTTTTGTAACAATTTTGTCCGCTTGTTTGCTTCCCCAGACCTGTACATGTAAGATTTATGCTTTGTATAGAATTTGGAGAATTTGGAATCTCGTTGAAATCCATCTATGCACATCTTTAGCCAGCTACGCCAGAGAATCGAAAACATTAAATTTATGCAAAGTGAGGAAGTGGCAATGATTTCTTTACAAGTGATTGTCGATGTATTGCCTGAGATGGAGGCTCGGGTCTCCTCACTGATCCAGGAGCGGGATGAATAACTAGAATGAGCACCGGAACTTTTAGACTCACCCCACTTGCTGCAATTCTCACGTCAGGGGCTGGTTCTTGAATTTTTGTTTTTCAATTAAGCCTCCTCTCTTTGCAAAACCACCCACCTACTCTGACCCCAAAGTCTCCTGAAGGACAGGCACCCAAAGGCTTGTGCTCTTATGAAGCCTTGTACTTCATAGACCTCATGATCCCTAGACAGAGTCCACCTCAACAGATGAAATCAGAAGGAGGAAGCCGACAGCCACAGAACAGTTTGGCATGCGTGTCAGGGGGCTAACTCCAAAGCTCGAGTTAAAATGAAAACATGCACAACGGGTCTGTCTCACCACAGCAGTGGCGGTAGAGTGGAGACTGCCTCTCCCAGGCTGCTTTCACCCTTGGAACCGGCGCCCTCCAGGGGTTCCCAGCCAAACTGGCAGGAAAGGGTGGTCACGGGGCAGGAGTGCGGGCATCTCTTCCAGGCTGGCCCCAAACCCTTGCCGCGGCTGGTGAGCACACCCAGGCGGCTGCACAAGGCCTGTGAGGACGGCAGTTGCCCCTCAGCTGGCTCTGAACGGCTGTGCCTCAGAGACCCCTCCTCTGACCAGAGCACCATTGTCTGGGAGTTACGACACACCTTGGGGACCATTTGGCCTAACAGTTAGCTTTCCTTAAAAATTGAGATATTTACCCAGAAAGAACCAGTTAAGTTTGTTTGGTTATTCAGAACATTTAATGAAACAAGTTTACTTTTTAGAAAATCACAGAATGGAGGCAAAGAGTATGGAAATTTTATAGGAGCCGTTAAAAAAATTAGCAATGTCGTTGATATACCATTTGAGAGTATTTTATAACCCCAGCTGCGGGCTCAAGTTGAATGCACATACAGAGAGGCTTACATTTGCATGAATACTGTATACTTAATACTGCTAAGCTAGAACAGCTCTGTTGTGTGTAACCAATTCAGCTTTTGATCAATTTCAAATAATCTTCACCTTGATTTTCATATATAACAAGTTGGCCACATTTCGCATTTGTCTTAATGCTTTCTGCCTCTGTTGATGTTTCATTCTTTTATTAGTGACAGGAACAAGATTGTTTACCTGGGCAAGTGCCTTCCCCTTCCTCTCCCCTCACCCCCTGGACACATCCCCATTCTTCATCCACTGAGAAGTCAGTGCAGCTCCTTTGCAGGTGTCTCAACAGGTGGAAAGAAGGGAAGAAGTAGTCTCGGAGGCTGAAGGACAGGGGACCTCCTTATGCACATGTCTAATGTCATCATTATTTTGACAGGACTACTCTGCACTTGAGGCCGTGCGGCTCAGCTGGATGAGACAGCATGTTACCATACTGCTCTGTCTCCTTCAAGGTCATGACCACAGCCTCAGTGGCCCTTGTAATGCCGAACTTCCTTCACACACTTACTCTCCCTCTCCTTGTTGACTACTATTCTCTCTGTATTGCTTCACACCTCCCATGCCTTCCTCCCATCCTCCTTCTCAGTAGTCACCTGGCTCCCTTCCACTTAGAAAATAAAGCAATTAAGGGAGGATGCCCACAGCCCCCTTCTTCACACTTACCCGCCCACCTGAATCTGTGCCCACAAACTCCCTGCTTTCTCTCCGATTACAACATTGAGGCCAACATCTCAACTTGTTCACCACATCTCATTCCCTCTTGCTTACTGTCTCTCTCTCTCTCTCTCTCTCTCTCTCTTTCTCTCTTTGTCTCTCACTCCCCTGCATCAGTAGTTTTTCCCACTCTGCTGGGTCGCTCCCTAATTTTGCAAACACTTTATTACCCTTCCCATCGAAAGAAATCCTTCTTTTGACACCACTGTGCCTCTCCCTGTTGCCTGACTTCTCAGCTCGCTTTGACAGCAAATCTACTCTAAAGAGTTCTCGCTACTATACACTTGCCATTTCCAACTTCTCTCTTTCACTTCTCTCCAAAATCCATGCCAATCAGATTTTTGTCCTCTCCACACCAGTGAGCTCCATGTTGCTATAGGTTTCTCGTAAAACCTACAGAAATTGACCCTATGGATCTCATGCAGTTGAGATTCTTCCCAAATTCTGAAAATGACCTTTCTGTGGCTCTTAATTTTTAGTGTGGTGAGTTTATGTCTTTTAGTAGGAAGTTAAGGGCGTTGACCTCAGGGGCTAGACCTTAGGTAACATTTAAAACAAATCTTTTAGACTATTTCTCTTTTTTTTCCTTAACTTGTATTTGAGTTTTCCATGATTTATCTTATCAAAATACTTTATGGACACTGTTGCCCTAATTTCAACATTCAAGTAAATCTCAAGATCTGTTTTTATAAATATTTAGAATATTTTAAGAATATAAAAATATGTATGTTAAAAAATTAATTACATTCAGAAAAAATGGATAATAGCTCAATTGTTATTTAGGAAAATAAATATAACCTATCAGAATTCCTATCTTTGTTACCTTCTGTTGTCTGTGCTGAATGTTAAAAAGCAGGAACAACAAAGAACAAAGTGTTGACGCTGTTAGTTAATATTGTTCTGGAAGTCCTAGCTAATAGAAAATGCCCCATCGATGTCAATATAAATGCCATCAAAGAAAGGAAATTTACAATATTTTAAGGTAATTTACTCATTTATTTAATAGTTCTTGAGACATTGTGCCAGGTGCTATGATCATCTATCTCATTATCCCAAAAGGATGAAGTGAAAATTTTTTGTATGTGTGCATGATGGCTTAGATGGTGGCAAGATATAAAATAAATACACAGACATCAGTTGGTTTCCTATTAATATTCTGGCAAAATAACCAGTAGGAAAATAGAATGGAAAAAGACACCATTCTCATGATACCTACCTCAGTGCAATGCTTCCCATGGTGTGGATCACATCACCCACACCAGGCTAGGGGAGGAGGAGTACAGATTCCTGAGATCCCCAGGATTCCTGACTCAAAATCTCAGAGCATAGGCCAAGGATTCTGAAATTTTAAACTATTTTAAACAGATCCCCAGGTAGTTATTTTGTTCTCTAAAGTCTAGGTTCCCTGATGTAGTAAATAAGAGGACACATGGTGTGATTTTGAGCAAATTATTAAACCTAGTTAGGCTTCAGTTACTTTATCTACAAAAAAGAAACAATGATAATACCTACATCATAAGGCACTTTGGAAAAATAAGTGAAATAAAGTAGGTGAGGGGGTTAGGACACTATAAGTACTCAGTTGTTGTTGGATATTAGTATTAAATATTGAAACAAGAATATAAAATACATAGAAACAAGCTTGAGAAGGAAGGATGCCTCAGGTCATAGGTGAATAAAACAACAAAATTACTTAGGAATACTTCTAAAAATCATATAAACTGAGAAGCATACTATGTTCCTACTGGAGCAGAGGTAGGGAAGAGAAGGAGAAAGCAATATTGTAAAGAAATCAATTTTTCAAAGTTGATTTTTAAATTTCAGGTAGCTCTATACAAAATACTAGATAGACACTCTTCATAAATCAACAAAATGAAGCTAAGGGTCATCTTGAAAAACATGCAGTGGAGAAAAAATTATCCAAACCTTACCTCACACACACACGAAATGCAGAAGGAAGCATATAAAAGGCCACTTTCATTGCCAGGCATCATAATGCAAAGTTACAATACATTTAATAATATTGTATCATTATCAAAATAGGCAGGCACATTGATGAAAATGAAGAGAAAATGCAGAAATCTATCGAAGAACATGATAACTTAGTATATGATAGAGTTTGTATTTCAGATCAATGGAGAGAACAGGAATAATTTAATGCATAGTAATTGGATTATTGATTAACTAGTTAGAAAAAAAGCTCACTCAAAATTCATTTCAATATGGATTAAAGAGTAAAATTAAACTATAAAAAAGAAAATTGGCGTATACTGAGTAAGTATGTGCTTGGAAGCATTCTGTACGTTATGCTTATAGAAAGAGAAAATAAAATATCAGTGAATTTAGGAAGCCAAGCTTGATTAGTAAAATGTAAAAAGAAACAGGCAAGATAAGAAGAAAGAGGTGGTGAAATAATTACGATCTCTTGGTCATAAGAAGATGAGCCAAGAACATTCCGACAAGTGGGGAAACATTTGGCCAGGATGAAGCCACATCGGCACCACTGAGAGTTGCTTAGGTTACTGGATACTCTCACCTTGCTAATGACATAATGCGATGATAATTAGCAAACCTACAATCCAATCATTCAAAGGCAATAAATAAACTATTAATCAGGAATGGAATGGCAAGTAGAGCTCCAGAGGTCTCTGTGATCAGACCGTTCTGAAAAACGCACTCTACTATCTAATATGGTAGCCATAATCTGCTTCCCGTATCTCATACCTTAGATGGGTCTGTGACCTGGCTTCTGCCATCTCAGCATGTTCCCACACCTCTTGAAACCAGGGACCATTTTAGTTTCATGAGCATCTATAGCCAACGAAGGACAGCCATGAGAGCACTCCCCTCCACAGTGGATGTTAGAGATATGCTCTTTTCCTTAAACTTTGATAATCATTTCTACCTTTAGAAGGTAGCAGCGTTTTACAAGCTCTCAGGGGACATAATTAAAGAGTGGGTGGGAAAGACACACATGAGAGAGGTACTTTAGCATATCAATTTCCTAAAGGAAAAATGACCCCTCCAATCAGTAAATAGGTACAAACTTTCTGTAAGTCAATTTGATAATAGACCAACAATTTTGGCAGTATGCACATATTTTGACCCAGCAATTTTACTTTTCTTCATTGTGTTTTATTGTAGTAAAATACATATAAAATTTGCAGTCTCAACCATTTTTAAGTGTACAGTTCAGTGTTATTAATTATATTCATAATGTTGTCCAGTCATCACCACCATCCATCTTCAGAACCCTTTCCATCTTGTAAAATTGAAATTCTATAACCATTCAACAATAACTCCTCATTCATTTCTTCTCTCAGTCCCTGGCAACCACCACTCTACTTTCTATCTCTATGAAGTGGAATCATACACTATTTATCTTTTTGTGACTTGCTTAATTCACTTAGCATAATATCTTCAAAGTTCATCTATGCTGTAGCATGTTTCAGAATTACCTTCCTTAAGGCTGAATTATATTCTATTGTACATAAATACCACATTTTCTTATCCATTCATCCATTGGTGGATACTTGGGTTGTTTCCATGTTTTAGCTACTGTGATAATGCTACCTGGGTGTACAAATATCTCTTTGAGACCCTGCTTTCACATGGAAATTATATTTTTATTTTGGGGGAGGAACCACCATGCTGTTTATCACAGTAGCTATACCATTTTACATTCCCACCAACAGTGCACAAGCATTCTAGTTTCTTACCAACGTTTGTTTTCTGTTTTTTGATAGTGGCTATGATAGTGGGTGTGAGGTGGCAACTCATTGTAGTTTTGATTTGCATTTCCCTAATATATAGTGATGTTGGACATCTTTTCATGTGCTTATTGGCCATTTGTATACCTACTTTGGAGAAATGTCTATCCAATTCCTTTGCCTATTTTTGCATCAGTTGTTTGTTTTTGTGTTGTTGAGCTTTAGGAGTTCTCTATATATTTTGGATATTAATCGCTTATCAGATACCTAATTTGCAAATATTGTCTCCCATTCAGTGGGTTGCCTTTTTACTCTGTTGATAGTGTCTTTTGACAAAGTTTTAAATTTTTCAATAAATACGATTTGTCTATTTTTCCTTTTGTTATCTGTGCCTTTGGTGTCATACCCAAGAAATCATTGCCAGATCCAATGTGCTGAAACTTTTGTCCTATGTAGTCTTCTGAAAGTTTTATTGTTCTAGGTTTTACATTTAGATCTTTGATCCACCTTGAGTTAATTTTTGTACATAGTGCTAGGTATCCAACTGCATAGTTTTACATGTGGCTATCCAGTTCTCCCAGCGCTGTTTGTTGAAAATATTGTCCTTTCCCCACTGAATAGTCTTGGCACCCTTGTCAAAAATCATTTGACCTAATATGCAAGGGCTTATTCCTGGACTTTATTCTATGCCATTGGTCTATATGTCTGTCTTTATACCAATATCACATTGTTTTGATAACTGTAGTTTTCTAGTAAGTTTGGAAATGAGGAAGCATGAGTCCTCTGGTTTTATTCTTTTTTTCAAGATTGTTTTGGCTATTCAGGGTCCCTTGAGATTTGAGGATGAGTTTTTCTATTTCCACAAAAAAAATCATTGGGATTTTGATAGGGACTGCATTGAGTTACTGTCTAATGGCTTTTCATTTCATTTTGCAGGACTCCCTTGAGCATTTCTTGCAGGGCAGGTCTAGCGGTCAACTCACTCAGCTTTGATCTATCTGGGAATGTCTTACTTTCTCCCTCAGTTTTGAAGGACAGTTTTGCCAGATGTAGGATCCTTGGTTGACTTTTTTTTTTTTAACTTTTGGAACTTTGAATATATCAGCCCATTGGTTTCTGGCCTCCAAAGTTTCTGATGAGAAATCTGTTGACAATCTTGTCAAGTACCCCTTGCATTGATGATTCACTTCTCTTTCTGCTTTCAAGATTTTCTCTTTGTGCTTGGCGTTTGAAAGTTTGATTATAATTTGTACCAGTGGGTCTCTTTGATTTACCTTGTATGGAGTTTGTTGAGTTTCCTGGCTGTTTATATTAATGTTTTTCATAAAATTTGGGAAGTTGTCTTGCATTATTTCTTCAAATATTCTCTCTGTTCTTTTTTCTCCTCTCCTTCAGAGACTCCGACAACATGTCTGTTGGTGCCCTTGATAATGTCCTGCAGCTCCCTCAGGCCCTGTTAACATTTTTTCAATCTTCTTTCTTTCTGTTCCCCAGATTTAATCAATTTTATTGTCTTACCTTCAAGTTCACTGGCTTTTGTCTTCTGTCTGCTCAAATCTGTCTTTGAATCCCTCTGGTGAATTTGCCATTTCAGTTATTGTATTTTTCAGCTCCAGAATTTGTTTGGGGTTTCTTTATAAGTTTTGTATCTCTTCAGTGATATTTCCATTTTGTTCCTACATTATTTTCTCGACGTTCTCATATCTTCCTTTAGTTCTCTGAGCATCTTTAAGGTAATTGTTTTAAAGTTTTTACCTAAATAGATCTGCCATCGGGATTTTTTTCAGGAACAGTTTCTACTGATTTATTTTTTTCCTTTGAGTGAGCCATATTTTCCTATTTCGTTGTATGCCTTGTGATATTTTTGTGAAAACTGGACGTTTGAATCTAATAATGTTACTCTGGAAATCAGATTCTTTGCCTTCTCCATGCTCATTGTTATTTGTTATTGTTATTGTTATTTAATTGCTGTTGGTTGTCTCTGTGCTGGGATCAGTCTGAGGTGTAAACTCAAGGTCTTCTCTTAGCCTTTCTGGGCATGTATAGTTACTTTCTAATTTTTCTTGTACATGCAGGTTCTTTTGAATGTCCGTCTTTAGTGTGTGGTTCCCAAAAGGAGAGAAATGATAGGGTGGAGTGGAAAGGGTTCTGGTCTTTAAATATTCTGGAATTCACTTCAGTAAGAGAAGGGGCTCACAACAGTCGTGGGAGATACAACAAATGGCTGCCCCCTCTTTTTCTTTACCTCTGTGATCAGAAGGAGCAATCAGCAATCAGAGCACAGACACCTGATGTCTGTGGACAGGGTCCTTTTCGCCACCCCTGGCTCTTGCAAGCTATGTGCAAGCTGCTTCAGGAATGTGCGCACAGCTGCCTGCCATGTGGTTGGGGAGGGGGCATGGGTGACTGCTACTGTGCTAAGCACTGAAATTGACTAATATTAACTGTGCTTTCTGGTCCAAGTCTTCCCTTGGAAGGTGAAAACCTTTAATAGACTCCAGACTTCCACAGTAGTTACATCAAACAGATTCTGCCAATGCAGTTGTTGTCTAGGTGGGAAGACAGATTCTGGTGCTTCCTACTCCACCCCCTTCCCAGAATTCTCTGGTGTAATTTCACCCTTACTAATTTTTTTAAAGAAAATAATTGGAGTTATTTTAAAAGATGTTTGTATAAGACTGGTCATAGCAATACTATTCATTATTGCAAAAAAATGAAACAAGCTGTGTTTCCAAAAATAGAAAATTGTTCAAATAAATTGTGGCACATTTATAGAATACAATATTATGACATTAAAATTATGCTATAGATCAAGGTTATTATATAGAAAAACACATCATGTACATTGCTAATTTTACAAAAATCAGGTTAACTGGTTCATGAAACATTAAAAATAGTATGATTGACTTTTTGTAAAATAAATATATGTCTGTGTGTGTGTATGTGTATATGTAACAGAGGCTCAGTAAATTGTAACTTTTTTGCATGAGAAAGTCAAAATCCACCTGTATTTGTTGTGCATGAGACACTTAATCGCGTCGAGAAGAATCAGTTGCATTTCCCTTGTCATTATTTAGATGTAATTCAGGTTCTTGTTTTAGAGGAACATTGGAACAGACATTTTGTTTCTGGTTTAGCACAGACTAAGAAATAGCTCTAAAATGTTTTAGGAAAATCTCACTTATAACAATGTAAAAGTTAGAAGAACGGGCAAATCTGTAAAGGGGCCAAGAGAGTTCTTATGAGAAACGGAAGAGAAAATCTCTTTCTTCTTTTTTGAAGTTCAGCGTTATGAGAAAATTCCCCATGGCTGAAGTCACCATGCAGGCAGCTACCAGAGGCCCTTTACAGAACACTCATGTGTGGGAAGTAGGAAAACAGGTGGGCAAATTGTGCTAAACACCAGGGCATTTGGTCCTGGGCAGCAGAGGGTCCAGGCTCAGCAGAAGGCTAATGCTATTGTCAATCTTCTGACTGACACTGCTTATCACCCCTCTCTTAGTAACCCAACTCATTTTGGGGGGAAGGCACGGTTCTGAGTGCTGGGGAGACAGCAAAACCTATGAGGACATGGCTGTGTGTGTGAGTGTGTGTAGATACACTGAAGGAGTTCTGTGGTGAAGTATAACATGAGAAAACAAGAGCAAAAGAGAAAGAAACAAAAATTGCAAACCGTAACTTTCTCAGAGTAATTGACCTCTCTGGCAGTGACTTTTGTGAACTTGCTGGCTTGTTTTTCTAGAACTTATTTTTCTGTGTGCTTTGGAGAAAGTTTGTAGTGAAGCCAGCTACACCATGGATTACTCTCCCTCTTCCTAATTTATGCAACACATATAAGAAATAAAATTCAAAGTAAATTTTTCATGATCAGCTCACAAAATGGTTGAGGCAGGTTTTGGGCAAATGATCTCTATTGTTCATTCAGCTAATTGGTTTCTTTTCTCTCTTATTTCTGCATTTTGAGAGTATTTATTCTTTCTGTAGGAATGTTTTGGGAATTTTTGCTGACTGCTTTTTGAAATTGAATCCTCTGGGAGCAATACCAGAGAGAGATAAGCCTGTAGGTTTCCACTTCAATAAATTTTATAAGTTTTGAAAAAATACAGTTAGGACACTCCTCACGTCCCTGCTTTCTTGAATGTGGGAGAATAATGCAGCGGAAGGTCCTTGCACAATGCCTGCGTGCCCCCGGCATTGGCCTTGTTCCCTATGCTCGATGAATAATTGCCTAATGAACTCGTTCATCCAACAAGCATTAAGTGGTTACCTACGATATTCTAGGTGCTGTGGAGAAAGCAATAAATAAAGTTCCTCCTTTGATGTAGCTTATATTCTTGTCCCCCCAAAGTGAACCAACAAAAAGATAAAATGGCAGCTGGAGAGAGAGAGGTACAGGGAGAATAAAGCAGGCACAGCACAGAAGGAGTATGTTTTGTATGAGGGATTCAAGGAGCTACAAGCAGGCCAGCAAGGCAAGAGGAAGGTGAGTGTGAGGACGAGTTGGACCCCGGGCATCTGGCTTTTTGGGCGGTGCTAAACCACTCTGCTGTTCTTGAAATCGCTGCAAAGCCACTCGAGAGATTTAAGCAGAGGACAGAGAGGATCGGACTTGCATGTTCGAAGGCTCCTTCTTGCCAGTGTGTGGGGACAGACTCTTTTCTCTCCCAGGTTGGTTCACTGATATTCTTTGTTCTGCTCTCTATCCTAAGAGGGATGGCTGGGAGGCCTGGGCTTTGTAGCTGCTCAGGATTTCAGTTAGGTTTAGCTTTGCTGCTCCCTGGCAGGTTTAGCCAGAGAGGCTCCAGGAAAGACGGGGACAGGCTGAGGGAGAAGCTAGGTCTTCCTCTCCCTCTTTGTCTCTTCCAGGCAGCCAGAATCCACCATTCAGATCCTGCATGATTCTAGGTCTTTCTTACTACACTGGCTTTCAGAGTCTGGAAGCATCATCTCACCTATTTGTGCCTGCAGCCCTCAAGGCATTTCCCCACAATCCCATTCACCTTCTCAGTCATCGCTATGAAAGCAATTTCCTGTATAAAAGGCCCTCTATTTGAAATATTTAGAGTAATTATTATCGCCCTGTTAGACCTTGATGGATACAGAGGCAATTGCCTTAATTCAGGCAAGAAATGATCATGGTTGCACTAGAATTTAATGGCTAGAGACAGAAATAGAAAAACAGAAAAACAAACACAACTCAGGGATCAAGGCGAAAACTTCCAAAAAGCTATAATTACTCTCAGAGAGATACAAAATATATACTATAAACATGAAAGAAGAACAAGATGCTATGATAAAAAGAAAAAGCAAGGCAAAACTATTTAAAATTGAAAACATGATAGGTAAAACAAAGAATTCAATGCTATGGACCGAAGGTTTATATCCTCCCAAAACTCATAGGTTGAAGCCTTAAGCCCCAATATGATGGTCCTAGGAGATGTGGCTTTGGGAGGAAATTAGGTTTACATGAGGCCATGAGGGGGTTTAGATTAGTGTCCTGATAAGATGAAGAAGACCAAAGCCTTATTTCTCCCCCCACCCCACCATGTGAGGACACAGCAAGAAGATGGCTGTCTGCAAACCACAAAGAGATTGACCATCAAATACCAGATCTGCCAGTCTGCCAGCAACATGATCTTGGACGCCAGTTTCCAGAACAGTGAGAAACTGAGTTTTCTGTTTAAGCTGCCCAGTCTATGGTATTTTTGTTACAGTAGCTTGAACTTGACTAAAACAAAGGGATTGACAAGGAAGTCTAAGAAACTCCCAGAAAGCAGATCAAAACAACAACAGAGACTAAAATTATCAAAGGCAGAAAATCAGGGACTTATCTAGACAGTGGAGAGGACATTACTGAACAAATAATACCATTTTGATTCAACTTTCAGTTCTGTAGGAAAACGGCAGCTGCCCAATTTCAAATCTTCGCACACCCCCTCCCACACATGAGCAATTAAAAGCACACAGGAGCTACACCTGCAGCAGCACTAGGAAACAGAGATTGCCACAACCTTCAGACCAAATTCCAAATTCCACAACCACCAAGCCTTCAAGTGTGAAAGCATGGAAGGGGTGATAAGAGAATGTGTACAAGCAGAGAGGAGCATGGGGGATGCAGAAAAGCAGAACAAATCACCAAAAGCAGTGACAAAGTACTGAGCACTGTCAGGACCTGATAAACCACAGAGAAAGGCTTAGAATGACTGGGACTAGAACGGTAGCCATAAAGAATCAGCGCTTCCGTGGGAGAACCAGCTTCATGGAAAAGGGTGGTGCCTCTTGGAGACATGCTAGAGAAGAGAAAGAAGAGATAGGAAGGGGAGTTAAGTCTTCCGGTGGAAGAATGGTGTGTTAATGTCATATGTTTTAACAAAGTAGAAAGAATGTGGCTAAAATGGAAAGAGAGAGGGGAAGGCAGAATAAGATGATTAATTGTTCTACCAGTAATAAGTAGGAGTCAAGGATACCTCTGAACTATAGATGAAATAGTAAAATGTTAACTAAGGGCTTCCCTGGTGGCGCAGTGGTTGAGAGTCCACCTGCCGATGCAGGAGACATGGGTTTGTGCCCCGGTCCGGGAGGATCCCATGTGCTGTGGAGCGGCTGGGCCCGTGAGCCATGGCCGCTGAGCCTGCACGTCCAGAGCCTGTGCTCCGCGATGGGAGAGGCCACAACAGTGAGAGGAAAGTTAACTAAGAAAAGGGATAAATTAGGAGCACAATAAAGAAAACTTCTAGATAATATATATTTTGCTAACTACCAAGTGAAATTATTTAAAAACAAGAAAGATATACCAAAGAGAGAAAAATCCCAGTAAAACACACACAGCCTCATAACTGAATTCTGCCAGCAGCCACGTGAGCTTAGACAGGACCCCAAGCTCTAGAAAGGAACACAGCCCAACCAACACCTTGACTGCAGCCTGGGAGACCCTAAAAGGAGCCACCACTGTGCTCCTGACCAGTGGAAACTAACTAGGAGATCCTGAAGTGTGGTTGTTTTAGAAGTGTACAGGGAAATTAAAATAAAATAAAATAAAATAAAATAAAAAACTGATATTATTACATGTACAAAAAATACTATTAATATACATGGAGTAAAGATATTAGCATATGTGGGAGAAAATTAGGTAGAAATAAATAGGTAAAGAAATCAATTCATCAATCAGAAGTGAAGGGTAATTAACAATTAACATTAACAATTAACATTAACAATATGTTAAGGATTTTATAAGAAAGGAGAAATTTTTAACCATATGGCTCAAAAGTACTTTTTCATTTTTTCAATTTTTTAATAATATTTGTAATATAATATTGATGTTGATTTAACCATAAATTATAATGTAACTATGTTAGGTGATGTGGCATGTAGGAGAGCAATACATGAAGTCCACACATTAGATCTAATATGAATAAACAAAGGAAAAGAATAAAGTATTTTTTAAAAAACACCAGTGGAAGCAGCCTAAGTGTCCATCCACAAAGGAATGGATAAAGAAGATGTGGCACATATATAAAATGGAATATTACTCAGCGGTAAAAAGGAATGAAATAGTGCCATTTTTAGAGACATGGATGGACCTAGAGACTGTCATACAGAGTGAAGTAAGTCAGAAAGAGAAAAACAAATATTGTATATTAACTCATATATATGGAATTTGAAAAATTGGTAAATAGAGACACAGACGTAGAGAACAAACGTATGGATATCAAGGGGGAAGAAGGGGTGGGATGAATTGGGAGATTGGGATTGACATATATACACAACTATGTATAAAACAGATAACTAATGAGAACCTACTGTATAGCACAGGGATCTCTACTCAATGTTCTGTGGTGACCTAAATGGGAAGGAAATCTAAAAAAGAGGGGATATGTGTATACGTATAGCTGTTTCACTTTGCTATACAGTATAAACTAACACAGTATTGCAAAGCAACTATACTCCAATAAAAAAAATTTTTTAATAAAAATTTAAAAAATAAAAAATACCAGTGGAATCGGCTAGAGGAGTTGAAGTGGATCGCATCTTGGGAACAGGTCTGAGTGGAGGGAAGAGGTAAGATGAAGTACCACTGTTTTTTATAAGACATTACAACACTTTTACTTGAACTGCAGGCAGATGAATTTTTCATTACATTTGGGGTTAAGCAGCTATGCTAGAGCCGCCTTGTAATGGTTCATTTTCATGATTTACACTTTCAAGTTTATATTTACATTTTCATAATTTTACATTTTACATTTTCCAGAATCTGGCATGCCAGTTAGTAAACAGCCATTTTAAAGGGTGAATTATTTAAACTTACACGTAAGTAAATTATACTTAAAAGGTAATAACTACTTAGAACTCATCACTTCCTAGTTATTTTACTATTGGTATGCTTTACTCCTGGTACACTTTGGGATTATTTATGTCTGCCTGACTTGATGACAGAAACTCTGCTACAGAGCATCTCTGCCCAGCTCCTCACTCCTGACATCACGTTGACGGTCTAAACTGGCCCTGGTGAAAGTATTCACAGCATGGAAATTAGCACATGCTTCATTTCAGAGCTTGATTTATGGCATTTTTATTGTCTAAACATCATAAATTGATGAATAACATGTTAAGAATGAAAAGTTAAATTTTGCCCTGTCTGTAGCTGCTGTATTGTAAACAGCACAAAATGTCTTAAGAAATATTCATCCAGTATTTGAAAACTACTATTTAATTCTTCAAAGAAACCCCCATGAGGGCAGTTCCAGCACACAACTTCACTGTTTCACATTTGACTTACTTGTTAACACAAATGAAAACTGATCAACCAACATTCAAATCACAACTATGCTCACTTGTCAACTGCAAACGTAAACTGGCTGCTGACACAATAGTTCGGCAAATTATCAGTGAAAGCCTTCTGTGACAGTCAATTGACTATCTGGAATTTACAATAAAGAATATTGGACACTCTATTATTATTTGTAAATTAATGCTACACATCCTTTATAGCAATAGAATCTATAATAAACTTTTGTACATAGATAATGCATACTTTTTTCTTATTCAGAAAACCAGTTGTTAAAATATACTAGCACATTAATGAGTTAAAGTATAATTCATTGAGCTCTATTACAAGAAGTCTGTGTTTCCTCACTTTTCTCCATCTAGAATTATGAATAATTTAAAATAAATTTAAATAAATATATTGGTACCACCTTTTCCAAAATTAAAAAACATGAGACTCCAGGTTGAAAGTGACCCACAAAAGATCAAACACAAGAAATGGATGCTGACATAGACCAAGTCCTTAAAAGCAACTTGCCTTATGTTTTAAGAGCCTTGAAAATACTGAAAAATTTTACCAAATAATTATACATTTAAACATATTTCACAATGGAAATTATTAGAAACATGAACAATACCTACATAATAAGATACATTATTATTTGCAAAAGCAAAAATTGTGAGAAAATGAATATTTAAATTAAGTGTTAAAGTAATTATAATACACCTATGTGATAATGAGATTTGCAGATAGTTTTTATGAAATTAGACTCATTTATAGAATTATATTAGCAATGCATAAAAATAATGTATAAAACTCAAATATGCAAAGAAAAACGAATAGAATTTTTTGGAAAAATATCAACATATTTATTATTATTATTGGACTATATGGGGTTTTTTTATTTTTGCATCTTTTCACATATCAGTGATTTCCAAATTTCTCTACCAGCACTTTCATAATGAAGAAAGTATAAGGATTACATAGAAATATTACAAAAGGAAATGGAGTAGGACATTATTAGACCCTTGGAGACAGAACTTGCTATATTCAGAGACCATGAAATGATGAAAGAAATTAGATAAATAGGCAAAAGACATAATCTAGTGATTCATATTTTATAAGAATATGATATAGTAAACAAGCACATGGGAAAATGCCCAATCTCAGATAGGAGCAAAAAAGAAAAGCAGTGTAAAATTAGTAAAATAAAGAATAAGACAATATATGGACAAATTGAAATGAAACAGTAACTTAAAATTCTTTGGAGTAAAAATTGGAATGAGACCTTTTGAATGTATATATATACATTGTGTGTGTGTGTGCATGTATGTGTTTGTGTGCATAAGCACAGACATATACATCTATATACACACCCATCATTCCTAGTCATTGATTGAACAACTTCAGCTCTAGATTTCTACACTAAGCACCCAATTCCAAAACAGATAATGCTTTCTCACGGTGCAAACCAAAATATACTAACAGCAAAAACCAAAAATATATAACAGGAAAATGGCAGGTTGAATCACACACACACACACAAACATACACAGACATATTCACATATGACGGAAATACTATAAACCCAGTTAAAACTGTGTTTAAAATTTTTGATTTAAAATATTTATATCTGAATGGGGAAAAGTAGAGTCTTATATAAAGTTAAACAAAGTGCAAAATTTTACAACCATGTAAATAAAAAAATAATAGCTAATATTCATTAAATACTGTATGTTGAACACTGCTTGATGCTTCATACTTTTAATTTTGTTCAATCCTCACAACTCTATGAGGAGGTAAAGTATTGCTCCAATCTTATATATTTTGGAACTTCATAAACTAAAAATACATATAATAAAAATTGAAATATAACAAATGTTAAAAAAGGATTATGTTTTAGATTATGAGTTTTTCTTATTTTTACTTTTTTGTATTTTTTGCACATCTATAAATGAGAATCTATTATTTTTTGTAACTGGGATAAAAAGCAATGCCCTTTATTTTTTAAATAGGTCAAATAAATACAGTGAACAAACAATAGGAAAATGTTTGATCTCAGATACTAGCAACAAAGAAAAACAAGTGGAGAGAACATGAATAGTGTAACTGTAAATTAAAACACATGACTTGATCAGGAGGGTCAAGAACAAGTATATATTGAAATATCATTGATATGATAATATTTTTAATGCCTATCAACTGTGTAAAAATATTTAAGGTACATCCAAATAAGATAACTTCCAAATCAAACAAAAATAAAACTTTAAAAATCTAAAAAGAAAATCTTCAAGTAATAGAATATTTACCAGATCTGTATCATGAGAGCAATCTCAGCTTTGAAGCAGTAGAAGAAATCACAGTTGGATAAACTAGTGTATTTGAACATAAAATATTTACAAGCTACAGAAGGAAGAAAACAAAACAACCTAAAAAGCAACAGATTAGAAAACATTTTTAATATTACAATTGGGAAAGAATCATATTTTTTAAATGTAATTTTATATTTTTAATTGATCTTTATATTAACATCCCATTAGATATGTGGGAAAAGATTAAAATATTTCACACAAAACTGTATAGAGGTTTACAAATAATAAACAAAACATGAGAGAATATGATCCTAAATAATAACCAAAAATACTAATTAGAACAATAGCTGAGAATCTTGCACTTAATAGCAAAAAATATAGTATAAAAATGATATAAACACCCAACGGATGTAATTATATTGAAACTAGATTATCATAGCTCACTTCAAAGTTTACAGTGTTTTAAGAAAATGTTTTAGCACAAAACAATCTCACATCATTTGATTGTCTACTTCCAGGTAGAGGACTTTGATTTTATGAATTTATTCTAAACCCAGTAAATTTAGTCTCTCATGCTCTTCTCACAGCCACTCTGAAAAATAGGTATTACAATCCCCATTTGGCAAAAGAGAAAGTTAAGTGTCAGAGCAGTGGAGTAAGTCGTCCAATGCACTTATCAGAACTTTATTTCTGCTTCGGGAGATTATGTTTCTTCCACTGATAACATGCAGTCAGCAGACCGCAGGCAGTCACCAGGGATGAACAGAGCTGCAAGCATCACTCCTTGTACCTGCTAGGTCCACCTGCCTGCGTGGATTCGCACGGTTTATCACTTACAGCAGAAACCAAACAGCCTGGTGTCAGTTCCCCACGTCCTTAGTTCCACGGATGACACTGAACCAGAGGGTCCAGATGACAAGCAGCATGCGGGTCACTGGCCGCTGAAGAGCCAATTCTAACTGCAGCCACGTGGTTTATAGCTGCAGCTGTACCCAAGGGGCATGCGGAGGAATTCCAGCGCTTTAGTGACACCGGGGTGCAGATGCCAGGCACCTCCCGCGAGGTAGGGAGGGAGACAGACAACTGCCTTTGACAGCTGCTTAGGGCTGTGTGTCTCCCTGTGCTCCAGAGCTGTTACGCGGCGTCCCGCAAGTCATGAGTCTGGCCGTGGCTAAGCCTCCCTTCCCGTGTGACCGTGTGGAGACAGCAAGATCATCAGGGCACTGCAGCAGAGCTCCTCGTTTTGCTTTCATCTGTCTCCTTTGTGCTTGCTTTTCCCTCATTGATCTATATTCTACTGTTGTTCTCCCCTGGGATAGCTATCTTTCCAGTACTGCCTCCAAAATCAAGAGTGGGACCCAAATCCATTTAGGACCTCTGGGCCTGACCGTGCAGAGCGTAAGCGGAACCGGGATGGCAGGTTGACAGGGCCAGGCTGCTGGCAAGGCTACCAGACACCCCGGAGGGCCACCTGCAGGACTGCAAGGAGCTGCAAGTGTGTATCAAATAGAATCACAGCCAACAATATATCCGATAAGGGGTTAATATCCAAAATCTAATACAAAGAATTCATACAACTCAACATCAAAAAAAGAAACAACCCGACTGAAAAATGAAGAGACATTTCTCCAAAGAGGACATACAGATGGCCCACAGGCACGTGAAACGATGCTCACCATCACTTGTTATCAGGAAAAGCAAATCAAAACCACCATGAGATATCACCTCACATCTGTCAGAATGGCTGTTATCAAAAAACAACAAATAACAAGTGTTAGTGAGGATGTGGAGAAAAGGGAACCTTTGTGCACTGTTGGTGGGAATGTAAATTGGTTCAGCCACTTTGGAAAATCATATGGAGATACCTCAAAAAATTACAAATAGAATTACTGTATGATCCTGCAATTCCATTCCTGGGTATTTACCCAAAGGAAATGAAAACACTAATTAGAAAAGATATGTGTGCCCCTATGTTCATTGCTGCATTATTTATAATAGCCAAGGTATGGAAGCAACCTAAGTGTCCATTAATAGATGAATCGATAAAGATGGTGTGGTATATATATACCATGGAATATTACTCAGCCATAAAAAAGAATGAAATAATGCCATTTGTGACAACATGGATGGACCTAGAGGGTATTATGCTAAGTGACATAATTCAGACAGAGAAAGACAAATACTGTATGATCTCACTTACATGTAGAATGTAAGAAACAAAACAAATGCACAAACATAACAAAACAGAAACAGAGTCATGGATACAGAGAACTAACAAGTTGTTTCCAGAGAGGAGGAAAAGGAGAAGAGAAATAGGTGAGGGAGATTAAGAGGTATAAACTTGCAGCTGAAAAATAAATGAGTCACAGATATGAAATGTGTCATGTGGAGAATATAGTCAATAGCGATAGAATATCTTTGTATGGTGGCAGATGGTAACTAGACTTACCATGTGGTCATTGTGAAACGTATAGAAATATCGAATCACTATGCTTTATAACAGAAACTAACATAGTGTTATAGGTCAATTATACTTCAAAAACAAACAAACAAACAACCTCACAGAGAAAGAGATCAGACTTGTGATCACCAGAGGCAGAGGTTGTGGGGAGGGGGAATTGGATGAAAGTAGTCACAAGGTACAAACTTCCAGTTATAAGATAAATAAGTACAACATAATAAATATAATTAACACTGCTGTATGCTATATGTAAAAGTTGTCAAAAGAATAAATCCTGGGCTTCCCTGGTGGCACAGTGGTTGAGAGTCCGCCTGCCAATGCAGGGGACACGGGTTCATGCCCCGGTCCAGAAAGATCCCACATGCTCATCACAAGGAAAAATATTTTTCTACTTCTTTAATATTGTATCTATATGAGATGATGGATGTTCACAAAACTTGTGACCATCATTTCATGATGTATTCAGGTCAAATCATTATGCTGTACACCTTAAACTTATACATTGCTGTATGTAAACTATATCTCAATAAAACTGGAAGAAAAAAATTAAAAATAAATAGAATCACAGCACTCGAGTGGTGATTCTCCACTTAGAATATAACTAGTGGTTTTAGGAGAAGATTCCCCCATTACTACACCACCAACTCCACATTCCATGGCTGGACCAGCACCCACTGGGTGGGGCTGGCTTTATGCAGGTGCTGCTGTGGGGTAGGTACTGCCATCCGGCTGCTGGATTCTCTCTTTAGCAGCAACCACCAAGCAAGAGGGCTGAGAACGTCTTGAACCAGAAGGTCTCTCACAGTGAGGACCTCTACAATACCTGCTAATGTGGCTTATGTGATAGGACACCTACTAAGATGCTTCTATGGTCAAATACCTGGTAGAGGGACTTCCCTGGTGGCACAGTGGTTAAGACTCCACGCTCCTAACACAGGGAACTAGGTTCAATCCCTGGTCAGGGAACTAGATCCCACATGCATGCCACAGCTAAGGAGCCCTAGAGCCACAACTAAGGAGCCCATGTGCTGCAACTAAGAAGCCAGCAAGCTGCAACTAAGGAGCTCACCTGCCGTAACTAAGATCCAGTGCAACCAAATAAGTAAATAAATATCAAAAAAAAAAAATACCTGGTAGAAAATTCACATAGTTCAAGGGGAAAAAAAGCCCTGAACTTTCTATTTTTCATCTGTGGGCTCTGATGATCAAACTATCAACAGGGACTCACTGGGCAAAGGCACTGAATTGGTTTCCTAGGGTTGCAGTAACACAGGGTCACAAACCAGGGCTTGAAACAACAGACATGTGTTCTCTCATTGTTCTGGAGCCTAGGTGGTTGACATCCAGGTGTGGCAGGGTTGGTTCTCTCTGGGGGTTCTGAGCCCCTGAAGAAGGGGTTGGTCCATGCCTCTCTCCCAGTTTCTAGTGATTGCCAATGTTGTTGGCATCCCTTTGCTTGTAGAGGCACCCCTGCAATCTCTGGCTCCGTCCTCAGATGGTGCAGTAGTCAGAGTCCTCCAGAGAAACAGAACCAACAGGATATATATGCATAAAGGGACTTATTATAAGGAATTCGTTCCTATAATTATAGAGGCTGGCAAGGAGACCCAGGAGAGTCGATGGTGTAGTCCATCAACTAAAGGCTGGCAGGCTTGAGACTCAAAACAGCCTAATTTTCAGTTTAGGTCTGAAGGCAGGAAAAAATCCAATGTGCCAATTCCAGGCAATCAGGCAGGAAAAATTCCCCCTTACTCGGTGAGGGACAGACTTTTAGTTCTAGTCAGGGCCTCAGCTGATTGGGCGAGGCTCACCTGCATTGGGGAGGGCAATACGTTACTCAGCCTACCTACCTAAATGTTAATCTCATCCAAAACACCCTCACAGACACCCCAGAATAATGTTTGATCAAATACCTGAGCACCCTGTGGCCCAGTCAACTTGACACCTAAAATCAACCATCACCCATGGTATTCTGTGTGTCTGTGTCCAAATCTCTCCTTCTTATAAGGGCACCAGTCAGTGGATTAGGGCCCACCCCAATTCATTATGACCTCATCCTAACTTGATTACAGCTACAAAAAATTAATTTCCAAATAAAATCATATTCACAAGCACAGGGGTTAGGACTGGAACATGTCTTTGAGGGACACAATTCAACCCAAAACAGGTATCAATAGATGAAATAGATGCCTTGATTTCTGGTAGATCACATACTCATGGAACAATAGACCTTGACTGGAATCAGTTGACAATTTTGTAGAAAAATAGGAGACAAAAGTCATCTATGCTCTGGCCCTCTTGTAACGGGCTGGCATCCATAGTGAGGGAGTTAGTTCTGAAGATGTTAGATTGAATTTGGTCTGGATACAAGATTGTCTAGCTCCTACAATGTTAAAGTGATGACTTCCAATCAGACAAGCAATTTCCCTTTCCTAAAAGAGTGAGGGTAGAAAAATGAGGGGGAAATAACCAGTAGTTATCGCTGGTGGGGGTGTAAAATGGCACAATTACTTTAGAAAACTGTTTGGCAGTATCTACTGAAGTCCATGACATCGCCCTGCCCTCCTAGACATATACCCAAGAGACATGAGTGTGTCCACCAGAAGACACGCACATTTGCCAAGAACTGGAACAGCCCAAATTTTCACCAACCAGAAAACCAATGAATATATTGTTGTCTATTCATGCAATAGAATACATCCCAGCAATGAAAATAAAAGAGCGAACTAGTAGTAGAGCAACAACATGGATGGATCACACAGACATCATATTGAGCAAAAGAAGGCATACGTAAAGGACTTAAAAACGTGTGGTTCATGCATGCGCAGTTCAAAAACAGGCAAAACTAACACAGGGTGACAGATCAGCAGTACCTCCTGGAGGGAGTATTGAGTGGAAAGGGCCAAGGGAATCTTCTGGAGCGACAGACATGCTCTGTATCTTGGCGGTGGTTCTGTGTGGTTCTGTGCATATGTAAAAATTCAGTAAGCTGTACACAAGACTCACACACCTTACTGCATGTATTTCATAACTCAGTAAAAAAAAAAAACTAAACTAAAGAATGAATATCTTGAAGCCCTACTATGTGACAAGCATTATTCTAGGTCCAGCAGTAAAATAAAGTCTCTGCTCTCATGGAACTTACATTCTAGGGAAAGAAGATATTTCATAAACTAATAAACAAAAACAAATGAACAAGATGTGTGTGTGAGAGAGAGAGTGTGTGTGTAGAAACAGGGACAGAGACAAAGAGACAGAGAGATAATGAGTGGGAGAGAGTGAAATGGTGGTAGATATTGAATACAAGTGAAGTACACAAGAAGAGATAAAAGGACAGTGCCAGGAGAAGTGACCCTATGCATCAAGTGGTCAGGAAAAGGCTCACTGATGAGGCACCAGGTAAGCAGAGGCCTGAAAGGAGTGTGGAGGCAGCCAGAATTCTCTCCAGGTGGAACAGCATTGAGGCTGAAGGAACAGCACATGCTAAGGGAAACAGGAAATGCTCGAGGGATGGCAGGGAGGGCGATATGAGTGGACAAGAGTAGAATAGTGAGATCCATGAGGATGTGACAGAAATGGTGAGATTCTGGGACTATTTTGAAGATAGAGCCAACAGGATATGCTGATGGATTTGAGGTAGGATTTGTAAAGAGAGAGATTTTTATTTTGGTCTGATCATCTGGAATCCTAAAGTTCTCTTTTACAGATGTGAGGAATATGGAGTGGGATGCAGGTTTGGAGATGAAAATCCAGAGTTCAATTGAATTCTACTAATCTGCGATGCCTGTTAGGTTTCCAAGTGCTGTGCTCAGGCAGGCAGCCAGATACACGTGTCCAGAGCTCAGGGGAGTGGTCTGCACTGGACACTTCCATTGGTAAGTTCATGGTGTAGATTTGATTTTTTTAAATAATGGGACTGGATAAGATGGACAGAGGGATCTTGGGGGCTAGAAGGGTTGGAAACTGTTGGATTTTTTAAAAGGCCCTATAGAATTATCTGACTCCTTAAATTATGTGCCTGCATGATTTTGATAAAACAAAAACTATAAATAAATGTAATAGTAAATATAGTCTCATAGTTAAATAATTTCTGTACACATTATATCCATACCTTCCCTCCAAGCTCATTTTTCTTCTTACAGAAATACATCTCGATATGTTTTAGCAATTGTCAAACCTCTTAGTCTTTTTATATCTAAAAATGTCTAAGTTACCCTGAATGATAATTTAGTTGGTATAATAGGATATTTAGTAGGAAAATTCAAGGTACCAATGTACAAAGTGGGTTCTAAGACAGATAACCCTTTAAGATGTGAACAATTTTACAGGAAACAGCTCAGCAATGGTTGGACAACCTTTAAAATATCACATGAGAAACAGTGGGGAGGAGCTTCACTGTGTCCTCCCCCCATACCCCCGGCAATGGTGGGGGTCAGTGGTGCCAACTCCTCAGATCGAGTTCCAGTTGGGTGACGTGGGAAGTTTCATATGTGGGCTGTGAAGTATGGTGGACATGGCGAACTGGCTTCTGAATCCTGCCTGTGAAATCTGAAGAGCTCGAGACAGCAGTCTAGCTGCTGAGAAAGAGGGGACCGTGGTGGGACCAGCCAGCACCCCCAGCGCTTGTCAGGACAAAGGGGAGCATGCACTTAACCCATGGACCAAATGTGGGCGGCACCCTGAGAGCACTGGCGTGAGTCCTCTGAGGTCTGGCTTCCAGTGGGCAGGGGGTCTCAGCACCAGAAGCTGGAGGTGGATCACTGGATTCTTAGAGGCCAGAGGACAGAGGGTAAAGAACAACACAGGTCATGTGGGTCAGGCCCATGCAAATCAAGCCAGCTTCCAACATTACTCAGGCCCAGAAAGTGCAGAGCCAGCCCTGATCAAGTCCAGGGAAATTTTCCTGTTCCCCTCCCTGACCTCCCCTCTCCAGCAACTTCAGAGTAATTTTGAATGAAGGGGAATTAGGAACTTTAACTGGGGGATGGAACTGGACGTCCCGGTTTGAATGTATTTCACATCTTAAAGTGCTCATAAAACTTTATTAACCTAAGAGTGCTCAGAAGCATCATGGGTCTGCTCACTTTGAGAGAGAGAAGTGACTTCCCTCACTGACAATATTTTAAAGGAGTTGGAAGAGCAAGAAAACTTGCAATTATGTCGTCCTCCCATCTGGGCTTGTCTAGCATACAGGTAAAAGTAGCTACATCAGCACACTGAAAATACGATCCCTGTTTACCAAGCCTACAATTGCCATCAGTAGACTATTGGTCATTGCCCTCAGGATGCATATTAGATTTTCTTTACAGTCTTATATTCTGCAGTAGGTTATGTGTCTGGATGTGGATTTGTTTTTTTAATCTAGCTTGGAGAGCTTGGGCTGCTCTCTGGATCTCAGGTCTCAAGTGGTTTTGTTTCAATGCTTAAAATATTGTGTCCTCATCATTCCTTCTATTTCCTTATTCTGGAACTCTCATCATATCCATATGGTGTATTCTCTGTCCATTTTCCAGGTCCCATTACTATTATCTCACAGTCTGGGCTCCAGCTCTCTGAGCAGCACTCTGAGACAATCTCTCAGTACCAACTTCTGTTCACTGCTTCACTATTCAATGGTGTCTGGTCTAAAATCCTTCCCATCTACCTTTTTAAAATAGTTATATTTCTAACTGATTGATTAATTGATTCTTCTTTATATCTTGCTGCTTTTACCTTTTCTACTTTTTAACATAATATTGGTCACATTTTTATAGATGCCATTCCTTCCTATATCTTTTTACATCTTAAATGTGATTATTGCAAATATTTAGCAAACAACTCCAGATAATTTTATCTCACTTCTTGATTTTTTTCTTCTCTTTTTATCCTTAAATATTTTATGCATTTTATAAATTTTTGTAAGCTTGTGTTTGGGGAATTTTTCAGTTTCTTTTTTTTAATTGGCTTTCATTTTCTCTTTGTTGTTTTTCCTGTATACTTCTTCCTATGTAGAGATTTTTACGTTGTCTTCCAGATACCAGTTTAGAGAAAGGTAGTTTTAGGACTCTTAGTCCATATTCATATTGGGGACAATGCTATTTTGTCAATGCTATTAACCCAGGAGGTACCTTGGCTCAGGTGTAGGCGTGAAACTGTGTCTTTGTTCAGCTGCCTTCCCAGGCCAAGATCTTCTATAATGAAACTTTATTTGTATTTCTCTATCTTCTTTCATGAGAAAGAGGGTTCACCCCTCATCTGGTTTCAAGCTGTGAGCCTGGTTCCAGAATTTTTACCCAATAGGTGCTAAACCCTCACTATTGTTATACTCATAGCCACAGTCCAATAACCTTTGCCATCAACATTGCTCTATTTTGTCTTTTTACATTTTATCTATTATTGTTTTGGGTTGAGGATATGTGGTGCACCAAATATTCCACTTTGACCAGAATCTCCTTATCTATTCTAACTTATTGAATAAACACTTGGTTTATTGATTTCATCTCTTTGTTTAAAAACAAAAGCAGTCCCATGTAATGTAATATGACAAGAAAAGGAACTAAAGAGTATACTAACTGGGAAGGAAGAAATAAACTTTTTTTTCGTAAATAATATGATCGTCCATGTAGAAAATCCAAAAGAATCAACAAAAATCTCCTGGAATGAATAAGTAATTACAGTAAGCTTCTAGGGTACAAGGTTAACATACAAAAGTCAATCACTTTCCTATATACCAGTAAATGAACAAATGGAATTTGAAATTAAAAACACAATACCACTTACCTTAGCACTTAGTATAAATCTAACCAAATATGTACAAAATCTATTTGAGGAAAACTACAAATCTCTGACAAATGAAATCAAAAAACTAAATAAATGGAGAAATAGTGCATGTTCATGGAAAGGAAGACTCAAGATGTCAGTTCTTCCCACCTTGATCTATAGAGTCAATGCAATACCAGTCAAAATCCCAGCAAGTTATTTTGTGAATATAGATATACTTATTCTAAAGCTTATGTGGAGAGGCAAAAGACCCAAAATAACCAACACAAGATGGAAGTAGAAGAGCAAAGTTGAAGAACTGACACTACTCAACTTCAAGTCCTAGTATAAGCTACAGTAATCAAGATTGTGTAGTATTGTCAAAAGAATAGACAGGTAAATCAATGAAACAGGATAGAGAGCCCACAAATAGACCCTCATAAATATAGTCAACTTATCTTTGACAAAGGATCAGAGGCAACACAATGAAGCAAAGATGTTCTTTTCAACAAATGGTGATGGAAGAGCTGGATGCCCACATGTAAAAAACAAACAAATAAATCTAGACTTTACAACCTTCTTAAAAGTTAACTCAAAATGGACCACAAACATATTTGTAAAATGCAAAATTATAAAACTCCTAGGATATAACATGGGAAAAAGTACAGAGGGCCCTGAGTTTGGTGATTGCGTTTTTCTTTAGACACAATGCCAAAGGCACAGTCTATGAAAGAAACAATTGATAAGTTGGACTTCATTAAAATTAAAATTTTTTGTTCTGCAAAAGACACTGTCAAGAGAATAAAAAGACAAGCCAAAGACTGGAAGAAACTATTTGCAAAGACACATCTGATAAAGTACAGTTATTTTATTTTATTTATTTTTTTACTAAATTTTATTTATCTATTTATTTATTTTTAATTTATTTTTGGTTGTGTTGGGTCTTCGTTGCTGCATGTGGGCTTTCTCTAGTTGCAGCAAGCGGGGTCTACTCTTCGTTGTGGTGCACAGTCTTCTCATTGCGGTGGCTTCTCTTGTTGCGGATCATGGGCTCTAGGTGCATGGGCTTCAGTAGTTGTGGCACACAGGCTTCAGTAGTTATGGCTCACGTGCTCTAGAGTGCTGGCTCAGTAGTTGTGGCACATGGGCTTAGTTGCTCCGCGGCATGTGGGATCTTCCTGGACCAGGGCTCGAACCCGCGTCCCCTGCGTTGGCAGGCAGACTCTTAACTACTGTGCCACCAGAGAAGCCTAGTACTGTTATTTTAAATATGCCAAGAACTCTTAAATTCAACAAGAAAAAAATCTCATTAAAAAAAAATGAGACAAAGTCATTAACAGACACCTCACCAAAGAAGATACACAGATGGCAAATCAGCATATGAAAATGTTCTCTACATTATATCAGGGAAATGAAAATTAAAACAATGAAATACCACTATACACCTATTAGAATGGCTAAAATCCAGACCACTGACAACATCAAGTGCCGGTGAGGATGTGGAGTAACAGGAACATTCATTGCTGGTGGGAATGCAAAGTGGTTTGGCTGCTTTGGAAGACAATTTGGCAGTTCCTTACAAAAGTAAACATAGTCTTACAGTATGATCCAGTAATAGCACTCCTGGGTACTTAACCAAGGAGCTGAAAACTTATGTCTACATACACACACACACAAACTGTACAAAGATCCTTATAGCAGCTTTCTTAATAATTGCCAAAACTCGGAGGCAACCAAGATGTTCTTCAGCAGGTGAATGGATAAATAAACTGTGATATATCCAGACAATGGAATATCATTCAGTGCTAAAGAGAAATTTGCTATCAAGCCACGAAAAGACAGGGATGAATCTTCAATGCATATTACTAAGTGAAAGAAGCCAGTATGAAAAGGTGACATACTGTATGACTCCAAATCTATGACATTCTGGAAAAGGTAAAACTATGGAGACAATAGATCACTGGCTGCTATGGGTTGGTGGGAAGGAGAGATGAATATGAAGCACAGAGGATTTTTAGAATAATGAAACACTCTGTATGATACTATAATGGTGGATGTGTCAATACACATTTGTCCAAACCCATAGGATATACAATACCAAGAGTGAACCCTAACGTAAACTGTGGACTTGGGGTGATAATGACATGTCGATATCAGTTGTGACTGATGTACCTCTGTGGTGGGGATGTTAATGGGGAAGACTGTGTGTGGGAAGAGGGTATATGGGAAATCTATCTTCTCAATGCTGCTGTGAATCTAAAACTACTCTGTAAAAAAAGTCTAAAATAAAACAAAAAAAACCCAGTTATTTTAGGGTTCAGACCAAACCTGATTTATCAGACCAAATCAGATAAATTTTTATACAGTCTTTTCATTAACATCATTTTCTCAGTAAGTGATGATTATATTTTTTTATTTCCTCTTCGACCAAAGAGTTATTTAGGAATTTTTGCTTCTTTTCCATCGAAAATATGAATCAGTGAATAAATCACCTCTTTTTCTAATTTTAAATCTTTTTTTTCAGCTATTCTATATATGCATTTCTCACTCTGTGAACCATGAAAGAAAAGTCCCAAGTCATCAAAGTCCCTATTAATCTGTTCTCAGGAAGAAAAACACGAGAAATCCTACCTCAGCAAGCTTCATAGCTGTTTCCTATGTTTCACTGCTAACAAGATCCTGGCTAAAATTCCCCACAGCTGACAATATAACCAATAAAATAATATGATATTTTTAAATAATACATGCCTCCATTCCATAATGTTAGCTTTATGCTGTTTTTTCTTTATCTTATACATACTCTGACAATTCAAATTGAGAGGGGAAACGAAAATACTTCAGGAGACTTATTTAATGTCCATTTTATTAAATTCACACTCAATCCACTAAGACATTCTAGACTGTGCCTCAGAGCCAGAACCTACTTGGGGCAAATTTTTATATTTTGATCCTACTTCACATTGTTAGATCCAGTAAATATACATTGAGGAAACAGGAACATTAAATGAATTTAAATCTTATTTCAGCTGCTGACTTAATCTGATAAACGTGCACCCCTCTTAAGACAGTGAAGTAAAAGTTGAAATAGGCTCTGTGATTTGTGAGGTAAAAGGATATGCTAAAGGCACTGTCAGCAGGGATGCCGGTCACTCCAGCCTGTCTGCCAGCAGCTTTGTCTGAGTCATTTGGTGTGCAAGCACCTCGGTGGCCAAAATGAACTGATAAGAAGGAGAGAAAGTTAGAACTGAGCTTGATAGAGGTTTGGAAGAAAAGCAACTGGGTGCCAGAGAGGTGCCCCTCTGGACAGTACTTGATTCAAGAGCATCAGATTTACCTGTGAGCTTCTTAGAAACACAAATACGTGGACCCTTCCATGACCTATTGAATCAGAATCTCTGGGGATAGAGCCCAGAGAACTGTGTGTTAAAAGCTCTCCTGGAGATTCTTCTGCACTAAAGCTTTGCATAAGTAGAGTAAAGCATAAGATTCTTGTGCATTACTGTTTGAGAACCACTGAGGTGGAGGAAGAGATTCAATTAGGCAAATTGGGTAGAAGAAGAAATTCAAGGAAAAATAATTGTCCCTATTAATTGAGGAAACACATATAAATACTTACGTGGCTCCTAGGATTGATGTAGTCATAGCAAGATCATAGTTCACAGCTGGTAGTGGAGAGATCCAGAGAGGAGGTATAGACTTTTGATTGTCAGAATTATTGGCCCAGACAAGCTAAGTGATATTAACAGTTTTAATCTACTCCCAACATGGAACTGGATTGTTAACCACTTAAACCAAAATTTGAGTCTGGTCATAAAGGTTAGAATCAAATTAGAATCTAATACAATCATTAGATAAATAGGGCAGGGGAGAAATGAGCATTGCTGTGACACATGCTACACAGATGTCTGGAGCGAATCCCCAGCACGTAAACAGAGTCCAGGTCCCACAGGATGGGTGGATTTCTTCTCTGCTTTGGTCTGCACTGACTTAAACTGGTTCCATCAAGACAATGCCTGGCAGGTGGAAAAATGAAACAATAGTGGAGGACATGGGAAAACTACGCTGACTGTAGCATTTAAATCCAAGATCCTAGCAAAATCTTAGTCCCGGGAAAACCAAGATGTTTTGTCACCCTACAGCCAAGTAAGTTCTGATTTTCTAAGGAAAATATAACATTTATAAGATACTCTTTGTTATCTTGGCACCTCGTTAAGTCAATTAAAATATTACTTCGATAATAATTTTTAAATAATTCAAGATACTCATGTGCTTTGGAAGTGTATTTCCAGAAATTCGTGTAACGGTTTATAGATTGTGAACCCAAAACAATGAAAGGCCATGTGAAGCTGTGTGCTATAGGGTTTTTTTTTTGAAATACCACTATTTTAAAAAATGAAAAAGGTCATATTTTAATCAAGCGTTGATTAATGGTTGCTAGGTGGGACACCCGGAGTGACGATGCTGTTGAAACCTTTGAACAGATGTGTTGTGAGTGAATTATGAAGTGGCTGAATGAGTCACTGAGTCACAAAACTTATGGGCACATAAAATGACTCCAAATAGGTGCAGAGTAAAGCAACCGACTCTGATCTCTTTGGGCAAATTTGAGGGCTTACGTCAGCTTATTCAGAACACTTGTAAAGAAACCCAATTCCCCTTCACTTGAAAAGACAGCAGGTCCGGGGAGCATGAAGTGTAGGGACATGCTGCTGCTGAAAGTCCAGGGAAAACTCGGAGTTAAATCTGAGGCTGAAGAGGAGGCGTTGGCTGGGGGAGAGTGTTCCACATGGAAGAGAGTATGTGGTGAAGGCACTAAAGTAGGGGAAAGGATGCACTTTTGAGGGACAGAGAACTCTTCAAATATGGCGGAGCACATAGAGTAAGGAGGAGAGCGGCACGAGCTGAGTTTGGAGACCTTGGGGGGACTTTGGAGGCCATTTAAGAGCGATGGGAAGCTGGTCCAGTTCCTTCCACAGCAGTTACGTGAGGACACAGGATGTCTGGATCCCTCACGCTTGAGAGGATGTGGGGGACCTGGCAGGAGGTGATGGTGTTCAGGTGAGTGACAATGAGATTGGACGAGCGTGTGTGCGTGCTGGGGTGGGAGCACGCAGATATAGAGGAAGAGAGAAATTAATCAGTTCACATATTCAGATAAACAAAAAACCTTCCCTGAAAATAAATTCTCTTTAATATTTCAGTGACTTAGTGATTTCTCATCCTCAGCGTCATAGTTCTATTTGCCCTGGTATCTCCTTTGCTCCCTCTGTCTCTCTCTCTCTCTGTCGCTCTGTCTCTCTGTGTGTCTCTCTGTCTCTCTCTCTCTCTCTCACACACACACACACACACACACTCATTGCCTCTCTTCATACATACGGCGATTTTATTTCCTGTTGAATGCTCTAATTTCACCATCAAATTCAGCCATTACCCAACTATCTCTCTTTTGCATCCACTTCATCAGAAGGCAAGAGGTAGATTGTAAATAAAATATTTATTTATTCTTTTTACACTTAGTTCTTTATTCCATATCAAAACTATTTCAGTGTATGGTAGAAATGAGTATCTATCTTTTTTTAGTCCAAATACTTGGCCAGTTTTTCCAAATCCCTGTACTGAATAGCCTCTCTCTTCATCTTTTGTTTTATGCACAGTACTTATATAAACCAGGATTCTTTTAGGTCTGCTTCGTTACAGTAGCTTGCCTGCTGGTTCTTGTACTACCATCTTATTGTTTTAATTTTTAATATTGCCTTAGCTAGTCTCATCTGTTTATTTTCCAAAGACCTTTAGAAATATTGAATCATTGTTAAAATTAGATTCAAATTGCATTAAACCAACAAATCATTTAGATCCAATGATAGTGGTGTCTAATTTATAATATTTCATATTTTCAGCCATAAACTATTTATTTCACTTTGTCTTATTCTTTTTAGTAATAATTTTTACTCACATTTCTTATTCTTGGATAGTATAGGCTTGTGCTGCCGTTGTTATTTTTCCAGTACACTTTATATCTGGCCATTCTATTCATTAAGCCGTTTAACAAATGTTTATTAATCGTGAACCAAGTGGCAGGCACTGTATGTAATAGGTGCTGATGAACAAGACAAGTATTTTTTGAAGAGAGTTCAGATGTGCTCTGGCATGTATAACAGGAGTGCTTACCTAATCTCAAGACATTTCTTAATGAAATGATGCTTAAACTAACTTATCACAAATGGACCCCTAGGTGGCATTTTTGAAATCTGCATGGGTAATTGTAGTTGTCACAATAAATGGGGTGCCTCTAACATTTTGTGCAGTGTGGTTTCTTACTGACATTTTGTATTCAAGGAAGTCTAGTCACTAAGTACAAGGATTACAAAATCAGATTGGAGGCCATGAGGGGGTGTAGATAGAAGTAACTGAGGATTTCTGGAATGAGCATATGGATATCTAATATTAAAACTCAGGAAAAGCTATAGTCATTGCAAGTAGGCATCACTGGCACAGGAATAAACAGAGCAGTGAAATGACCAAATACACAGTGGATTCCTGTAGAGTATAAAGGTGTCATTTTTAATCAGTGGGGGAAATATGATTGATCAATCATGCTGAGATAATCATCTAACAGTGTGGAAAAATTAAATTTGATTTTTTTCCCTTAGAACCAAATTCATCTAAATGAATCCTAAATAGATTAGAAATTCAAATGGAAAAAAAACATACAAGGGCAAGAATACAGATAAGTATAATAAAATATTTTTGAAATAGAGAACTTATTTTAAAGCATATTATCAAAGAAAAAAGCTCAAAGGAAAAGATTGATAGTTTTGACGATTTAAAAATTTGAATGTCAAAAATACATCATATTTGAACTGGATATTAGGTGATATAAAATTGTTGTTAATTTTATTAAGTGTAGCAAATGGTATATGGTTATATATATATACGTTTTATTTATATAATTCAATATTTTTACAGATACATTTGGAAGTATTCAGGGGTGATGTATTATGATTTCTGAAATTCATTTGCCAATGGTTTAGGGAAATATATAGAGAACACACCAAATAAATAGGGAAAATTGTTCACAGTTGTGAAGACAGGTAGAGACTATACAAGTATTCATTGTGTTAGTTCAGTGCTTCTGGATGTTTGAAAATATTAACAGTAGAGTTTTGGAAAAATACACTGTAAACAAAATGAAAAGGCAAATTATACACTGAAAAATTTTATTTGCAACTTACTGTGCCAGCGAACCAAAAGAAATCTTGCCTTAGCATGAAAAGTTTTGGCCATTTACCATAAGAAAAATCTGTCCTTCCTTCCTCCAGGAAAAAACTTGGAAACTGACATCAGAGGACTGCTGTACCAACAGACTCATATAGAAGTTATAATCAACAGAAAAAACAGAAGTATGAGGTAAAAATAATTATAGCTTGCTCTGTATCAGAAAATGTTCTCATGCTGGCTCTGCTGTGTTTCTGCTGGAGTGTAAAGGAAGTGCAACTTTCTACCCAGTCAAGAACGGAAAAGCTGTAATTGGATACCATCGCTGGCAATCATCCCACAAACTAAAGAGGGAGGTGCGTCCTTCATCCAGGGAAAATGTAGTGACTAGATTGTGTCGACAAAGGTTTAACAACTGACCAGCCTCATCTTTGTCCTCATCTCCTAAGATACAATGGATCTAGGAAACAGATCAAAGAAATATACCTTGCCAACAGAAAGCTGTAGAACCACTGCAGATTGTACTCAATCATAAATACTATTTGTCCAGAAAGTAAACGGGACTTAAGAACTAAAAATAATAAAAAAAAAAAAACCTCTTCTGACTAATGTCACCCTCTTGAATTCTCTCTGGCTGAAACAGACAGGACATAGAAAAGGTTAACTTTGTAAAAAAATATATAAAGAGCTCTTACAAACCAAGAAGAAAAATATTTTTTAAGAATAGAAACGTAGGGAAAAGTCAGAATCATGAAATTCACAAAGTAATAAATACAAATGCAAGTAAACAAATAAAAAACAAGCTCAATCCTACATTATTCAATGAAAAGCAAATTATAGCAACCAAAAAATATATAATTTTTATCTATCAAAAAGGCATACATTCTTGAAAGGATGATAATATATAGCAATAGACATTTCTTATATACTATTCATATATGACAGTTGTAGACATAAATTTGAAAAAGGCATTTGGAAAACTATCTTTAGCAGGAAAAAGGCATGAATGTGCATAAATATGCATCTATGTAAAGCAATAGCTGATTAGTGAAATAAATTCCGGTACATTCCTAAGATGCAGTCAAGAAAATGAAGTTGAATTAAAATATTTGTAATTTAAGCAAGTAAATACATGTAAACTCTGATTCTAATTTTAATTTTCATGTGTAGGCAGAGAAAAAACTTTGAAGGTAGTCACACCAAGTCCCCTCTGCAGTGGAATTCTGAGATATCACCCCCTTTTTTTGGTGTGTTTATTCATTTTCCATGAGTATGAATAACTTTCGTAATTTAAAAAGAAGAAACTGATGTGAAAACAGGGGCTCATGCAGCTACCCTAACTTAACAAAAATCAAATTGGTGATTAATGGTAAAACCAAAATTCAAACATGTATGGTTTTCCCTCTAAAGTCCATGGTTTTATTACTATGACATTTAACTAGCTAGTTGAAAAAATATATATTAAATTTAAACGGCGGGACCAGAATGTACAAGACTCTTGAAAGCACACAGGGTGGCCTTCCTGGGTGGATGGATTAGAAGCGTCCCCTTCCTCCTGGATGATCCTGCTCGGTGCCAAGGCCCCCAGCTCTGACCAGTGGATGCCCCAGCTGGCGCCTTTCTGCTGTACACACTGTACCACCAATGGGCTTGGGAACAGGAGAGACCTGCAAGGTCACTCAAAGGACACTGGATTTAAGATTTACAATCTCTTCAAGTTCCCCGTTCCCTCAGAAAATAGGAGCAGAAAATAACTCAGAACTTCACTGGCACCAAGTAAGATTCTCCTGAACTCTGGGGGAGCAAAGTTCTTTATCGTATGAAGTGTTAATTATGTACCTCCTGCTGCACTGAGAGAGAAGTAAATGACAAGGAGCAAAAGCAAGAGAGCAGATATTCATCAACCAAGGCAAGGATGAGGGAGCATTTCCTAATAAGCAATAATAGACATTTAATAGGACTTGAAAATCAATATTTCTCTACAGTGCTGAAGCAATTCAGTTAAGATGAAAAAATATATAAATATGAGCTTTTTGTTTAAAGATGTGTGCAGCTGCATTCAAAGTAAGAAAAATTTATAAGAGATTCTGTGAAGTAACTATAAATATGGAGTTCTAATAATACAAGGTGGCCCACAAAATGTATAAGGAATCTAAGGTACTATGACTTAAACAAGGGATACACGATATTCATCTTAGAAAAATCTTTCCAACTTTAGGTTGATCATACAGTATTCTGTTTCCAAAATCATGATTCAGTCATTTCATTTCTATGCTTCTGGCATTGTTTTAACAGCATGGCCAAAATTATACCATGTGGTTTGTCCCTCTATTCAAAATCTGATTTTTTTTAGTATATCTAAGGGGCTTGGGTTATAGCCAGAAAAGTTACATCCTCCAGTAGCTCCCAACCAGATTTCCCCCAACCTTCTCACATGACTTGCCTGTATTAATTCCTCGACAGCATTGTCTGTGGTCTGACATTCGGGTGTGCATGCCCCATTCTCACCCCACTCTGCTCTATAATTAGCTTAAGAGGTTCCCCTGGATAGAACCGGACATAGGGTTCGTTATGTGGTCAGCTCCCAAATTTTATCACTTACTCTCTCTCTGTTCAAGGATGATGTGATGGTTAATTTTATGTGTCAACTCGACTGGGCCATGGGGTGCCCAGTTAAACACTGTTTTGCAGGGTATTTGTGAAGGTGTTTCCAGACGAGGTTAACACTTGAATGAGTAGTCTGAGTAAAGCAGATTGCCTTCCCAGGCAGGCTGTGCTTCTTGTCCTATATTTTTCTAAGTAATTATTTTCTAAGAGTAGCCTTTGGTAATTCTGTGAGTCTGAATGTTTAATTGAGCTTAAGAAGAAGACTCTTTGTTGGGTATTGCAGTACCATCTGAGCATAGCACTCTTCACCAGGATCTTAACATAGCTCACTACTGGAACCCCTACAGACCACATTGGTGACTCTTAAGTTGGTGAGTACATGCCTTAGAGGATGCTACTTCTTGCTGCCTGCTTCCACACTGTCAGTATGCCATGCAGGCTGGTCTTTGTGCTGGTTGATGGTCACTCCAAGTCACATTTCTGCTTCTTGTGGTAGGGCTATCTCTGCTCCTGTCTGGAGAACTTGCAGCTGTCTTGAGAAATAGCCATCCCTCCACAGTGACAGGAAATTAACCATGGTTATTGTAAAATCTTTACCTATAAGTTCAATGTCTCAATCACTTATGGTTTTATTTTTACTGTCTGACATTACTTTTAGTTATCACTCACTTGATCTTGTTTCCCAACATGCCTGGTGATTTTGTTTGAATGCCTGAATTTTCAATTTAATAACTACATTTTTGCATTTCTAGAAATCCCACTGGCTACTTTTTAAATCTCTGTTTTTTGCATTGTCTTTTTCTTTGGTTATAATGCCTTTTCCTTCTTTTACATTTATAATTATTTTAAAATAGAGTTTTAAAATAAAGTAATCAACATTCCACTTGTTTGACTTTCAGATTATCCCTTATTTAAAGTTCTTTAAGTACTATATTTTGAATTGTTTCTTAATTAATTTCCTTGTACACTTTATTAATTATGATATGCTCAGTTATGCCATGGAAGCATATAATCTCCAAATTTAAATGATTTTAAGATGCATATCTATCAGGCCTCAGGTTCAAGTTACTAAGACAGTGTCCTCAGTATGAGGGCTCAGAGTTGCATCTTCATTATCAACATATATGCTTTCACAATCAATCACCAAGGTAGAATGAGAGTATTACAAATAATAGCACATACACTCTGAAATGCTCCCAGCAAGAAATGACACATGTAATCTCCACTCACAATTTGTTAGCCAGTCGTGCCATTCACATGGCATTCAAGGGAATGGGGAAATGCATTAATACTGAATACATAACGGGAAACACCCAGAAATGTTGGTGAGCAGCCTTAGGAAACTACCATCTATGGTGACTAATGTTTTATTGTTAGCTCAACTTTTGGGGTTACTTTTTTTCTGTGGGCACTCTGTACTCTATAAATGTGAGGTGCCCGTACGGAGAAGATTTGTGTTAATTTCTGCCTGATATCCCAAGGATTTTACAGATATTACAGTTTTGTGTTAATTTTTCAGCTTTGGTTTTCTTACAAATTATTGGCTCCATGCCCATTGGTTGCCCAGGTTTAGTGTTTCAATATTTCACTAGGTTGTTCAGGTAGAAATTTTAGACCCTTTACATGAAAAATGCAGCAGTCTGTTTCCATTCTCTACCCTTCCTCTCCCTGGACACCTTCAAACCCTGGCCTCTAGCCTTTAAAGCTTATATCCTGTTGGATGTCTTTATAAACCACTGTAGCATCACTTTACACACTTAACGTGCTTTAAATTTTATCCTCTTTATTTGTGTCACTGGAAATTTCCTGGCTATGCATTCAAAAATTTGTCAAAGTTTATTCTGCATATTTTATGTTTTGTCTGGGTTATTTAATCTGCCATGTTGCCAAAAACACAGGTGCTGTGTACTTGTTTAATTGTCGATCTTTTCTACAACACTATAATTATCACAAAGATAGGAACCATGTCAATTTATGGACTCCATCTCCATTTTGTTTCCCAGGGCTCAATAAATGTTTGCCATCTGAGAAATAAACAAATATTACCACTCTAGGGTAACAGATAGTGTTAATGAAAGCAGCCATTAACGCCTTCTGTTCGTGTACATGTATGCCTCTCATCTCATCAACAAAGGAAATCTGTCTTCCCTCCCTTGAATCTGAAGTGGTCCTGTGACTTGACTTGTCCAATAGAAAACAGTGGAAGTGATGTTCTGGGGCTTCCAAGCCCAGGCCTGAAGGGGATTTCAACTTCCACACTCTTCTCCTAGAGCTCAGCCATTTGGATGTAAGGAAGCCCAGACCAGAGCCCTAAATGGAGCTTGGCCCTGTAGAAGGAGAGGGCACCTTAGATATCCCCCCGACCAAGCTTTCAGCTAAATGCATATGTATAATAGACCTTATGCAGAGAACCACCCAACTGAGCCCTGGCCCATGAAACTGTGAGAAATAATAAATTGTGTTGTTTAGGCCACCAAATTTGGAAATGGTTTATTACCTAACAATAAATAACTGAGACACTTGGCTAACAAACAGTGATTGGATGTGCCACTGAAGGAGACAGCGGAGGAGAACTGGACACTTACTTAAAAATTACATTTTTTAATTTTTAAGGGAAAATTTCTAGAAAGTAGAATGACTGTCTTTAAGGTAACATGACTAAAAGAAAAAATTTGAATTTAATTAAACAATTTGGAAGTTTTAAAAACTTCTAAAACTCAGAGGCATTGGTCTTTTCTTGGGTTGAAAGGTAAGCAGTTAATCATTTTGACTTTGCCAACTGGTTTCTGAAAAGATTTGCTGAATTTGAGGTTGGTTTTATTATATGTGCATCACTTCTCAGAATTTCTTAAGAAGAAGAAGAATATAACGTACAGATTTCCAGCTGAGGAAACCCACCAAGGGCTTTCTTTTCACATTCAAGTGAATACAGTTCTTTACTGATGTGTCTTAAATCTGGCATTTTGAAATAAAAGAGATAACACCCCTCCAGAACCAATGCCAAACAAAGGCTTCAGCAATAATCACCACGAAGACTGTAATTGTTCTTGCTTTTGGCAGTTCATAAATTCTCACTCTAAGTTTTAGAGAAAATGGAAAAAATTCTAAATTAACCTATTTTATTACAAATATAAAAAACACATTTTATATTATAGCACAATAGTTTTTATTTTATGAATGTATAGATCAAGGAAATAAAACCATTTCCATGCATCTCAATAGAACTGTCCAAACGATGTGTCAGGTGTGTGGATGTTCTCACCTTGGGCAGGGCTCATACTGAACGGAAAGTGGGTCTCAGCTTTATTCTGGGTGACTGCTGTATTTCTGCAAAGTTCCTAAAAAGTAACAAACTGAAGCATTCTCTAAACTTAACATTCCTTGTTTGATGAAGTACATTTATCATCCATATCATTTGTGTTGATTGCTAAAGCATGAAATAAGAGAAAAGAGAAGAAAATTGGCTGCTACTCACTGTTAAGCCCATGTTAATGATAACCCTACCTTCTGTGTGAACTTTTTGCATAAAACTGTCCTTTGGTCTTAAAATAGCTCCTCCAATACAGTTCTTCTGACATTATCCTTTCATTAAATAATCACTCAGGTAATTGCATCCTATTGATGAAAGAAATCTACTGATACTCTATTTCCTTTTTATCTAATAAGGGTCACATTAAGTGAACCTGGCTATTAAGTAAACAGCAAATAAATTGAAGGCTGTAATAAATGTCTTCATCTGTATACACTACAGAGAGGAAGAAAAATACTGTAAATATAGATTTTAAATGAGTTTAGATAAATATAAAATATTGTAGTATCTTGAGAAAATACTGCATAAATGAAAGTCAGATGGCTCATAAGCAATGGATTTCAAAGTGTGGACAATTTTTCATTACTATAGAAAACTTTACTGCTAGTCCAGTAGGACACTCACACTTTTCTCCTGGTTTGAAAAGCAGATATGTAAGCTATATCTACATAATACTAAATAACTAGAAGAATAATGAAGGATTATACAAATTTTATTTCCTTTATCCATAGTACATATTAGGAATTTTATCTGGACTTAATTATTAACCAAGAATCTGGCAGCTATACAATGCACACACACACACACACACACACACACCACACACACACACACACACACACACACAGTAATTCTTGAAGCTCAAACTCAAATAAAATATCGATAGTTACACTTTCTACCAACTCATGAAAAGAAGTAAAATATCTTCCTTTTAAAACAAAACTATACTGAGTAAATAGAAGTGAACCTAAATTTTAAACTAGCATAAGTTTCAAGCATCAAAACAGTCCTTTAAGCAATTCTTCAAGGACTTAAATCAAAGGTGATTATTCGAATTTCCTGATACAGAGATGGTGGCATCAAGATAACGGTACTTTTCACTAAACATTCACAAGTGTCTCATCATGTATGCAAATCTTAGAACTTCAGCATATATTTTACACACTAAAGTGACATTGGGAATGTTACAAGACAGGATCAAGATGAAACATTGCAGTAATGAAAGAGACTGATTAACATAAGATGTGTTTGTGACAAACAGATTAGATTAGAAGAGGGATCACGGGTTTCTATTTTGCCAGAATGAGAAGGCTGAAAGACAGAAGACCTGTTTGTACTACAAATGACAGGAGAAGCAGGACTTCCATGTAAAGACTATGTTAAATTTGCAGTGCTAATGTTGACAGACTGACTTTACAGGACACCAGGGAGTCAGGGCTGGAACACCTGAGTGCTGAAACCACTTCTTCCTCAAGTGACAATGTGGTCTTAATGAATTTGACTCAAGAACCAAACACATCGGGACTTCCCTGGTGGTGCAGTGGTTAAGAATCTGCCTGCCAATGCAGGGGACACAGGTTTGAGCCCTGGTCCGGGAAAATCCCACATGCCGTGGAGCAACGAAGCCCGTGAGCCACAACTACTGAGCCTGTGCTCTAGAGCCCACGAGCCACAACTACTGAGCCCGCACGCCTAGAGCCTGTGCTCTACAGCAAGAGAACCACTGCAACGAGGGGCACGTGCACCACAACGAAGGGTAGCCCCCGCTCACTGCAAGTAGAGAAAAGCCCGCGCACAGCAACAAAGACCCCACACAGCCAAAAATAAATAAATGAATTAAATTTTTAAAAAGAACCAAACACATCTAGATGTCTGTAAGTATTTTCTATTTAGGCCACAAACTAGTGATCTCCATCATATATAATTACACATGCCCCAATTACACAAATGTGTGTGGCATCTTATACAATTAAGATTCTCCCACCTGACAGGACCCTTACCTCAATGCTGCCAACGGCCAAAGGCCCTACAGAAACACTCAGGCCCTCAAGCAGCTGCTCTGAACAGGTTTTCCTTCTACTCTTAGGGGCAGCCTGGCTTTCAATATGTATTGAATAAGTAAGCCAAATTTACTTGATATGCAGTAGGGAAGGAGCTCTTTCCACTGATTTTGAGGGCTTCATTTAAGATTCTGACCCATTATAAGATAAAAGTAGGTTTAAGCTTGGTATTCAGAGCTGCAGAGGGATTAAAATTAGCTCAGAATTTTAAAATTAAGACCCAAAAATCTGTTGTCAATACCAGGTCACCTGAGAGATCCATCCATCTGTGCCCCCAAAAGTGGGCAGACTGGACCTCAGAGGCTGCAAAGTAAGGGGAGTGGCAGCAGACGTGGTGCTGGGTCAGGCACGGAGTGGGACAGCAGGACCTTTCTGGCAGAGGAGGTGAGGGTAAAGGCAATGAGTGGGGCTCTGTCCTGCCGTGTGTCCTGCAGCTGGAGGGACCTGCTCTCCCTGAGGAGAGACTTGGTGATGGGTGAGGGAAAGAAAGGGAAGTAGGCAAAGAGATCTGAAGGGAAGCTCTCCTGCTGTCTCCCCGGATGCTGGCCCAGACCTCTGGGACACGCCCCCACCTGAGGATCCCTTACCAGACATGGACCCCCCTCCCCCACCAAAGCTCCAAATGCTAAGTACACACCTCCCCTCACTCTGCCCCCAGACTTTCTTTTTACCATGTTCTGACCTTAGCTTCATCAGCTCCTCTAAGAGAAACCAAAAACTTGTGGACAGCGCCACCTTCTGGAAAAGAAAAGGAAGGCTCCTAACTGCCAGCAGCCTGTTGAACTGTTAGAATCAAAATAAAGCTTTACCTGAATAAGAAAGGCTTTCACTACTTCAAATGTAGCAGCAAAGGAAAGACTCATCAAGCAGCATAGTAATTGGTTCCACACACAAAAAATGACAATTTTCCAGCAACCAAACCCAAAGACAGAATATCACAATATAACTGATAAAGAACTCAAAAGAACTGTTACGACAAAATTCCGTGAGCTATGGGAAAACTCATAAAGCTAATACAATGATCTCAGGAATAAAATTAATGAAGAAAAGGAGTACTTTACCAAAGATATTGAAACTCTAAAAAAGAACCAAACAGAAATTCTGGAGCTGAAGGACTCAACAGATGAGATAGATGAAGAATGCATTAGAACACATTGGAAATAATCAGATCAGATGGAGGAGAGAGTTAGCGAGCTGGACGATAGAATCTAGAAATGATTCAGATGGAAGAGGAGAGTGAGCTAAGATTTTTAAAAAGTGAAGAAATTCTACAAGAACTACCTGATTCCATTAGAAAATCCAAAATAAGAATAATGGGTATTCCAGAAGAGGGAGAGAGGGAGAGAGCAGCAGAGAGTGTATTTAAAGAAATAATAGCTGAGAATGTCCCAAACCTGGGGAAGGAACTGAATATACAAGTCCATGATACTATTAGAAAACTTTTTATCTCAATGCAAAAGAACTTCTCTAAGACACATTATATTAAAACTATCAAAAGTCAATGATCAAGTATTTTAAAGGCAGCCTGGGGGAGAAGACAGTAACCTACAAGTGACCCCCATTAGGCTATCAGCAGATTTCTAGCAGAAACTCTACAGGCTAGGAGTGGAAGGACATATTCAAAGTATTGAAAGATAAAAACCATCAGCCAAGAATACTCAATCCAGCAGAGTTATTATTCAGATATGAAGGAGAAATAAAGACTCTCCCATCAAACAAAAGTGAGAGAGTTCACCACTATTAGACCTGCCTAACAAGAAATGTTGAAAGGAGATCTTCAATCTGAAACAAAAAGTACACAAAACTCTGATCAAGGTGATAAGTAGATAGTCAGAATTAGAAAACTGTAACTCTTTTTTAGAATAGTATATTAAACTCTTAACTACAGCGCAAAGGTTAAAGGAAAAGAGCATTAAAATATGTATAGCTACTGCAATTCAATAACAAAATCATAACATAAAAAGAGATAATTTGTGACATCAAAAATACAAAAGGGAAAGAGTAAAAGGATGAAACTTTTATAGACAAATGAAGATAAATTACTATCAGCAGAAAAAGGACTATTTTATCTAGAAAATGTTTTATGTAAACCTGATGGTAATTACAAAGCATAAAGATAGAGAAGAGACACAAAACATTAAAAAGGGGAGACTGAGCAAATCACCACGGGAAACCACCAACTTAAAGGTAGAGAGAAACAAAAGGAAAAAGAAACAATGGAAAGACAAAATAACCAGAAGGCAAAAGATAAAATAGCAGTAGTAAATCCTTACATATTAATAATCACTCAACTGTAAATGGACTGAACTCACCAATCAAAAGGACAGAGTGGCTGGATGGATTAAAAAAACAAGACCCAACTATATGCTGCCTACAAGAGGCTCATTTCAGCTCTAAAAGACACACATAGGCTCAAAGTGAAAGGACATAAGATGATATTACAAGCAAATGGAATCCAAAAGAAGGCAGGTGTAGCCATATTTATATCAGACAAATAGACTTCAAGCCAAAAAAGGGTAACAAGAGACAAAGAGGTCATTATATAATGATAAAGCGGTCAGTACGTCAAGAAGATATAACAATCTTATATATGGTCACAACACCCAAGCACCAAAATATAGTAAGCAAATAATAACAAATCTTAAGGGATAAATAGATAACAAAACAGTAATTATAGGGGACTTCAATATCCCACTATCAGCAATGGAGAGATTGTCCAGACAGAAAGTCAACAAGGAAACATTGGGATTGAACCACACTTTATAACAAACTGTCTTAATAGACGTATATAGAATATTCCATCTAACAGCAGCAGAATACATTCTTCCCAAGTGCATAGGGAACATTCATCCAGGATAGATCATATGATAGGCCACAAAACAAATCTTAGCAAATTTACAAGGATTGAAATTATACCAAATCTCTTCTCTGACCACAGTGGTATGAAACTAGAATCAATTACAAGAAGAAAGTAAGGAGATCAGCAAATATGTAGAAACTAAACAACACACTTGTAAACAGCATTTGGGTCAAGAAAGAAATCCAAAGGGAATAAAAAATTACCTTGAAACAAATGAAAATGGAAATATAACATATTAAGTATGGTGGGATGCAGCAAAAGCAGTTCTGAGAAGAAAGGTTATAGCAATAAATACATATATTAAGAAGTTAGATCTCAAATAAACAACCTAACTTTACACATCAAGGAAATAGAAAAAGTAGAACAAATTAAATCCAAAGTCAGCAGAAGGAGGAAAATAAGAAAGATCATAGTGAAAATAAAATATAGACCTGAAAAACAACTGAAAGAATCGACAAAACTAAGAGCTGGTTCTTTGAAAAGATAAACAAAATTGACAAACCTTTAGTTAGACTAACTAAGAAAAAAAAGAGGTAAGAGTCAAATAAATAAAATTAGAAATGAGAGAGGAGACACAGTTGATACTACCAAAATACATAGAATTGTAAGAGACTACTGTAAACAATTTTATGACAACAAATTACATAACTTAGAAGAAATGGATACATATCTAGAAATGCACAACCTACCAAGACTGAATTAGAAAGAAATAGAAAATCTGAAGAGACAAGTAATGAATAAAGAGATTGAATCAGTAATTTTAAAACACTCAACACAGAAAACTCCAGGACCAGATGGCTTTACTGGTGAAATCTACCAAACATTTAATGAAAAATTAACACTAATCCTCCTCAAACCCTTCCAAAATATCAAGGAGGAGGGAACACTTCTAAACTCATTCTATGAAGCCAGCATTACATTGATACCAATACCATATCAAAATACCAGAAAAAAGAAAGCTGTAGACCAATATCCCTGATAAATATAGATGTAAAAATTCTCCATAAAATGTTAGCAAATCAAATTCAAGAACACATCAAAAGGATTCTGCACGTGACCAAGTAGGATTTATCCCTAGGTTGCCAGAATGGTTCAACATATGTAAATCAGTAAATGTAATACATCACGTCAATAAAATGAAAGTTAAAAATCACATGATCATCTCAACAGATGCAGAAAAAGCATGTGACAAAATACAACATCTTTCATGATAAAAACCCAACAATAACATTATACTCAATGGAGAAAAACTGAAAGTGTTTCCTCTGAAGTCAGGAACATGGCAAGGAAGCCCATTCTCACCACCCCTATTCAGCATAATACTGAAAATCATAGCTAGAGCAATTAGGCAAGACAAAGAAATAAAAGGCATCCAGATTAGAAAGAAAGAAGTAAAGTCATCAGTATTTGCTGATGATATGATCTTATACATACAATTTTTTAATTTACCCAAAGAGTCAGTCAAAAAAACTGTTGGAATTAATCATCAATCTTAAAAAAGTGGCAGGATAAAAAATCAACATACAGAAATCAGTTCCATTCCTTTATACTAATGATGAAGCATCTGAAAAAGAAATAAGGAAACCTTCCCATTCACAATAGCATCAAAAAAATAAAATACTTAGGAGTAAACTTAACCAAGGAAGTGAAAGAGCTATACAATGAAAACTACAAGACTTTGCTGAAAGAAATTGAAGACAAAAACAAATGGAAAGACATTCATGTTCATGGATGGAAAGAATTAACATTGTTAAAATGGCTATACTACTCAAAGCCACCTACAGACTCAACACCATTCCCATCAAAATACCAAAAACATTCTTTACATAAATAGAAGAAACAACCCTAAAATTTGTGTGGAACCACAGAAGACTCTAAATAGTCACAACAATCCTGAGAAAAAAGAATAAAGCTGAACATATCATGCCTCTGGATTTCAAACTATACTACAAAGTCATAGTAATAAAAAGTTTAGTACTGGCACAAAAATAGACATACTGATCAATGGAATAGAATAGAAAGCCCAGAATTAAATCCTAGTATATATGATCAATTAATATTTCACAAGTGAACCAAGAATATCCAATGGAGACAGGATAGTCTCTTCAACAAATGGTGCTGAAAAAACTAGAGAAATGTTTGAAGAAAAATAAAATCAGACTTCTATCTTACACCACTCACAAAAATTAATTTGAAATGGATGAAAGACTTAAACATAAGACCTAATACCATAAAACTTCTAAAGAAAAGGTAGGGAAGAAGCTCATCTATATTAATCTTGGCAATGATCTTTTTTTAACATGACACCAAAAGCCCAAACAACAAAAGCAAAAATTAATAAATGGGACTATATCAAACTGAAAAGCTTTTGCACACAAGAAAAAAAAAGTCAAATGAAAAGACAACCTACAGAATGGGAGAAAAATTTTGTAAACCATATATCAAATAATGAGGTAATATCCAAAATATATAAAGAACTCAGTTAACTTAATAACAACAAAAAAAGAAACAATCTGATTAAAATATGGGCAGAAGAACTAATAGACATTTTTGCAAAGAGAACATCCAAATGGCCAACATACACATGAAAAGATGCTCACATCACTAATCATCAAAACCACAATAAGACACCACCTCGTACCTGTTAGGATGACTATCATCAAGAAGACAAGAGACAACAGGTGTTCGTGAGGATGCGGTGAAAAGGGAACCCTTGCATACACTGTTGGTATACTCTTGAGTCATTCCTCCCTCCCACCTTATTCCTGGAAGACTTTATTCCTGGCTTGCTCTCTCCACCCCTCTACTTCTAATGTAATTCTTGGTGATGTTAATATCCACAAAAATAATCTTTCCAATACTTTTGCTTTTTGTTTTCTTCCTCACTTCCAAGGATCTGGATTTTCACCCTACCTTAGTTGCTGTTTCCCACGGTGACCAGTGTTATGACTGGTCATTATCAATAACAACAACACCTCCATAATTTAAATTCAAGCATTCTACTTTTCAATCACAAACTCCTATCTTTCTAGTTCACTCCCTCCAAGACCTTAATTTCAACAAAGCTTCAACTCACTGGGACCCATAATCCATTGTCCCTCATCCAACACTTGTCCTCTATTTCTTACCTGGCTTAAATCCCATGGCACATCATTATATCACTGTCTGACATGTACCCTCAATCCACCTGCCTATTTATTTCCTCACTTGGAAAAAAATCAATTCTATATGCATATGCTCTTTCTTTCTGTTAGCAAGGATGAGGCAGTCCCACTGCTTGGGCAGTAGATCCCCTCTCTTCTCACCCCAGCATTAAAATGTTTCCCTTCTCTCCTGGACCATTCCTACCACTATAAAAACACATTACCATTTCTCTCATGTTAAAAATAAACCGTCTCTTGACCCCACTACTCCTTTCAATGGCCACCTTTTACAAAAATCTCTAAAGACTCATCCATAATTCATTTCTTATATCTCTAGCCCCTAACCCACTCCAGTCAGGCCTTTGTCCCAACACTAAAACTGCTCTTATCAAGGTCACAAATACTCTGTACATTGCCAGATTTGTCATATCTCAACCTTCATCTTACATAACCTCTCAGCAGCACTGACTCAGTGGTCACTTGCTTTCTGAAGCTCTTTCTTCACTTGGTTTCCATAGCGCCATGACCCCCAAGGCTGTTTCCTACCTCACTGGCTGCTCCTTTTCCCTCTGAGTCCTCAACATTGCCGTTCCCAAGACGCTACCCCAGGACTTCTTTTCTTCTCTTGCTACCTTCATTCCTTTGATGATCTTATTCCATCTCAAGGTTTAAAAAAATTTCTACCCTGATGATTCCCAAATTTATATCTCTAGCAGAACATCTCCCGGAAACACCAGACTAGTATATCCAACTGCCTACTCAACATCTCCATTTGACTGCCCAATGGGCATCTCGAAGTACCATGCCCAAAACCAAACTCCCAATTATCCTCCAAATCCACTCCTATCCTAATCATTCCCATTTTATTAACTGCAACCTCATCAGGCCTATATTTGTATGGGAGTGATTCTCCAGGATTTGTATATAATTGTTCAAAAAGGAGAGCTATTTTGATGTCTATGTGGTCTTCAGGTCCCTTGGGATTGAAATATAAAATATTTAAGTTGGGGGCTTCCCTGGTGGCACAGTGGTTGAGAGTCCGCCTGCCGATGCAGGGGACACGGGTTCGGGCCCCGGTCCAGGAAGATCCCACATGCCACGGAGCGCTTCAGAAAATGATGGCCAGTACCAAGGTGGAGTGTGGACATACTTTTGAGCGTGTAATTTTACTCTTAAGTATGACCCAAAAGAAACGCTTGTACAGGTACATGTATAAGCAAACTCTTAGCAGAATTCTTCTTAATAGCACCAAAAAAAAGAAAGAACGAAAGAAAGAAAAGAAACAATCCAAACGTCCATCAACAGTAAAATGAGTAAATAAGTTGTGGAATAATTTTACAAGGGACTGTTTGTTACACAGCCCTGAGAATAAATGGACTACAGATACTACAGCTAAGTATCAATATACATGAATATCAAAAACACTATTTTGGGCAAAGAAGGCAAGTCATAGAAGAATACAAACAGCATCTTTCCATTTACATGAAGCTCAAAAACAGGCAAACTAAACAATATATTGTTTATGCACTCATGCATGTTGTATACAGCCTAAAGAAAACTGAGGATAGTTATAACCTCTGTGTGGGTGGAAGGAGAGAAATACAACTAGGGAGCATATAGGATGCTTCTGCTTGGATTTGATTTCTTAAACTGGGTAGAGAACATGGGTATGTGTGTTATTATTCTTTAAACTGTTGAATCATTTGGTATATTATGTCTGAATATAAGATTAACATCAATGTTTAAATAATAATGACCATTTACTGAACACCTACTTTCTTCCACCCACTGTGAAATAAACTCGACATAATAGATTGAATATTTACCACAACCTTGCATGGCAGGTATTTCCTCCCTGTTTTACAGATTAGTGAACAACACAAACTTGTCCTTATGGTTACTGAAAGCCCAGGGCAGGATTTGAACCAGTCTGACCCTGAAGTCTTCTGACCCTGAAGTCTTCTGATATCCCCTTTCTCATAATGTTCGTTATTATTGTGCTGGGAACACTTCCAAGCACTTTACATGCAACCTTCACAAGCACCCGGTTTTGAAGATGAGGGCATCAGGCACACAGAGACAATATGATTTACCCAAGATGACACAACTGGCAAGTACTGAAGTTGCCTCCCTTTACACTCTAGTGCCTTCCAACTCTAACCTCCTCAATCTCCCTGTAATCCATCTCCCATCCTCTCCTTTCCTTCTGACTAGTGCTCTTCACTCAGGATAATCTCATCACCTCTTAGAACCTTAGACTGCAAACTACCTTCTGCTTTCAGTTTTACTCACTGTTATTACCCCAATCAGTATATCCTCTGCACTACTCCTACTATGGTCTTTCTGAAATGAAATTCTAGCTAGTCCCAGCAACAAGATGGACTGACCTAATGCAGACACCTCACACTATAAATGCAAAGAAATACTGGATAATATATGAGGAAAACAAATTTAATATGCACCCTGGATTGAAGAATGATGCTGAAAATAAAGAGTCCTGTTCCCCTTTCTCACTATAGGCAGGAAAAATTGCAGACAAGTGTTTTTCCCCAGACAAAATAATAATAAAATAACTTTATTCCAAAGATGGATTGGTCCCAGAAGAATACTTCCCATCCTGGTGATTAGGAGTCTCCAAACATAATGGCCAGCTACCTGCCACCATAGGTAAATTTTGTTGGTCTATAAGCTCCAAAGATTTGTCAGTAAGAATCCAGTCAAGAAAAGATACTCCATGTAGCACAGACAGAAAATTTAATACAAGGAGCTAGTTTCAAAGTTGTAAAGTTAAAAAGGAAAGCGGGAATGGTGAGAAAACACCCAAATTAGTAAAAGGAAGCCACTACCATGTGTAGGTCTGAAGGAATAATGGGAGAAGGGGTGTTCCCTGAGGCTTGGTGCCAAGGCCACCAGTCGGAGCAATGTCCGGGAGCCTAAACCAGAAGGGAAATGCAGCACTGTGGCAAACTTTACCTGGAGCTGAAAGAGAAAAGAAGAAACAGTCTAGGTTCTTCCCTCCTCCAGCCAGTGCCTCTCTATGGCTGAAACCAGTCACTAAGACAGTCTGGAAATCTAGTTTGCAGAGTCAGCCACTAGGATGAATCTTAGAGCAAACAGGTAAATGATTGGCCCAAAGAACTCTCAATGATATTTTTATGCCTTATCCTTAAATATGAGCTAAAAAAAAAAAAAAATGACCCAGCAGGAAAGATAACGCAAAGAATGGGAAAACAAACGTTCTTAAAATGAGAAACAGAAAACAATTCTCTTCTCAAAAAGACTTGAGATGTTATCGCATCCATGGAACAATAAGATGATGCTATTAAAAAATCAAAACAAAAAAGAAAGCTTAAAAAATGCTAAATCATTGTTGAAATTTAAAAATTTAAATTTGGAAGATTAAACTCTCCCAGGAAATAGAACTCCAGTACAAGGAATTTGACTAACTAGAGTTCTGGAAAAGAAAAGGAAAGAAAACAGGGAAAACAGAGGAAAGAACATTTTCAGAAATAATTTCCTAGAACTGAAAGACACAGGTCTTCAGATTTAAAAGGTCTAGTAAGTGCCCAGCACAAGAGATAAATCACACCTAGGCAATTCTTTGTGAAATTTATCAAGGTAAAGGAAAGCCCCTAAAAGCTTTCATAATATCAACAATAATAGTAATAATTACAACTACAATAACAAAAGTAACCAACAAAAAATGAGAATCACACTGAAAATGTATCAAAAGCAGTATATTATCAGAGGCAATTATCAATATCTTCAAAGTTCTGAGGGAAAAATATTTAAGTTATTTAGAACCTAGTTTTTTATATGCAGTTAAACTATCAATCAAATACGATATAAGACTAAAGATATTTTAACCTCATACATTTTACTTAGGAGGTTATTTGGTGATATACTACAGTAAAATAAGAGAACTAAGCAAGAAAGTGGAAGAGAATCAAGAGAAGAAAGATCCCAGGGTGACAGCTGTACATCAGGACAAGAAAATGACCAGTCTGAATTGGAATGGGAGGACAGGCTTTAGAGGGAGGTGGGAGGGATGCAGAAAAGGGAAAATGCCATACATTCGATATTCCTTGAGAGATGGTGACAAGGCAGGCCATGTTAAGGAAAACAGAAATAAAAACATCAACACACAAAATACATACAACTGGTCAAAAAAGGAATGTAATCGTGGTATAATACTTGGCCAGAAAATTAGCAATATTTACTTGTTATAGTAATGTAAACCCCAGCTATTAATTTTTAACTTTTAGAATCTACCTGTATAAAAAGGACATAGCATCAAGTCTGAAAATGTAAAATTAAAAGCTGAGATGACAAGAGATGAGAGGTGATGAAGAGGGGCCAACTGAAGAGAAAAGCAAGTCCACAAAATCCTCATCCTCACGGCGGGGAGTTGAAAAGATACCTTCCACACTTGTTAGAACAAGAAATAGAGGTGTGAATATATTATTTAAAGATACAAAGGTAGTCAGAGCAATTAAAAATAGTGGTTTAGCTATGTTAGGAAGATGGAAAAGAAAAAGTGGCAGGTATGTGAGCTAAAGTATCACCTATCATAACAGAATATCAAGAGTATATCTACATAGATGAATCTAGAAATAATTTCTATGATTTTGAGATTATCAGAAGAAACAGCTAAAATAGAAGAGTATGCTTCTAGAGAGTGGGACTGCCAAGCTGAAGGAACAGAAAAGGTCGATGTTATTTATAAGCTTCTGTAACACTTGAAAGTCTTGCTTCTTATTAGTTTGATAAAATGTACATGTGTGAGAGTTGCAAAGGTTTAAGCTACAGAATACCCAGGTATGAATTTTACACCGTAGACTAGGATGCAAGAAATTCACATTTTCTCCTCTAAAAAAAGTTAACCTGTTCCAAGATCCCATCCTACAGGTGGTCAGGAATTCAACCTCAGTGGTTTGCAAAGACCCTCCCCCCAGGCCCGATGTTGCACAGGCCCTAAGGGCACACGAAGCCTTCAGCAGTCACAGTCTCCCTGGCGTTAGGTCCATCCAGCTGGTTGTCAGTAAGCTCATCACCTAACCCCTCAGCCCTCTAGAGGCAGAAGCAGTAACCCTGTGCACTTCTACCTCATAGAGTGCAAGCCTTTGATTTTTAAAAAATGAAACGGAATACATTTAATAGAAAATATAAGAATGCACAGTGAAAGGATAAGTACTGTTACCTAACCCTTTCCTTTCTCGTGTGTGTTCATGGACTCCTGTGTGTGTTTTTTTTACTGACCCTGAACAATGCTCCTTACTGACTTCTTTTTCTAAACATCTTGTCTAGTTACAGAGCATTCAGATAATGGCCTAGCTTACAAGCGCAGTTTTGCGACTGCTGGTTCCAACAAAGGCTTAATCTAGTTCAGGTCACCTCAACATTAAGACCTATAATATCGACAGATAAAACATAGATGAGAGAAAGAACCCAAGCCTCCTAGGTACCCTAACTGTGCTGAAACTAATCAGGACAATCCAGGTCAGGTAAAGGCAATACGTGCAGAAGGCCAAAAAAGAAATATTTAGCAAGAGATGAGTTTTCAGGATTTATTACTTTTGCTTTTAGTACAATTTTTAATAATGGCAAATTTAAAGACAATAATGAATCATAAACCATTGAAAAATATGAATCAATGAGTCCAAGTAAAGCAAGTAAATAGAAAATTGAATAAGGCAGGACTCTTGCTCAGAGCAGAATTCTAAGGGCCAGGAGTAGGGGAGTGTCCACTTCTATAAAAGGAGAAGGACTTGAGGATCTCCTGTGCTTTTCAACCTCTACCATTTTTCCTTCTAACTTTATGTGCTTTTAAGGTTATCTGTAAAATCTTTTAAATGAAACATGTTATTACTGAACAATGGAATGGGGAAAGACCAATATCTAATAAACATTGAAAATAGTCAACACGTATTTGTTTAAACATATAGCATATAAATACAAACATATTATTTATGTATATATACATATATAGACACACACACATATATAACTGTAATCGTTAAGTAGATGACTGACCTGGATTGTAATCCATTCTAGTGAGTTATTGAACCTGAGGACAGTTGCAGAAACCCCCCGATTTGTAGCCAACTGTCATAAGTAGGGGTCATCTGGGGACCCCACTTGCAGTTGGCGTCTGAAGTGGGGCAGTCACGTGGGACTGAGGCCTTTACCAGGTGGGATCTGAGGCTACTCGAGACAGTGTTAGGATTGAGTTCAACTGCTGGACACTCAGTTGGTCGGAAAACTGGAGAACTGGGGTGGAAAAATGACACATACTTGGTGTTAAAAGAAAACCATTACAGATCCAGGGAGTGCCCCTGAACTGAAGGCCAGCTTTGGTGGGGTGGGGACACTTTCAGATAACCTAGTCTCCTCTGAATACGCCAGATCACAGAAAAGCAACACTAAGAGACACCTGAGAAATCGCCTCTAATTTCTTCACAGAGACTAAACAGGTAGTGAGTCGTGCACAATTTTTAGATGTCTTGAGGTGACTATTTTGCAGCTTCCTAAAACGACTAATCATGCGTTTTCTATTGCCTACAGTGGATGTAATTCTTTCTACCCCAGGCTGATTAGGGAAGTGGTCAGAATAAACTACCAATAGGACTTTCTGCATCCTCTTTATACAGCCACACTTGGGAGGTTACACACGTTCTTCTCGCTTCTCAAGAAGGCATACCTGGGCTTCCCTGGTGGCGCAGTGGTTAAGAGTCCGCCTGCCAATGCAGGGGACACGGGTTCGTGACCCGTTCCGGGAAGATCCCACATGCCGCGGAGCGGCTGGGCCCGTGAGCCATGGTCGCTGAGCCTGCGCGTCCGGAGCCTGTGCTCCGCAACGGGAGAGGCCACAACAGTGAGAGGCCCGCGTACCGCAAAAAAAAAAAAAATAGCAAGCTCTATTAGGACCTCAAGATCATGAGATAGGCATATACATTACTATAATAGTGGTTAGGGAGTGAGAGATGCTACAGGTAGAATAAGCCTTACAAAACTGCATCCACAGAATCTAGAAAATCTGCCACAAGACTTCTAGAGCACACTATGACATGCGTAACTTGCAGTAGATCGCAGCTGCTGTTAAGCAGGAGCTTTCCAATGTGAGGTGCACCCTTTAAACATGAAGCACCATGGTGCCTCCCGTACTCAGGTGAAACTAAGTACCCTTCCTTCCAGGCAGATAAATGGGAGACAGATGCCCCAAGAGGGACAGAGTCTGGAGCAAAGCACTGCTTTCCAGCAGTAACAAAGACACTGAAATAGAAACAGGGCTTTACTTCCTACCCTTTCCTATCAAGACTCTGCCATCCTGTCTGGACCATTAACTGCATCCCTCTTCGACTGTCTTTCTGTTGTTAACAGCAGGTTTTAGTCTAGGTGGCCAAGCACTTGGTTGTAAGGTGTAGGGGTTCATGGAAATGCCAGAACTGCCACAAGGGCATTAGTATGTTTTGCTGCAGGTATTAAGACACCAGAAAATTACCAAGAGCTTTAAAACCTTGCCACTGAAAGCGTGTTCTGTGTACCAGAAGCATCAGCAGGGAGACAGAAATGCAGACTCTCAGGCCCACCCAGACCTGCTCACTCAACACTCTTCAGGCTGGGAAGAAACTCCCTCAGGTGATTCTTAAACTTGCTGAAGTTTAGGAAGTATTGTTTTACAAAACAAACACACTAGCATATCTTAGATATACTAGGGGTATGGTTAGTAAGAAAAATCTAGGTATTTATTCTTTCCTATTTAAGAATTCAATTGTTGAGTGTGAAGGTTATTCTGTTTTACCACCACAATCCTTGGTCAGCCCTCACTTCACATTTATAAATACAAAATATTTATGTCATGCCTTACCTACCCATGTGTCAGGAACCAGTAAGTCAGAAAAATAAAAAATGAGCTGCACAAATGTAGGCTATAGAGATTCATAATTATCTTACATCAAGTCAATATTTATGTACAGATTTTATCCTACAAGAAAATACACACATTTGCCAGAAGCAAGTCTGACATTTTAGCAAGTGTACATTTTAGATTTCTACCATAAGTACTCAATACATATGTGTATATATGTAAACGTGTATATATGTGTATAGGCACACTATATATGAGTGCTTGTGCAAACACAAACATACACATGCACACATGCACGTAAACACACACACTTCTGGCCTTTAAGGAGCTACATAACTATCAAACGTAGCTATATGGTCTTCTTAAGAGCAGAGATGGCCAAGGCTTTATTTCCTTGAAGACATCAATTCATTCAAGGCTGAAAACAGTTATCAGTATTTCAAAAATAGAAAATCTGTTATCATCACTATGAAAACAGACTTTGCTCTCTGAACCATGGATCCCCAAACTGAGGAATACTGCCAAACAATACCAGTTAGACACCTGTCTACCTTACTTGCTAAGAATCAGAGGACACCTACCAAATGTGTGCTGCTATACAATTTTTTTTTAAATATTAGAACTTGAGAAATAAAGTTCAATAACTAAACACTCAATGAACAGATTAATAGTTTTATAAATAAAACTGAGAAGAGACTGTCTCAATTTTATACCAGTATTTTTTTTAAAAGGGAAAGAAGACAAGGCACCTTTTCATCTCACATTTAATTATCAAAAAAATTCTTTAAAATATTTAGAACTCCAATGTTTATGACAGTATAACAAATTATAGTTTACCTGAAGAGGAGCTCTCACTTTAAAGGTTTTAACCATGATTTTCAGGAAGCTATTTCAAGTAGCACATAAACTTGTATATAGGTCTGACTACCTACTTACACCTTCAGTGTTTAGGGACAAAACTCCTACCCCAACTTCAAGCTCTCTCTCACTATCTCTACCATCTTTTACTTGCTGTTTCTTCCTCCATGATGGCAAAACACTGATCTGATAGAGGAGTACTCAGAAAGTGCAATATTCCACTGTGCCCTTTAATTTCTCCTGTAAACCAAAATATAAAGGATTGAAGGAAGGAAAGAAGGGAAAAGAACCCATTATTTTTTAACCACTAAAATTTGACAAATATCTGTGATGGAAAAAAGAGAAATTTGTCTATTTTGAAATTATTTTAATTTACAAATAGAAAACATCTTGGAAGAAAAAAAATGAAAGAAAAACACAAAACATATAGGCAAATTTTTAGTCCATGAGCGTCTCAAATCCTCACTTGTTCACCAATCCCCAAGATGAAAAACACTTTTCTAAAAAGGTATTCAGCCACCACTGTAAAAGAAAAAAAGATGGTCAATTTTGAGTGTACATAAGATTTTAATAAGAAGAAAAATTTGAAATGCAATATGCTGTAATTTTACGGAACCAAAACCAGTTATTTGAGAACCACGCCTACGTTACTCCAAAATAGCACAAAAGGGAAGAAACTGAACTTTAAAATCTTGGAACTGAAAAGGTCCTTACAGAGGACGTGGCTGCTGGAACAGGCTTAATCTGTTAAACCTCAGAATCCTCATTTGGAAAACATGCTTAACAGTCTAGCATAACATCTTTCTCAACAAGACGAAAAATATGAATTACATAACAGGGCGGTTAGTTGAGAACTTTTTCAATTTGATGTACAATCAGCCATTTGAAAATCAAGAGTGCAGAGTAGTAGGCTGGTTCTCAACCACTATATCTTCCCATAATCACTCAAAAACCTGGATTAATAATGAAAATAAAAATCACCTTTTCTACAGAAGACCTTCCAAGTTTCGAAAGCATAAACGTTAAAACTGTATACTGAGATATACATTTTAAAACTGTGATGTTAAAGAAAGAGAATAATTCCAGTACTAGATGAAAGTTATACTCCTAAAAGAAACACTCCTGCATCTATACTTTAACGTGAAGTGCTTTAAGTGCTTCTTATATCATTAAACTGTATTGCTGCAACTAAAATACCCACAACTATAAAACTCCTTTAAATTATAACCCTGTGGATATTAATTTTGACTGCTGTAATTGTATAGAAGAAAAAATTTCATCATAAGGAAAAACATGTGATAATTCAGCCTAGTGAAAGAGAAGCTTGTGTTTATACTTCACTTGCTACCGCCTCAAAATGATTTAAACAGTGATTTATGCTCTTTCAAGTAGGAAAAAAAGATCTCTTTTAGTTTTACAGCTGTCATGGCGTATCATGAAGAAACTTAAAGTTTTCTGATAGCTTTTCTCACAAAATGTTTTATTTGGCCTTCATTTTAATGTAAAAACTATCTAGAGATATATTTTTTTAACTCTTTAAACACTGAAAACAATTGTGTTACTAGAAGAAAAGTTTTCTAAGCAACTAGCTTCCAAAAGGTCATAGTTCAACAATCTCTGACTAGCAAGGTTGGCAAAAGATATATTGTGCCTGCTGCAGAAATAAGAATTAAGAGAAAGCAAATTTTTTTTTAATTTTCTTTTTTTTATTAGTTGGTCAGAGTTTGAATGCAAGCCAAGGTTTCTAAGAGGAAAAAAAAGCAAAGAGCAAGCATAAAAGTAAGGACATATTGTTTTTCTTCTCTGACTTGCTATCTGTAAGTTTCCCTGTGCCCTTCATTCTGGCAAAAATTAAAATTCATCTCAGTCAGGAAACACACACAGCATAGCACCTGTATAGTCTAGTGAGACCAAGGCAAAAGACCACTGATAACGTGCATTTTCCATGTAAAAGACAACTTCATTCAATGGATTTTTTATACTAAATAATGATAATTAATCCTTGGATCTAAGCACACTAATACCACATGCTGATTAATTATCCAGTGACAAATAATATTTACATTTTACTGGACGGAATCAACCTAACAGAAATAGCCTTGGCCGGTGAATAAATGGATCCTTTTTTCTCAAAAATTCAAATTATTACTGAACGTTTGTTAACTCCCTTGCCTTTTTTTTTTTAACATCTTTATTGGAGTATAATTGCTTTACAATGGTGTGTTAGTTTCTGCTTTATAACGAAGTGAATCAGTTATACATATACACATGTTCCCATATCCCCTCCCTCTTGCATCTCCCTCCCTCCCACCCTCCCTATCCCACCCATCCAGGTGGTCACAAAGCACCAAGCTGATCTCCCTAAAATAGATAGCTAGTGGGAAGGGAGAACACAAATCTTTAACACTTGTTTCAAAGACCTGTTGGGAACAACTGGACTAATGAATCTCAATCCCGAAAGGGTGTGCTAAGAGTGCACTGTCCTAAAAGGTACTTTAGGTCACAACTCAGATCATGAAATAAAAGATGTTTGAACACAAAACTAGGATAAATAACAATGATGAACAGATTAAAAATGCAAAAGTCTTCCATAACGGAATCTAGCAAAAAGGAATTTAACAAGGGGTAATGTTCCATTCTTAGGCTAAAAACAAACCACACCAACTATGTAAACCCAGGATAAAGGAAGTTTATTGTAGCCGTTATCTGTGAGAAACTGAAGATTTTAGCCTTTAGCAAGAAAACATCCACAGTAAGCACTGGATTCTAAGCACTGGATTTTAAGAGGGCTTAACGAAATGCAAACTGGAGCCTGAAGTGAGGCGCCTGACTCAGGATGAGTAGTGGTCTGAAACTGAGCCGGAATGAGAGATGGCCTACACAATGGTTAAGAACACAGGCTCCCAAGCCTGGGTTTCACATGCTGCTTTACCACTTATAGGCATGCGACGTACTTCCTTACTCTCCACGCCTCAGTTTCTTCATCTATAAAATGGAAATAATAATACTGCTACCTCACACAACTGTCATGAGGGTTAAGAGTCAGCTCACATTAAGCTGTGTGTCCTCAGCACACAGCAAGTGCTCAATAAATGTTAGCAATTATTATTACCATCATGATCCTTAGAAAAAGGTTAAGAACCTGCCGTTGTTCACTTAATTCAACACGTACTCAAGTGTTTTCAAAGTGTACAAGAATACACTGGACTAGGTTCTGTAGTGTATACACACACACAAACTACAGAAAATATATATATATATACAGTTACGTATTAATATTACCTTACCAATTAATTAAACTTCATAACAATTTAAAGAAATAACTGTCAGTTATACCTGTCTGACAATGGACTGGGGAGCAGGAGAGCAGAAGCACTGAGCTTATGTCACAGACTCCAGCCTACCTCCTCTGTTTACTGACTAGGTAGGGGCTGTAGCCCAGAGACACTGAGCTCCGGTTTCCTAATTCTACGTCAGGATTCGCTCCGTGATTCCACTATTCCAGAAATGGCATTCCTCACTAGGAATATAATAGAGATTTCTGAACTGATGGAGGAGGTTTGAGAGACTTGGTCCTTTCCAGGTCTAACTTTCTGTGATCCTAAAATACCCCTTTGTGGCATGTCTGCATAAAGCTATGAAAACCTACTTAAGAAAGCCACCTGACAATACTCATCCAGTCTCGTCATTTAAAAGACAACTTCCACCAGCATCCATAATAAAATATCTAGTACTTAAAGAGCCTTATAGTTTACAAAGCATCCCCACCCCATAAAATAAGTCTAAAAGGCTTCTCTCATGATTATCTCACTGGCAGGTAAGGCTCAGAGATTAGGTGAATACAAAATCACAGAGCAAATAAGTACTGCAACTCATACTAACTCTTTACACCAAACAAAATGGCCTAAAACTGACTGCTCTAATTGCACACTGCCATAAGGTGTTCCCAACAACTTGTAATGAAATCTTGTAATGAATCTAAAAAGCAAAAGCATTTAGAATAGAATAAAGTAATCCCAGTGTTCCTCTGTCTTTTCTCCTCCTAATATACCTAAAAGTATATTAGTATCAATGGCTCATTACAATAACCACAACTTCCATTTAGGTTCTTACCCAAATTATTTTTTAGGGTTTTACATGACCTAAGTCATTAATCTTTCCATAGCCCTAGTTAAGAACTATTATCCTTATTGAATAAACTGGGCACAGAGGAGCTAAGCAAGCTGTCCAAGGTCATGACAACTATTAAGTAACAAGAAAGAGAATCTAAACCTAAGCAACCTGGTCCAGAGTTTGAACTCTATCGCTGCAGTGATTTTCAGATGGGGAGCATTTTCTCTGTACCTTAAAATTCTTGTGGACAAGTTAATATATTGCAGAAAGAGGACCTGGATTTGAATATTGGTCCTGTCACTGAATACTTGTTTTGTCTCATACTGAGTGCCTTTAACTCACTTCCTTGATCCTTTAAAATTTTACTTATTAAAAAATTAGTGCCTATCTCACAGAGTAGCTATAAAAATTATATAAGATTTAAAGTCACTTTGAATTATCTGGTACTCAGTAAACAGCAGTAGACTGTACCAACATTAAAAAGTCAAGAAACATATCTGTGTATTAACGAAATAGCAGGCTGTTAACTCAAATGGTTTGCATTTTCATTCTATCCTAGATATTGTCTATTTCATAAAGTTTACTTACACAATGATGTTATTAATAGGAATATGGATCAATTTCACAAAAAAGCCAATGAATCCCATTATAGCAAATCCTATTGCAGTTGCCATGGCAATCTTCTGGAATTCTGGATTTAAAAACACAAAATTTACATTATTTTTTGCATTGTCACTGCAAGTATAGGGGGAAAAAAATTAGCACTGACATAAACTTACTGATGTACATTTCTCCTGATAAGTACATAATTTTACATAAAACATGACAGTATTAATAGTAAATACGGTATTTGACAGATTTTTTTAACTTTCATATTTTATTGATATTTAATGATATATAAAAATAAACTGCATGTTCAGGCTAGTGATTCCATCAACCAACAGTGACATATTTATCTTCCTAGCAAATGACCAGAATACCAAAAAGAAATGAAACATGGACAGAATACACAGTATCTGTCTTAAAAACTTTGTAACATTGCTAAAAGTATTAATTATAAAAGCACAGAACATAACTTTTTATAAATAATAGGTCAACTGTCTTTGATATTATAATGAAGCCAAAAATAAGGCTTGAAAAACCGAACTGGGTTGAGCACAATTTTATGTAAAGGTCTCAGACCCTGGTAATATTTCCATTTAATGTTATTTCCTCAGGGAAGCTCTCCCTGACCTCCTGACTTGGTCAGTCCTCCTATTACATGCTATCAAATATTCCTCTATTTACCTTCCATAATACTTACCATAGCAGTAATTAAAAATTGTAATTGTCATTATTTATGACTATCTTCTCTCAAAGAATCTAAGGTCCATAAAAGCAAGGACTGCTCCCTATTGTATATTTTTATATATTATGCTATATATGTATTATAATGCATCATATTATAGTCTCTATTATATTCCCACCTCCTAACTCAGGCAGCAGTCAATAAATGAATAGAAGCAGACAAATTGTGGTACACCTTTTAACACATGAATTGTGATAAATAAGAAGTTAAACTTCCTAGGTTGGCATCAACTATGCTGTTGATTTCACGTTAAGGCCTTTTTTGCTTGGGGGAGGCTTGGGGAGGGAGTGGCACCGCAGGAAGAGCTCCAAAAGGTTTTCCAGAGTAGAAATGTGAAAGATACTAAAAACTCTCAAGTCATTAAATACGACTAAGGCAAAAGCAACATGGAAAATAAGGCTGTAACAAATAACCTTATACGATGTGAAAATACACATAAGAGAAAAATTTATGAGGTGTGTAAAAAGTATACAAAATTTAGAAAAAATAACAATGTTAAAAAGCAATAAAGCAAAATAAATCAATAAAAATGCTGATGAAAGAATTGCAACAATTATTAAACAGGAAGACATTAATCAAATAAAGGGCTTAGAGAATGCAAAGATTTAATTCTTTTCTCTCATTCCAAAGCTATTTATTACCTTTTCTATCCGGTTTGGTGCATCTTTTAACCAGCCGAATTGAGTCCTTCACAAACTGCCGACTTGGCTCAACGAACTGCATTACCTGATCCATGATGCCTATTTAAAAAACAAAAAAGATACTCACTGATGTTATTTATTATAGAGCAAGGACTGTTGAGTTATATCAAAATGTGAATGAGACCAGCCTGATATGGGTGGGTCGATATCATCTCACAAAAAAAAAAAAAAAAAAAAAAACAGACTCCAAGAGTAAATTGACATTATTTTTTGCAATCTCCAGCCAATCATCAAAACAAAGGCAATAAGAAAACCGCAGGTTTTCCCGTGTTCTTATCACTGACAAAGGACGCAAGCTCTTAATATAAAAGGGCTCTCACTACGAAAAGTCTAATAAGCACTTGACAACAGATCCGCCCCTCACCCACCCTGCAGTCCTCCCGCTGCTCCTGCTGAGGAATCAACAGGGTTGGGACCCAACAAATATTTGCTATATTTTATTTTAAACTCCCCAGACCCCAGTGTCCCGTGCAGTGAATGCTGTGATGCTTCAAGGCCCTAGAGTAGAGGTAAATGTGTACTTCCATCTGACTGTTCCAAACCATGGCCACACAACATTTGAAGAAAAGAGTTTCTCTGCATGGGGCAGATCATCTGTACAATTTTCAAAACCACAAAAACTGGCTAAACCAAGACCCAGACTCTCAGAAGCTATCCGCTGAAGTCTGAACCTTTAGGTCTGGACACACCTTTTAAGGAAAAGGGCTATATGTATGTTACCGATGGGCTCTCTTGTGGAACCCGTCACACAGTAGAAATGTCATCCAACCTTGGCTCTGACAGTCACTGGTACAACAGCCAATGAAGCCGATTCGCTACTTGGACTTTACTGTATTTCAGGTGCTTACAACCGTGGCCAGGCACCCAGATACTCGATAAGCTTTTGTTGAGCTAATGCCACCCGCAAGAGGTGGTGGTTCAAATCCCTTTCTATGAAATGCAGCCTCTCTAAGCCCCGGGTTCCTCACCCAGGAACACTGAAAGGACGTCCGGAATTCTATAAACGTCCCGGGCCAGGTGTGCTGGGCCCCTGCAACACACAGGTAGTAACGCCTGTTTCCTTAGTCTTGCACTTAACTCTGTTCTGCAAATCCACTGAGCCTAAACTTTACAGATGTCGTGATAAATGCGAAGGGTCCTTTCAGGAAAAAAAAAAAAAAAAACACAAAAAAACCCGTGCAACACCCGAAACACTGCACTGAACGTCAGGGGAGGGGATCCAATAACCCACTATGGCCTCCTGATCCAGACTCTAGATCAACCCTTTCACCCTCACAGCACAGGGAGGAGCTCCCCGAGACACGCTCCACACACACGGCCCCAAAGCCAACACCGAAGAGACCCTCCGTGACCACAGCACCGAGACGGCGGAAGTGTTCCCAGCAAGTTGGCCGAGCCCGCGCGGCCGCAAAGCCGGCACCGAAGGACAGAGGCCCTGGAAGCCCTTCTCCATCGGGTACGCGGGCCGCGGCCTCGGGTCTGCTTCCCCCGACGCCGTGCGGGCAGCCGGCGGACGGCCGGCGGACTCGCCCACGTCCGCCACCTCCGCGAGTGACCAAACGGTAGCCCAGAGCCCCCGCCAGACGCAGCCTCACCTGCCCGCCGTCCGCTGGCCAAGTCCAAGACACGTAGCACAACAGCCGACACACAAAGACCGACCGGAACCGGAAACCGCCTAGTGCCCGCCCACCCCTCCGTTCATTGGCCCTTCGGGAAGACGTCGGCGCGCAGGCGCAGTCCGACGTGCGTCTCGGCCCCGCTTCCGGAACGGGCTCGGGGAGTGCGAGTCTATGGCGTCGCGGCGGCTTGGGTAGTTCCGTGGAGAGCGTGGGGAGTGGCGTGGGCCCCTGCGCGGCGTGGGCGGGGCGTGCTCCCCGCCGCTCTCCTCACCCGAACTCCCTAGCTGGGTCAACTCTGCTGGACCGGTCCGGACGACAGGCTCTGATAGGCTTCGTCTTGCGCGGTGACCTCTTGACTGCCCGTCCCTTTGTACGTATTTAATTGTAGTCGTCAACAATGAACCTTATAAGCAACATAGTGTTTTGTGACCGACCTCCCTCGAAACGGTCTCCCACCCGCAAAACCTGGCCTTCCTCTGTGTCCATCTTTGGAATTCCCCAGGAATTGAGGCCATGATCTGGGTTTGCCGTGGGGACGTGGTACAGGGTATACGTGTTATCCGACTATGGGTTTTGCTGAGACTATTATGAACCCAGACATTTGGTGCTAAATGGTGCTGTGATGTTAACGTTTTTGGAATGAATCAGTGTGTCCTCGATTATTTATCAAGCACCTAAGGTGTATAACGCTTTACTAGGTGCTATGAATGAGCCAGATACGTCATGCCCTCTTATTACGGTCTAGTAAGGGAATTTACAGGGGAGGGAAGGGAACAGACAAGAAAGCAAAATATACGTTAGTAAAAATACTGTATGGCAAATAAAAAGTGTGTTGTGAAGAGAGAAAAAAATAAAGGACGGTGGGATAAAGACAGCATTCCTTTGGATGATCACTGTAGGACTCTAAGGCCACGTCACCTGAGCTAAAGGCCTAGGGGTGAAGACTTATTTAAACACCCCAATCTGTCCAGAATTTTAAAATTCTTAAAACTAAGGCCAAGTACCCATGTGAACTTTACAATACGTATGGACCACCTGCAGTACAGTGTATGAAAACTGTTAAAAACGTAAATTCCTGACCTCTAACCCACTGAATCAGAATATTTAGTCATTTAGGGATTAGAAACCTACATTTTTTTTAAACTTAGCAGGAGCGTTTAGGTACTGAAGATCACAGCACTGAGGGTTCTAACCTCTCTCTGAACTCAGCTCTATCAGCTGCTCCTGAGTTACATTTATTCCTCTGGTACCCTTGTCATGTTCCATTGTTAGGCAGAGAGAAGAAGTATGTTTTACAGACCTCTGGGCTTTGGAAAAGTTTTTACTCTGCTTCATTCCCAACACATCCTGTAGTCAAATATTCTGTGCAATAACTATTAACAGGCTCCAGTATTTTGCCTTGACATGGGACAAAAACCCATAATCATATCATCACATATTTGGAAAACCTAGGTTCTTACCTAGAAAACAAGTGATGCCCATCACCCTGACAATATATATATTACAGCAGACCGCTGAGCTCTGTGGACGCCACATTGAACCATTATGTCCTTGATATTCAGGTGAGACTGTATTTGTATATCCACACTTGAGTAATTATAGAGTTTCTCCTTGAGTTCTGAACTTATGGATATAGATATGGAAATGCCAAATGTCATACAAGCAGAGTACAGCCTTTTACCATGGAAGGGGTGCATGGAACTATACTATTGCAACATTCTTATATTTTTCATGAAGTGGTGTAGTATTAAGACTATGTTAATAATGCAACCACTAAAGAAAAAAATTAAAAACTGCAAAGCTATATAGCTGAAAAAACAATCACGTATTAAAATGGCATTCAGAGAAATACGCAATTAACCCAAAACCCAAAAGGAGGAAGGGAGAAAAAGAAAAAACAAACAAAACAGGAGAACTAAATATAACCACATCTGTAATTTCATTACATCCAAATGTAATTTTTATGTTTAAAAACTCCCCTTAAAAAGCAGATGTCAAAGTGATTGAAAAAAAACAAAGATTTAGCTATATGCTGATTATATAAGTACACTTTAAGTATAAAGACATATAGGTTGCAAGTAAATAGATGGAAATGCAAACAATAAGAAGATGTCAGAATTTGGTACCGGGGTTTGTTTATATCAGATAATATTAGATAGTGTAGACTTTAACATAGGAATTACTGGAGATAAAAAGGAAGCATTTTCATAATGATAAAAGGTATATCAATCATAATATCTTCATCAGGAAGGTATATCAATCAAATTTGTGTGCACCTAGTAACTGAGGTTAAAAATACAGGAAACAAAAATTAACAAAAAGACCACTGTACAAACAAGTAGGGGATTTTATGTCTTCGTTCCACAACTTACAGCATTAGACAAAAAAGTAAATCAACAAAGAAATAGAAGATCTGAACAACATTGTCAACTACCCTGACCTGATTAGTCTACAAGTGGAGCACTACCCCCCAAAACTGCAAATACACATCGTTTTCAAGTGCACATGGTAACTTTACCAAGATAGAACATATACTGGGTCATAAAACAAGTCTTATATTAAAAAAGTTTCAAATCATACATTTTTTTCTGACCATTGTGGAATTAAATTAGAAATCTGTATCAACCAGATACTTAGAAAAATCTCCAGGTATTTGGAAATTAAATAACATGCTTCTAAATAAATAATTCAAAGGGTTAAAGCAGAAATCAAGAGGGAAATTAGAAAATTATTTGAACCGAATGATAATGAGAATGTAGTATATCAAACTGCAATATATCACTACACACCCTGAGAATGCTTAAAAAGGTTGACAACATCAAATCTGGGTATAAATATTAGATCAATCAGAACTGTTATCATTGTCAACAGAAGTGTAAAATGGTACCCAGCAGTTTTATAAAATTAGGTGTATACCACTCTATAATCCCTCAATTTCAATTTTAGGTATTTACTGAAGTGATATGAAAATATATTCACCAAAAGACTTGTACAAAGATATAGCCAAAAAACTAAAAGTGAGTCAGGTCCATCAACAAAGAATGGATGAACAAAAAGATGTATTTCCACAATGAAATACTATTCCACAATTAAGGGAAAAAATATATATATATATTTATGTAACACCATTGATTAATATCAGAAACATTGTGGTGAGTGAAAGAAGTCTATGCAAAAGACTGCATACTGTAAATAATATTTGTAAGAAGTTCCAGACAAGGCAAAATTAATATATGTTGAAAACAGTGTTTGGGCATAGGGATTAAGACGGAGGATGAGAGAACTCAGGCGTGAAAATAATGTAACTTGACAAGGATTAGGGTTACACAGGAGTCTTAGTTCAGACTGCTGTAATAAAATACCATCAACTGGATGGCTTAAACAGTAAACAATTATTTCTCACAGTTCTGGAAGATAGAACTTCCAGATCAGGGTGCCAGCGTGGTTGGGTTCTTAGTAGAGAGTGTGGTCCCAGTTTACAGAGGGCTGTCTTCATGGCATCTGCACATGGATGCTAATCCCACCATGGGGGCTCCACCCTCATCCCCTGATTACTTCCCAAAGTCCCTACCTCCAAGCACCATCACATTAGCACTTCAGCAAATGAATGTGGGGCGTACAGACATTCAGTCATGGCAGCAGGTGTGTGCATTTCTCACACGGCATCAAAAGGTACTCATAAGGTCTGTATTCTACTTCATGTAAAGTTTACCTCAAAAAATAAAACACCGTACACAAACACTGAACTCTCGCTCTAGTTAAATGATATAACCACTGACAGGAGTGAAGTGTACAGGTACAAGTATACAGTCATTGAAAGATTCTTAGGTGTAGTAGTATGGGTATTCACTGAACAATTCAACTTTTACGTATGTTTGAATTTTTTCATAATGTGGAAAAGATCTATATGCACATGATGAAGTCAAGTTTTTAAAATTTTGTTTTGACATAAATAATGTCGACTATAAATTGTAAGTATACATAGTAGAAATTTTAAATTGCCCCTCAATTTAAAAATATCAGTGAAATATTGATAGTGTTATTTGAGATAAGCTGAATTAATGCTCCATTTAGATTCCTGAATCTCTGCTTGAACTAAGAAAGTTTAAAAACCCTTGTATAGATACAGGATTTTTTTAAAAAACGCCAAGTTTAAATAATACACCCTCCAAGTAGGTTAAGTAATATTTTACCCAGAGTTCTAGTCTTTTGTTCCTTAAAGTAGAAAAATATAATCTTTAATTGAAAATGGGGTATATGATTTTTTTTTTACATTTATTTTACTAACAAGCAAGATCTCTGTGCTTCTCTGAAAGAGAGTTAAAAATTATACCTCTAGGGCTTCCCTGGTGGCGCTCCGCCTGCTGATGTGGGGGACACGGGTTCGTGCCCCGGTCTGGGAAGATCCCACATGCCGCAGAGCGGCTGTGCCCGTGAGCCATGGCCGCTGAGCCTGCGCGTCCAGAGCCTGTGCTCCACAACAGGAGAGGCCACAACTGTGAGAGGCCCGCGTACCGCAAAAAAAAAAAAATTGTACCTCTATATCTTCTTTCTATAGGTTTTCAAAATGGGTACAGGTGTACCTCGGAGATATTGTGGGTTCAATTCCAGACCAGTGCTATAAAGCAAATATCACAATAAAGCAAGTCATATGAATTTTTTGGTTTCCCAGTGCATATAAAAGTTATGTTCATACTATAGTATAGTCTGTTGTGTGCAGTAACATTATGCTTAAAAATTGTACATTACTTAAAAAATATTTTATTGCTAAAAAGCGCTAATCATCATCTGAGTTTTCAGTGAGTTGTCATCTTTGTGCTGGTGGAGGGTCTTGCCTGGATGTTGGTGGCTGCTGACTGATCAGGGTGGTGGATGCTGAAAGCTGGGGTGGCCGTGGCCATTTCTCTGTAAAGACAGCAATTAAGTTTGGCACATGAATTGACTCTTCCTTTCACTTGAACACTTAGAGTCTGTTAATCAGCCCAATTTCAATATTGTTGTGTCTCAGGGAATAGAGAGGCCTGAGGAGAGGGAGAGAGATGGGGAACAGCTGGTCAGTGGAGCAGTCAGGACACACACAACATTTATAAAGTTCTCTGTCTTACATGAGTGTGGTTTGTGGTGCCCCAAAACAATTACAATAGTAACATCAAAGATCACTGGTCTCAGATTCTTATAACAAATATAAAAATAATGAAAAAGTTTGAAATATCATGAGAATTATCAAACTGTGTTACAGAGACAGGAAGTGAGCAAATGCTGTTGGAAAAATGGTGCCAGTAGACTTGCCCAACACATGGGTGCCACAAATCTTCAATTTGTAGAAGTGCGGTATCTGCGAAGCACAGTAAAGTGAAGTGCAATAAAATGAGGTATGCCTGCTTTAAAACATGTAATTCTCTAATAATTATATTCTCGTTGCAGTAATTGAGCTAGTTCTATATTGGGTTACAAAATAGTAAATATCATACCACAAAATAGTAAATATGTACCACATTGGGTTACATTATAGTAAATATCACAACATCTATGTATTTATATATGTCTAAGGGAAAGCCTTTAAAGATACAGATCTGATATAGATTTGATGATGTTTGCTACTTTAGGTTTGATACTGTTTAAATTTTTTTCCATTGACAATTTTTACTAGTTTAAATTTTTAAAAAATTTTTAAGTCCTGTTTTTTTAAGGTAATAAGATATTTGATAAAACAAGAGATAGTAAAACTCTACAGATGACTTAGTTTTCTAAAATAATTGCAAGAGAAAAAGAATCTATGAGTCAAATATATCTAAAAAGCATATTAACTTATGACAGCTTATATTTATCTTGATTCAATAAAGAAGCTGCTATTTTATACATACACTAATTATAATATTAAAAATTATTGTTAACAATTTAGGAATGATACTGTTATTGTCCCAAGCTTTAAGGTATGTGAAATAAGACTTGCTAATTGGGGAGTGGAGAGGATAGTCCACCAATTTAGTTGTTTCATAAAGTAGATTCTGCATAATAATTAAGTCTGTGGTTGTGCAGTTTTTGGTTGATGTAGCATTTTAATCCCTCATGTAGAAGCAGATGGGAAAGGTTAAGACAGTGATTGCTACCTAACCCCCTAAGTTATGTGGTACTGCTTCAGAGGGTAGAACCTGTGTAAACATGATGTCAAAATCTAACACTATAGTATGTATTTAGAGCAAATTCCATCCATATTTGGACATATAGCTGTTATCTTAATTTTTTTGGTTGTTGAGTACATCTTTTTTAAGCAGTTGTGATTATATTTTTGAAATAACATTTTATTTATTTATTATTTTTTTTTTTTGCGGTACGTGGGCCTCCCACTGCTGTGGCCTCTCCCGTTGCGGAGCACAGGCTCTGGACGCGCAGGCCCAGCGGCCACGGCTCACGGGCCCAGCTGCTCTGCGGCATGCGCGATCCTCCTGAACCGGGGCACGAACCCGTGTCCCCTGCATCGGCAGGCGGACTCCCAACCACTGCGCCACTAGGAAAGCCCCTGAAATAACATTTTTATCAAAAATAATACATGCTAATTATTTTTAAAATTCAGACAGTACAGACAAGTACAAAGAAAATGTTAAAAATCAACCACTATCCTTTATCCAGTAAAATGCTTTGTTAACAGATGAACCCCACTCCAGTTCTCTCTCTGCAAACATACAGGTTGAAAGATACCTAGGTAAATAGCTAGAAAAAGTATACAGATATATAATAAAAATATGATCATATTAAAATTATATTTAAAATATTAAGTTTATCTGAGTTTAACAGAAGAAAAATGAACTGAAATGAAAATGAAATAATTTCCAAATTTCTGAATGTAAGATGATAAACATTTCTTTACCACATGCTATATTGCTCCTTAATTATAACTCTTAGATTAAGAGAAAACATTAGGTTGGAGTTATTATAAGGTATATATTCTTGAAATGTTTTAATTTTAGTAAAATTGGTGCTGTGCTATGATGAGAAATTTAACACACTTCCTCCCTCCTTATTCCTCTCCCCTCCAACTTCTGTTAGTGTATTGGAATAGTCCCTACACAAGGAATTAATCTCTTGGTGAAGCCCACTTTAATTCTTTTAAAACAATAAAGTAAAAATTATAAGAAAAGTAAAAATTGTAAGACCTTCACACTCCTATTAACCATCATACTAGATGTCCTTACTCATGACATAGAAAAGGGGAGGGGGTGAAGGCATATAGATGGAGAATAAAAAAAACTTGTCTTTTTTCACAGATGACATGATAGTCTATGTAGAAAATCCCAAAAACTCAACAAAAAAATATCCTGGAACTAATAAACAATTACAGCCAGATTACAGGATTACAGGATACCAAGTTAATATACAAAAGTCAATTGCTTTCAAATTGGAATTTGAAATAAAAAATACATCACTTTTATTAGCACCAAAAAAAAAAAGGGAGAGAGAGAGAGGCAGGAAGGAGGCAGGCAGACATAGGTATAAATTTAACAAAATATGTGCAAGGTCTATACTAAGAGAACTACAAAATTGTTGAAAGAAATACAAATGTAAATAAATGGAGAGATATTCCATGTTCACAGATTGGAAGACTCAATATTTTAGAGATGTCAGTGTTTCCCAATTTGGTATTCAACACAATTCCTATCAAAATCCCAGCAAATTATTTTGGGTATCAACAAACTGGTTCTAAAGTTTATAGAAAGACAAAAGAGTAGCCAACACAATATTGAAGAAGAATAACGTTGGAGAACTGTCACTACTAGGCTTCAAGACTTACTGTATATCTGTAGTAATCAAGACAGTATGGTATTGGTGAAAGAAGAGATAAATAGATCAATTGAACAGTAGAAAATCCAGAAATAGACCCACACAAATGAGACAACTGATCTTTGATAAATGAGCAAAGGCAATTCAAAAGAGCATAGATAATCTTTTCAGCAAAAGGTACTGGAATAACTGGATATCCAGTCACAGAACTTAGACATTTTACAAAAATTAAAATGGATCATAGACCTAAATGTAAAATGCAGAACTCTAAAATGTCTAGAAGATAACATAAGAGAAACAGAGGTGACCTTAGGTTTGGTGATGTATTTAGATACAACACCAAAGGCATGATCCATGAAAGAAAAAGATAAGTGTGACTTCATCAAGATCGAAAACTTCTGCTCTACATAAAGACACTGTTGAGAGAATGAAAAGACAAGTCACTGGGAGAAAATATGTGCAAAATGCATGTCTGATAAAAGACTTGTATTCAGAATATACAAAGAACTCTTGAAAGTCAGCAACTAAAAAAATTCAAAAAGAGGCAAAAGATCTGCACAAGATACCTCACCAAAAAAGATATACAGATGGCAAATATGAAGAAGTGCTCAATATCACGTCATCAGGCAATTGCAAATTAAAACAATGAGATGTGCCTGTTAGAATCGCTAAAATCCAAAATACTGACAACAGCAAGTGCTAATGAGGATGTGGAGCCACAGGAGCTCTCATGCATTGCTGGTCGGTATGCAAAATGGTGCAGTCACTTTGGAAGACACTTGGGCATTTTTTACAAAGCTAAACATAATCTGACTATACTATCCAGCAGTCACGCTCCCTGGTGTTTAACCCAAATGAGTTGAAAACGTACACAGGGATTTTTATAACAGCTTTATTTATCATTGTGAGGAGGCAACCAAGGTGCCTTTCAGTAGATGAATGGATAAACAATCTGTGATACATCCATAGAATAGAATGTTATCCAGTGTTTAAAAAAAAAAGAGCTATCAAGCTGTGAAAAGACGTGAAGGAACCTTAAATGCGTATTTCTCGGTGAAAAAAGACAATCTGAAAAGGCTGCACGCTGTTTGCTTCCAGCTATGACATTCTGGAAAAGGCAAGACTGTAAAGACAGGAAAAAGTTAGTAGTTACCTGGGGTATGGGGACAGGGAAGAAGGAATGTCTAGGTGTAGCATGGGATTTTGAGTGCCTGGAAACTTGTGAATGAACCACAATGGTGGCTACATGATGGTATGCATTCGTCAAGACTCAGAACTGTACAACACAAAGAGTGATACCTAGTGTAAATGATGGACTTTGGTTAATAATGTATTCATCAATAGTAACAGATGTACAAGTTGTGAATAATAGGGGAAACTGCCGGGGGAGTGGGAGGGGGAGGGTGTAGTCATTTTCTGTACTTTATATTCAATGTTTTCTGTAAACCTTAAACAGTAAAGTGAGTGAAAATAAAAAATAAGACTAGGAAATGGGAAGAAACTAGTCATTCTGCTGTTTTCTTTATGCTTTATCAAAACCACTGTTAAACAACACTGAGTGTCCTGTGCTCTTTCCCTCTACTACCAGTCAGTCTTTTCTTCCCCCAAGATGATAAGAAGTCCAGCACCTCTCCCAAGACAAAAGATGACTTTGATCCCAAACCTAGCTATAACCAGTTGACTTATTTCAAGAAGGCAAGGGGTTCTGACCTTTTCATTGCATTCCCTGGGGCTTAAATAATGGAGCATGATGACATTCAATTGCACTTTCTTTACATCGAGCCATGGAGAGTGTTAGGAGCTGAATTGTGTCTCCCCAAAACTTACATGTAGAAGTCTTAAGCCCCAGGACTTAGAATGTGATTGTATTTGGGGACGGGGCCTTTAAAGAGGTACTTAAGTTAAAATGAGGTAATTATTGTGGGCCCTATTCCAGTGTGCCTGATGTTCTTATAAGAAAAGGAAGTTTGGACCCAGGTGCAGAGGGAAGGTGGTATGAAGATACAGTGAGAAGACAGCCATCTGAAGTTAAAGAGAGCAGTCTCACAAGAACCCTTCCCAGCTGACATCTTGATCTCAGAATTCCGGCCTCCAGAATTGTGAGAAAATAAATTTCTGTTTAAGCCATCCAGTCTGTGGTGCTTTGTTATGGCAGCTCTAGCAAATTGGGGCAGGTTTTTATTGCCTTTTTTTCTCCTGTTTTCTAAAAGAAATAAAAGTTCAAGCAAGTATAATTTTTGGACACAGTAACATCACAAGAATATAAAAATCATGAAATGTTGTTTTCCATTGTTGCACTGTAGAATTAACCTTTTAGGAAGATATTTATAGAGCTTTGTGAAAATTTATATTGAGAAAGATTGCAGATTTTAAACTATGTTTTCAAAATTATTTCTTGATCAGTTAAATTTCCCTGTCAAGTAGTTTTATTTTTTTTTAAGGTTCTTATAGACAGTACATTTCCTGAGTTCACACATGTTTGAATATATCTGTCTTTATATTTTAGTGACATGAGTGGGTATAAAATTGTCACTTTATTATTTTTAAAAATTTGGCTGAAATTAATCACTCCGTTATATCCTAGCACTAAGTGTTACTAAGGAGAAATTTGACACTGGCTTGAAATATTCCCATCTTACTTTGTCCCCTCTGTGCGATTAAAGAATTATTTCTCTATTCCTGACATTCAGTGGCAAACAACTCTCAATAAAAACTGATATTCTGTATAATTTTTTACATAGACTATTTGATTCGTACTTCAGGGAAATTTTGTAGTAAGTTTTCTGCTTGATCTGCTGGGGTATCTGTTTAAGGAAATGACCTTTTGTTAGCTTTTCTTCTTTCTTTATATATTATATTTTCTTAATTGTTTTACCTTGCTTGTTCCTCTGTTCACTGTGATTAGCTCAAGCCCTTTTGTACTTTATTATTTCAGTTTTTAACTCTCTATTCTGTTTCTTGCTATTTCTAATTCATTCCCTGATATTATTTTGTTCTCAATTTTTTCCTTTAGTAGTACAGTTTTGTCTTTTTTATTCTGTTTTTAAAATTTTACTGGCGAGTAATCATTTTCTGGAGTTCACGTCCTTATTAAGGGTCTTTTGTCACAAAAAGTTGTAGAGAGTTTCCTTCTGTTTCTTTGAGATTTCTACTCTTTGTCTTCTTATGCTATCTTCATATCTCCTTGTATTTACCTTTCAGTAGTATGCTTGTATAATTTAAATTTAAACAATCCTTTAAAAATATTTATTATGAAAAATTTAAAGCCACAAAAATACAGGGAATGGTGTAATTATGTCCTTTCTTTTCATCTTGCATGTGCAGAACATAGGCTACTCTGCTTGACTTGCCCTTTGTTCTCTATAGTGTGGTCGAGTTTTCCTCAGTGTCGTTCATACTCAGAGTCCTGATTGTTTCCTTAGACCTGCAGCTCGGAAGATGAGCATTGCTCCTGTTGCCTTCTCTGTAGCCTGAGGATGCAGGGAAATGGCGTAGGCCTGGCTCCAGCTATGTTTCCTTTGCTTAAGGATATGGATTCTGTTTTCTCCTCTGACCCAGTGCCCTATCTTAATATTCGCTTGGCCCAAAGTGCACCCAGTTATTGTGTGGGTGATCCCTTACTCTCAGACTGTTCTTCCAACCCACACGGGTCTTAGAGCTCTTCTGCCCCTCCAGAGCGTCTTGCTGTAGATGCTTTTACTCCTGAAGATTTTGTTACCGAGCCCAAGCTCATACTCCTCACCACATGACAGGCCAATAAATTGAGAGACGAGTTGTTGGGATAAGAAATAATGACTTTATTCAGAAGACCAGCAGACTGAGAAGATGGTGGACTAGTGTCCAAAAGACCCATCTTGCCCAGGTTTGGGTGCTAGTTTTCTTTTATGGAACAGAGAGGTGGGAGGTGAGGAGGTAACATTAAAAAGATAAGTTGTTGCAAATATTTCCTGGTTTCCGCCAGACTCCAAGGGGGTGAGTCAGTTTCTTCTTTCCTGCAGCCATTCACAGGTGGGCCTGGTCAGGATGCTTCCTGTGAGCTGAAAAAAGGGATTTATCTTAATGTTCAGGCATAGGAGGTGGGGTTCCCAGAGATGGGCTGTTATGCATAACAAAGGTTAAAGTAAAAGAAATACATCCAATATGGAGTCAGATTTGTTCTTCCCTATTACAATTTCTTTTTGAATTTTACCTGAGCTTCCTGTTCAACCCTCCAACTACCTTTCTCCAAAGTAAGAAATAATTGTGGAAATTCTCAATATTTCATTCCCTCTCTTTCTGGAGCTTAGGGTTAAGGCTAGGAAGCTATGCCAAGCCATGCCAGAATATTTTGTTTTTCTTTTTTCACTACTTATTGAAGTCTATGGCATGAAGTTGTATGCTTTTCCTTGTTTGGTTCTTGCTCTTGAAATTTTCGCTGTGCTAATAATTATTGTTAGTTACGTTAGATGTTGGAGGAGATGAATTCTGAGCTCCTGCTTTAATTCACAATCATTGCTATTTTAATAAGAAGATTGGAGATTAAAATATCAGGCCCTGCTATCTTGTGATTGTTTTTAACCCAGAAGCTCTCTTTAACTGGAAATACAGAGATCTCTACACTATTACAAGAGGCTATTTGATATGCCTGTTTTTATCTTCTATTCACTTTCCTAGCACTGCTCTTAGCACCTACCCTCTACTAATTGATGCAATAGGAATAATTTAACCCTTAAGAAGGTAACTGTTCTAGCCTATGATATTACACCAATTAACATGGGATAATACTAGGAATAATGGTGAGAAAACAGAACAGTAGTAAAAATCGCCAAGCCAGAAGGATTGTTAAAGGACAAAGAGTTCAATTGCCCATTTTTACAGATAGAAATGGAAGGAAGTGTGGAGGATTATAAATGCAGAGTCTTGGCCTTTGAGCCAAGCTTCCTAACTCCCAGGAAGGAATTATTTTTGCATTTTTTCTCTTTCTCTACTACCCCATAGTGAATCCTCAGATTGTTACTTTCTAGCTGTTTTAAGAAATGAGAAATTTAATACTTAGCCCTCAGGTTAGTTCAACCCAACCTAAGGATTAAGTACCAAGGAAGGACATAATTTATTCACTGCACAGGAGGACCATCTATCTACCCACAACATCCAGCTCCCTCCATTATAGTTGGTGTTGACTCAGTGGATTATAATATCTCCTCCCTTTCTATTATTCATAATGCATACCACTTAAGACTGATAGTGCTATTAAGAGCTCTGTCAAAGGGGTTGAATATACCAGATGAAGAAAGATTACTTGTTTGGTCAAGCATGTATAAGAACTTAAGCTTCCAGCCATGATGGAGAAACTAGAAAAAGACATGTCCTCCCATTGTTTAAAAAAAATGAAACTGGACAAAATATATGAAATAACCGCTTTCAAACACTGAGCCTTAAAATCACTCCAGCCTTCTGCCTGAAGGGCACTGTCTAAAGCAAAGCTTCAGGGTTGAGGGGAGGATCCCTTGCAGAGGTCTTGAGTTCAGGAGATTATTACTAGGGATCAAGAAGTCTGAGATGCTGGAATTTCTGGGGCACAGCAGCATAGAGGAGGGAGCTAGATGGAGAAAGAGCTGTTGAAATCTTCAGAGTTCTCTGTGAGTCTGTTGATAAAAACTAAGCTATGCTAACATAAGGTAAAACTCCACCAGGCTGGGCTAACAATGACCAGGTGCCCTCAGATGAATCATTCCCAGAGGACACAAGATCTAGGAAACATGCAAGTTCTGACCAGCCAAATGGGGAATCTTTGTCAACTATATGGAACATTTAGTAGAAACCTCAGAAGGGTGATACCTTAGTAATAGTACTAAATTAGACATAGAGTAAACACAGAGAGGAAGGGAGGGAAGGAAGAAGCAGTCGAAGCCAAACAGGAGTTGACAGTGTTCCTGTCAACAATAACAGGGAGTTAACAATGAGTTACTTTGAAACAATTATTAAAAATATGGTCAAGGGACTTCCCTGGTGGTGCAGTGGTTACGAATTCCACCTGCTGGTGCAGGGGACTTGGGTTTGATCCCTGGTCTGGAAAGATCCCACATGCCGCGAGCAACTAAGCCAGTGAGCCACAACTACTGAGCCCGCGAGTCACAACTACTGAGCCCTCATGCCACAACTACTGAAGCCTTTGAGCCACGACTACTGAGCCCACGTGCAGCAACTACTGAAACCCGTGCACCTAGAGCCTATGCTCTGCAACAAGAGAAGCCACTGCAATAAGAAGGTAGCACACTGCAATGAAGAGTAGCCCTCACTCGCTGCAACTAGAGAAAGCCCGCACACAGCAACAAAGGCACAACGCAGCAAAAAAATATATATATATGGTCAAGGATTCAAAGAAAAACATCATGAAAAGATCAATGGAAAGTATTATAACAAGATCCAAACAGAACTTTACAGCTGAAAAATACAGTATCTTAAATAATAAATTTACAGTATAAGGATAGCATCCAGTGAAAACTTAAGAATATCAGTAAATGTGAACACATAGCAACAGAAACTACCATAATAGAAAAACATAAAGAAAAAAAATTCAAAAGAACCAAATTTTAGTGACCTGTAGGCAGTAAATTTTAACAACTAGCTCCATGGGGGAAAAAAGACTCGATTTATAGCATAGGCCAATTTTTATGATGTAAATACACTATTGTTGATTTCAAGGTACCAGTGTGACATCACTGAACACAAAATTTTCCAAATTTGATTAATTATAAACCAACACACACATCCAATAAGCTAAACAAAGAAACAAACGAATAACCAAGCTGAAGAAACAGAAAAACACAGCAAAGTATATCATTATCATAATCAAATTTTTGAAAATCGTGATTAAAAAGATCATCTTAAAAGTAGCCAAAGGAAGCAATACACAGAAACAAAGACCAAGAGCAAGCATTTCATCTAAAACCGATCACATCTTTAAACTACTGGTGCTGGTTGGGGGAGTGAACCTAGAATTCTAAACTCATTGGAAATGTCCTTCAGAACTGAAGGATTAAGATTTCTACCTTACAAAGCTAGAAAATGAGAGAATATCAACTCCAAAGTACAAGGAAGAAAAAATAAAGATGAGTTGAAATTAATAAACCAAGGGTCAGCAAACCACAGCTCGCAGGCAAAATCTGGCTCACCACTTGTTTTTGTAAATAAAGTTTTATTTGAACATAGTTCCACTCATTCATTTACTTGTTGTCTAGTGCTGCCTTAGAGATCATATGGCCGAAAAACCTAAAATATTTATTTGGCCACGAACAGAAAACATTTACCACCTTTTTAAGTAGAAAATAGAGATAAATCAATGAAACCAAAGGATTCTTTGGAAAATCAATAAAATTGGTAAATCTATACCTAAGATGATAAAAAAAAGAAAAAAATACAAATTTCTAATACCAAGAATGAAAGAGAAGACATCACTATCAATCCTACAGACATTAAAAGGATAAAAAGAGAATAGTACAAATAAATTTATGCTGTTAAATTTGGTAACTTAGAAGCAATGGACAAATTCTTTGTAATATAAAAATTGATAGAAAATCTGAATAGCCATGTATATAGTAAACTGAATTCATAATTAAAAATCTTTCTACAAGGAAAACTCCCAGCCCAAGTGTCTTCACTGGTGGATTTTACCAAACATTTTTTTTAACTTTTTAAAAAATTTTATTTATTTTATTCATTTATTTTTGGCTGCATTGGGTCTTTGTTGCTGCGTGCGGGCTTTCTCTAGTTGTGGTGATTGGGAGCTGCTCTTCATTGCGGTGCACGGGCTTCTCATTGCGGTGGCTTCTCTTGTTGCTGAGCACGGTCTCTAGGCACACGGGCTTCAGTAGTTGGGGCTCATGGGCTCTAGAGCACAGGCTCAGTAGTTCTGGCACACAGACTTAGTTGCTCCACGGCATGTGGGATCTCCCTGAACCCCCCTATATCGGTAGGTGGATTCTTAACCACTGCGCCACCAGGGAAGCCCTACCAAACATTTTAAGAAGAAAAAAATAATAATAATATTCACAAACTCTTTTAGAAAATAAAGAAGGAACCCTTTCCAACTCAATTTTTGAAGCTAACATCACTCTTATACCAAAACCAGACAAATACGTCAAAGAAAAAAACCTGCACACCAATATCTCTCAGGAACCTAGATGCAAAAATCATTAATAAACTATTAACAAACTGAATCTAACTATGTGTAATAAGCATAATATATTATGACCAAATGGAATTTTTCTTGGGAGTGCCAGGTTGACTTAACATATGAAAAATTAATGTAACTCAACCTTAACAGAATAAAGAAGGGGAAAATAAGTTTTCCTGCTTCAGGAGGAGAAGAAAAGGTGCATTTGACAATTTAGTCTGCAATTATTACAAAAACTTGCACCAAAATAGGAATAAAGGGCAACTGATAAAAGACATTTTTCTACATAATATGTACAGCTAACATCACAGTTAACAGAAAAGATTGAATCCATATTCCCTAAGATCAGGCTCCATCCCCATCACTTTTATTCAGCCTTGCACAAGAAGTCCTTGCCAGGCTAGCCAGTACAAAAAAAGCAAGACAGCAATAAAAGGCATTTTTTGTCTTGGAAACAAAAATGTTCATTTGTTTTATTTGCAGATGACATGATTGTGTGTAGAAGTTCCTAAGGAATCTCCAGAACTTACGTTAGAGGTAATGAGTGAATTAAGAAGGCCACAGGATGCAAGGTCAGTATACAACACCACTTGTATTCCTACATACTGAAAAATTAGAAAATGAAAAATTTTAAATACCATTATATTTATATACTGTCATCGAAATCATGAAATATTTAAAGATAAATTTAACAAAATATTTGCAAAACCTATTCACTGAATACTATAAAAAAATTGGTGAGAGAAATTAAAGATGTAAAGAAAAATATCGTGTTCATGGATTGAAAGACTCAATATTGTTAAGATGTTAGTTCTCCCCAAATTAATAGATGCAATGCCAATCCCAATCAAAATCCCAGCTAGCTATTTTGTAGAACTTGACACGCAGATCCTAAAATGTATTGGGCTGGCCAAAAAGTTCCTTTGGTTTTTAAGTAAAAATAAAAGACACATTTTCACCACGAACTTTATTGAACCACGTAGTCACCATTTTGTCCCACTACCTTCTGCCATTTTTCAGGCAACTTCATAATTCCATCTTTCCAAAACTTTTTATCTTTTTGAGCAAAGAACTGTTCCAGGTGCCTTTTACAGTCTTCCAGGGGATGGAAAGTTTTTCCATTAAAAGAATTTTGTAAAGACCGAAATAAATGGAAATCTGAAGGTGCAATGTCTGATGAATACTACGGATGAATCAGAACTTCCCAGCCAAGCTGTAACAGTTTTTGCCTGGTCATCAAAGAAACTTGCAGTCTCATGTTATTCTGATGGAAGATTATGCGTTTTCTGTTGACTAATTCTGGATGCTTTTCGTCGAGTGCTGCTTTCGCTTGGTCTAATTGGGAGCAGTAGCTGTTGGAATTCATCGTTTGGTTTTCTGGAAGGAGCTCATAATAGAGGACTCCCTTCCAATCCCACCACGTACACAACATCACCTTCTTTGGATGAAGACTGGCCTTTGGTGTGGTTGGTGGTGGTTCATTTCATTTCCCCCACGATCTCTTCCGTTCCACGTTATTGCACAGTATCCACTTTTCATCGCCTGTCACAATTTGTTTTTAAAATGGAACGTTTTTATTACGTTGAAGTAGAGAATAACATGCGGAAATACGGTCAAGCAGATTTTTTTTCGCTTAACTTACGTGGAACCCAAACATCAAAGTGATGAACATGACCAAGCTGGTGCGAATGATTTCCAACGCTTGGTTTGGATAATTTGAATATGTCGACTATCTCCCGTGTGGTATAACGTTGATTGATCTCAATTAAAGTCTCTGTTTGATCACTATCAACTTCAACTGGTCTACCCGACCGTGGAGCACTGTCCAGCGAGAAATCTCCAGCACAAAACTTCGCAAACCACTTTTGACACGTTCAGTCAGTCACAGCACATTCTCCATACGTGGCACAAATCTTTTTTTTTTTTTTTTTGCATTTCAGTTGTGTTCTTATCTTTCTTGAAATAAATAAAGCATAATATGCAGATAATGCTGCTTTTTTTTCCATATTCGATATTAAAATGGCTACACAAAAATTCACCAATTTTGATGTTTTTTTTTAAATGCACGCTTATATGACAGCTATCACAATACAATCTAACAAAATTGTTTCAAATGAAGTTAAAGACAACTAAGGGCAAACAAACTTTTCAGCCAACCCAATATAAGGAAATGCAGAGGACATACTGTAGCCAAAATAATTTTAAAACAAGGACACATTTGGAGGATCTCAAGACGTATAGAATGAGAGTAATCAGGACAAGTCTAAGTTTTGATAAACAGATAAAAGGAATAAAATGAGGGGTCCAGAAATATGCCCATACAAATATGGTCAGTTGATGTTCAAGAAAGGGGCCAAGGGGAACAGATGGTCTTTTTAAGAAAAGATGCTGGTGCATTTAGGTATCTATCTAGGAAAAAAGAAACCTCAGTACTTCCCTCTTATCATATACAAAAATTAACATGAAAAGGATCATAGGCCAAAATACAAATATTAAAACTATAAGGTTTCTAGAAAAAAACATAGGGGAAAATTTTTGTGATCTCAGTATAGGCAAAAATTTTAGATAGGTAACAAAAAGCTATACCTATAAAAATTATTGATGAATTAGACTTCATCAAAATTTTAAATGTTTGCTCTTCAAAGGACACTTAAGAATACAAAAAGGCAAGTCACAGACTCAGAAAATATACTAACAATGCATGTATTTGGCAAAAGACATGCAGAGCATATACAAAGAAATTTATAACTCAATAATTAGAAGACAACCCAACTTTATAAAGAGGAAAGCAAATTAATCAAACATTTGACAAAATAATATATATGAATGACCAATAAGCATATGAAAAAATGCTTAACAGTATTAGTGAACAGGAAAATGCAAATTAAAATCATCATGAGCTACTACTATATATCCATCATAATGGATAATATGAATGACAACACCAACTATGAAGGATATGACTCAGCTGGAACTCTCATTGATTGCTCTGGGAAAATAAAATGGTAAGGCCATTCTAGAAAATACTTCGTTTCATGTAAAGTTAAACATCTATTTACCCTGAAACCCAGCCATGTACTTCTAAGTATTTACCAAGAGAAATGAGAACATTTGTACACACTTATTATACACATACTTTCGGAGCAGTCTTACTCAAAATAATTAAAAACTGGAAACAAGCTGTGGCCATCAACAGGAGAATGGTAAATAGAGGAGTAGTCACGCAAAGGAATAGTACTCAGGAGCAAAAATGAATGAGCTACTGATAGATGCAAAAGCATGAACAGATTTTAACAATGTTATGATGAAGAAAAAAAGCACATACTTAAATACAGGCACAAAAGAGTACATACTGTATGATTTCGTTTATATGAAATTCTAAACATCAAAACTGATCTCTAATGATAGAGAGCAGATGAGTGGTTGCCCGGGGCAACAGCTGGGCATGGGGTTATCTGTAAATAGGCACTAGGGTACCTCTGGGAGATGATAGAAATGTTATGCAACTTGATTGTTCTGGTGGCTGCCTGGGAGTTCATTTTTGAAATTCATTGAAAACTGGTGCACTTTAAAGGGTGCATTTTATTGAGTGTAAATCATACCTCAATACAGTCTTTTTAAAAACTCTTCTTTAAATAAATAAATAAAACTTCTGTTTGAACCTTGAAACAAATGTTCAAATTTCTTTAATTAGAGAACATTTAGGAGTGCTAAAAGAAATAAGGGTTTGCTTATTTTTATCAGCAGTATCTAAGAAAGACGCAAGATGGCGATGTTACTCCAAGAAAGCATATACTCCCCCGGCCTCCTCTCAAATCAGGTTCTAGGCCCAGCACTTTCTTCTCCAGGGGCTTTCAGGAGTCTTTTCCAATATACTTAATTATTGTCTACATTCCAACTATGCCAACAGATTCTTTAAATATCTCCAGAACTTTTAAAGTTCTTCTAAGCATTAAAAATTTTTCTATTGTTGTCAAAGTCAAAATTGAAATAGTTCACAATCAATAAGATTGTTGTTAGGAAGATTTATGTCTCCTACAAGTTGTTACTAGCCAATTGAACTGTCTGAGATTTGTCTTACCTCTAGAAAAAGTGCCTGCATTTCGAAAATTAATACAGTCATCCCTCGGTATCTGAGGGGATTGGGTCCAGGATCCCTGTGGATACCAAAATCCAAAATCTAGGGATGCTCACGTTCCTTATATAAAATGGCAGAGTATTGCATATAACCTACACACAAACTCCCCTATACTTTAAATCATCTCTGGATTACCTATAGTACCTAACACCATGTAAATGCTATCGTTATGTAAATAGTTGTTTATAAGTATAATATACATGCTTTGTAAATAGTTGCCAGCTTGCAGAAAACTCAAGTTTTGCTCTTTGGAACTTTCTGGAATTTGTTTTTTTGAACATTTTGTATCGTAGTTGGTCGAATCCCCGGACGCAGACCCCATGGATACAAAGGGCCTGCTGTACTTTGATTTGTATTTCAGACAGTCAGCCACTAGAGGGCAGTACAGAAACATAAATAAGATACCAAAATGCAAAGTGGAAAACGCCAGTGGAATTGTGTGGTTATTACTCTATGGGCACCGGGTTTAGCGTAGGAACCAACTAGATCTTCTACAAAAAGAGACTGAAATGAGATGATTAGTGAGCACCAAAAAGCATTCATTCTATCAGAGTAAAGGGTGAAAAGAAAATGAATACATTTCTAGAAACCATTTATTTGATTCAGAATTTTTTTGTTTAAAACATTATTTCTCAGTAATAGAGTGTCGAGGAACTCTCCTGAAGATAACTGTAATCTCGACATAATATATTTTAAACACTACATGAAGACGTAGGAGAGAGAGGAAAAGCAGGCAGATTCTGCAGGGGGGGTGGATAGAAGGAGAGAGGTCACTTGGTAAATTTCCCATTTTTATGACTCTTCCCCTGAGGGCAGACCCCAGTCCCAGGGGTGAACCTCATGATAGTGAAAGCAGAGGCCAGAGTTCACGGCGGGCACGGTGATGGTGTGAGGGGAGGTGCCCTCACCTGTAGCAGCCCCACACCTGGCCCAGGAGGCGGAGCCCGGGGCTCATCCCTGCTGCTCATCCCTGCCACTGTCGGGGACACCTTGAGCTGTTCATAAACCTCCCTGAGCTTCAGTTTGTTCTTGCAGATCCTGAAGGAAAGCACGTCTTTCTCACGGGTTCTTTTTGAGGATTAACGGATAATGGGTACGGGGCCTGGCACATCGCAGTTCGGTGAGTGCTGTCTGCTTCCCACTTCTCTTTTGTGGCTTACATGGAATCTTGTGACTAATTCTCAATTTCTGAGGTAAAGTCTGGTGGCCAACCCCGCAGTCAGCTTGAGACTCTGGTCCTGAACTTTTTTTTGTAAAGGGCCGTGAGAAAAGAAAAAAGCTTCTCACAAGCTTAGTCTATCTTCTCATCCCCTTTTTAAAATGCAGGTTTGAAGAATAATCTGCCACATTTTTGCAGTGAGTGCTAGCTTGCGGGACCCCCTAAAAGAAGCCCTCAGATGACAGCTGCCTGTAAGGAACTGCAGGAGTTAGCACTTCCCGGGAATGTTTCAGAACCACTGCCTGTCTCCAGCTTCCTGTCACCCTGCACCCTCCAGTCTTTGTTCATCTTTATTTCCTGTGGCCTCCTACTTTCTTCTTGGTGGTTAATTTTACAGAATTTTGAGTGATCGTGTGCGCCAGCTTTTAAAAGGGCTACAGCCCCTCTCTACTCTGGAATCATCTGTGATTCGCCTTGTTCCCACCTCTCCCATCCCACCAACACTCACTGCAGGTCCCGTAATTAGACTAAGCAGTCTTTGCCCCTCTACCTTTCCCCACTCCCCTGGACCACGGTGGTAGCCTCCTAACTGGTTCCCTGCTTCCCTCCATGTCACCTGCATGCCATTCTCCTCCAGATCCAAGAGTTAAACTATTAAATATGCTTATCAATTTTTATTAATCCTTCACTTTAACTTCTCCCATAGCTTCTTTTTTTTTTCTTTTTTCCCATAACTTCTTATTCCAGTTAGAACAAAACCTCATCTCCTTACCGGTCCCCTGATTACTTCTCTGAAGTCACCCCTAATACTCTTTCCCTCATTCACTGTGGTGCTCGATTTCTTTCTGTCCCACAGACATTTCAATCTCATCCTTTCATCCAAGCCACTGTTCTTGCTGTTCCCTGTGTTTGAATGTTCTTTCTCTGCTGGGCTGCCTGCCCTTTATCACTCCCGCTTTGACTCTGTTACCATCTCTTCCAAGAAGCCCTTCCTGACTGTCCTGCCTAGGTTGGTCCTGACCCAGCCTCAGTCCCTCTCGATCCAATTGCACTGTTCTGCTTCCTTCACAGCACTTATCACTATCGGAAATTGTATCTCTATCTATTTATTTGTTGCAGCACCATCCAGTTCAGATATAGAGTTTATTGAGAAAAACCTTCAAAGAAGTAGTAGAAGCAGATAGAATCTCCTTGACTCTTGTTACTTGTCAGAGCTTAGGCCGGGTATAGATATGTCCCATGGCCAAGGTACCAATGAAGAAGGACAGTCCCCTGCAATGTTCCATACATTTGTGGTGAGTACTTTGTGGATGAGGGACAGGGTCAGAGAACATCCTTGAGATCACGTAAGTTCCCTGGCTGGGGAAGTGGCTTTGATGGAAAGGAGGATGCTCCAGGTCATGGAAACTAGTAATTAGCCCATCCTTCTGTTAAACTGGCTCAGGTCTCCTTCCCAAGCTCTCTGCTCAGCCACCAGAAGTGGGGAGGGCCTGAGCAGCGGGGCCCATCGGCTCTGTCTCCCCATAGAGCCAGGGATGCTGTCTGTCTTGTTTGCCACTAGAACAGTACATGGAAGGGCACATAGAAAGGTAAACAAAAAATAATTTGTTGAAGGAATAAAATAATAATAGCATGAGTAATGATGAAGTAAATGACTGAAAAAGGAACTGAAAGTTAGAAGGAAAGGCCATATTTACTTGAAGTTATGTCTCGGTAGTGACAGAGGCCTGCTAGGGAGATGTCTGAATTTACGGCAGTGCTGTAACTGGGAGCAGAAGCCACAGGTGCAGGGCAGTCACTGCTGTGACTCCAGCTATTGCTCTTAAATACACAGCCAAGCTCGTGTCATGCTGCCCATTCCTCATTTATTGAATTCTAATCGTCAGCTTGACGTGCACTGTCTCTTAAATCAGCGGTGCATTCATTGGTAATGGAACCAAAGTTTCATGATCATTTTTGTAAGAGGAACAGATCGGGATTTGGGGGAAGACATCTTCCCAGTGTCTCTGTTTCATCCTAAGACTGTTTTCTTCATCTCAAACCAAGACCACATCTGCCCTGGATTGCTTTTGGCAACAAGAGTGATAATGAGGTCATTTCCACTACAGTAGGGTCATTGTTGGTAATGCTTATTGCGTCGTGATCAGTTTCTGGAATGCTTCTAAATCAGCAAAGTTAGAAAAAAATTATTAAATGAAGGAAGAGTATATGATGAGCTAAATCCTGAGGAGTATGACTAATAGCACAATGTAAAATCCTCAAGTTCTTGATTAAATTCAGGTCTTGAGGATTTCTCATTATAACAAAGTTCCCTGGGGTTTAAGTCAGCATTCTAGTTTTACTTATTTCATAAATATCAATCCTTGGGGTAGATATTATTGACTCATAAAATTAATAAGATTTACTTTCATAATGTTGATAAAAATCTATAAAGTAGGCAAAACAAATCTTTTGCAGGCTCTACCGTGACCCATTTCTGGGGTCATTTTCCTCTACCAGTGTAATATCTGTTTTCAGGGCTCTTAGGGACTAAAGAATGACACATAATGGAGAAATTACACAAGTTATTTCGCTGTGTATTTCTAGAAGTCAAGTAATCTGCTGCAGTAATTTTAAAGCAATTTTCTTAAACTAACAATTAGCTTAATACAATCATAAACTGACATTTTACACCCTTGGCTGGCTAGTCCTTAAAATTCTCTTCCACATCATCTTTCCCCATTTCTATTCTACTCTCTTCCTGTTCCTTCTCGGACTATTTACTGATTGTTTTCTTGCTGTGATCACCTCCTAAACATTAGTGAAACTCCACATTCAACCCACTGGTCTTCTCACTGGCCTCCAAGTCCCTCTGTCCCCCACCAAACCCTTTGTAATTTCATTTCAATATTGTGATAAACATCATCTACTTTCCAACCTCTCTCACTTACCACCACTTTCCATACCCAGTCATCAAGCCTCATAGTATATATTTCCTTAGAACCTTTCCTATCTTTTCCTTCCTCTACATCTTCATTCTACCCAAAATCACTATAATCGCAGGTCTCTAAAGCTCGGTAGTCACTCAAGGTTCACAGCCACTGGGAGGCAGCAGTGCTGAATCCTTAGGTCTCTTGAGGATTTGCCGCAGGTCCACTCAAGCCCTCTTGTATGAAGCATGACCTCTTCACTATAAATAAGGCTCTAAGTTGATTATGCTAAAATTATAGGGAATATATTGGGATGAACGCAAATGATGCTAGCAGATACTTCTTAATATAAAGAATTTATAAGAATTGGGGAATAAAAACCATGGGATTGAAAGCTGTGAGCCTGGCATCCAGAAGGGATGGGGGAGGGGATGAGTGGGAAACCGCAGCTGGAGTGGCCTGGGGTCAGATTTCTGCCCCACCATCAGTTTGACACTGGGCGAGATACTTACGTGATTTTAGCTTTTCCTGATCTGTTAACTGGAGATAGGAATATCTCCACTCAAAGGGGTATTTTGACAGTTAAATAATATTGTATATAAAGTTTCCATCCTGGAAACTTGCACGTGGTAGGTTCTCATCAAATCATAGCTATTAATACTTATAGGCACAGCACTTCTGCACTTGAAAAGCAAAATATCAATAATATCTTTAACTAATGGCTTAAGGAAATAATTATCAAAATGCCATAAAGAAATGCACATTATCTGTCAAGGAAGAGTACTGATAGCCATTCCTAAAGGAGCCTGGAGTGTCTGTAATGGAGAGAAGTTATAGGCAGGTCACCCTTACCTTAGACAGGGCAGGACCACGTACAAAACGTTGTTTGACACTTCAGCTTCTGCAAAAAAAGTTTGCCACACACAGCAAGGAAAGTATAGAAGGTTTGCAGATTGTGGTGGTCTTTAAATAAAAATCAGTCTAAGGGTCAACCTCTCATCTCTGCCCAGTGACTTCTAAGTTTGAAAGCATTTTCCAGCTGCTATCAATTATTTAAGAGAAGTACTGGGGGAAATATAGATACATAAACCATCGTACATTGCCACTTCCTGGACCACCAGACTCACCTGGCTGTGAGCTGGGTGGGGAGGGCAGAGGTGGTCAGGATTTGCCATTCATTTGTGTCTACTGCAGACAACAGTAAGAGAGATTGCCACTCGACGGGATTGTAGAGATCCTTTAGTCGAGCATTTCATTTACCGAAGAGGAAACCCAAGCTCAGGCCGGCTGAGCTGGGCACAGTCAGGCAGCTGCTGAATGGCAGAGCCGGCCTGGAGCCCAGTTCTCTCAGCTCCTGGTCCAGAAGTTCCTTCCACTGCACCCCAGCTGCTGCTTTTCAGCATTGAGGTTTGGGGATTGTACTCATTCAAATGCAAATGTTTTGTGTGCTTCTTTAACAGGACATTCTTTTGTCTTACTTTACCAAGTAGGGTTTGCTGTACTGAGTAAATGAGTATAGACCTGGAGGTGTTAAAATCATCAACCTCTTCTAAAGCGTCATTCTTTCCCCTTTGTTTCTATTTGTAACGTGGAACACTTGCTTCTTTTTTTCCTTACAGCTTGAATCGAGACAGCCATCCTTATAACTTGATTTACTTGTTCTAGTGGATGATACAAGTACTGAGAATGAAATTAATGAAATCAGTGTAGCTCACAGGAAGCTCTTGCCCGTCCCCGCTCCCACCCCTCCTTTGGGAATTCATCCAGGGGATACGTTGAGGGAATTCGTTGCTACGAAACAGTGCTGCAGCTGGGCTCAGTGAGGGGTCTGCGTGGTCTCACAAAAGCGAGCAACGTCTGCAGCTTTGAGAAGGTTGGAGATGTTAGGGGCCACCCAGTGTTATGCCAGTGGGAAAAGTTTCCCCGTCTGGAATGTCCCCACGGGCTCCATTCTGCCTCCGCGGGCACTCTCTGACTTCCTGCCCAAGACGGAAACCGTCCTCCGCTTCCATGACAATTGGGGTCATCACCCTGGCTGTCGCACCACTACCCACCCACTTGCCCCCATTCGCGCCTGAGGAGTAAGTCTACCTGTAGGATCCCGGTCACCACCAGGCACATGAAGTAATTCATGATCAGAGTGAAAGGGAATCACACCCAGCACTGGCGGTGGTCAGGCGGGACAAAAAAGAGGCTGCAGCTACCAAGGGAAAGAAGAGAAGAGGAAGAACCAAGGCTGATAATAAGTAGATGCCAACATGGCCACACTTTTGTTAAAATACTGCAGTATTTCCAAGTGGCTGGTAAATGGTCCCTGCTCCAAGCCTTCACAACGCCCTGTCACTCCAGCCAGTCAAGGCTAATGTCTGTTTCATTTTAATGCTTGGTGCCTGTGTCCTAGGCAGTGGATAAATATGTTAAGTATTACCCCTTAAGAGAACTAATACTAAAAGTGTGGCAAAAGGACACGCTTGCATCCACCTTTAATTATTTCACTCCAGAGAGGAATTTCCATGAGGTACAGTCTCTCATGGAAGATGGAAATACGTAGAAATGCTGTTCTAGTTGGTATCCTTCATCATTTAACTCTGATGCGGAAGATTCTGCTTTTACTTTCCTTCCTTGGCAGAAACATCCAGCAGAGAAAACGTTCAGCTCTGGCTCCCGTGAGCCATTCGACAGGGCCTGCTCCTTAGGAAGGAGGAGAGGCACGAACCACCCGGCCTCTTGTCTGGAGTGGCACCAGGATGTCCCAGGACATATCCATAGGGAGGGGAGGGAGGCACTTATAAGTTCTCAGGCCCAGTGTGGCTCCTTCCCTGAAATCAATGGCTCACGTATAGAAGTATGGTTCAGCCACAAACTAATTAAAAAGGCATCGCTGGCATCTTGCAGGGACATCGAGAGAGACTCGGAACCCAGAGCAGCCCTTCTCCAAAGCCCCTTCCTTCACCCCCTTCCTTTGCACCCTGGATCTGCCCTCTGGTGGCAGACCCGTCCCCCCCAAGCCCCTCCTCCTCTCACATCCCCTTGCCTTACTTTGTAGACTGATAGCCTCTCCTGGCCCTCCTCTGTTCCTCCTTGTCTCAGGTCTCATTTCTCCTCTTTTCTCCATGTTTTGAAGATCCATAATCCAAAAGGTCCACAAATTACCTGGCAGAGGACGTAGAGTAAAAGGAAGAAATCTTCCTCTGTCTGGGCACAGAGGAAGTGAAGGACCAATAGAATTGGTGCTTATGGGTCCATTTTGCTTTCAGAAGATTCAGGAAGTTTTGAAAAAGCCCAAACTTTGAAAACGTCAGTTTTTATGCATTTCAGAAGCTTAGGCTTGACCGTCCTAAATTATTATTGCCTAGAAAATGATGGTGGTGCGTAGTTACTAGGAGGGGCAGTGCCTCAGGGAGGAGACTCATCTGAGGACATTAAGTCAGTCATCTAAGCAAACCAATTCCTGTGAGTAACACAAATTAATTCTAGTATTGGTGAGGGAATTGGGGTGATAAGGAAACCCTGTGGGGGCTTCAGACACAACCCAGAACTCCTGTCGCCTGTGCTATTAGTCTGGGTGACTTACCAGTCTGGTTTCAGCAACACCTGTAGTCCTTCCTACCTTGTGCATGTCTTCTGTTTGAATTTTCCATATACTATTTTAAACTCTTAAATGAAACTTACAAAATAAAATCACCCATAATCCTAACACACTAAAAGAATTGTGTTAACTCTCCAGTGTGCTATTTTAGTGTTTTTCCATAACCATATAAATGTTACCATACCCTTTAAATATTATCTCAAATATTTTTCGTGTTATTACATCATTTTCCAAATTACCATTTTAATAGCTAAATATGTCATTGAGCCACTATGTCCTAATTTCCTTAACCATTCCCTTATTGTTAGATATTTGGTTTGTTTTTATTATTTTACAGTTACAGATAATCCTGCAATTAATACTTTCATGGACCTAACTTTTTCTCCTTTTTACTATTTCCTTAGGATAAATTTTTAGAGGTTAGAGTACTGGTCCAAACTATATGAATATCTCCGCAGTCGATTAACGTTCCGTTAGGGTCGTAGCAATTTATACCGCTTGCTTTATCGTATGTATGCACTCTATTTGTATGTGTTACCCAGTCTTCTGTTGCATTTTTATTTTAACCCTTCTTTGCTTACAAAAATTTTACATTTCTATGTAATAGAATCTGTTGTTTTTCTCTCATACTTTTTTTAAAAATTTTTTTTTCTCATACTTTTATATTGCTTCAATTCTTCAAATGATATCAACAGTTTAAAGAACAAATTCTGCCTTTATGCAAGCTCGTCTGTGATTCCCCTAATATTTAGTTCTTTGATATATTCAGAGATTTCTGAATATGGTTATATATTTACTTTTTCCAAAATACTGTCTAATTTTTACCCAATATAATTTATTAAGTTTCTGCTGTTTCCCACTCATTATCCAGCAATATTTCAATAATCCCACACTGATCTAGGTCAATTTCTGGGCTGTCTGTACTTTACCACTCATATGTTTTTCTGTTTTTCAGCCATATTTCTTTGCTTTAAACATGATATGTTATAGTATGTTTCTATATCTGGTTAGAAACTCTTATCTCGTGTTATAATTTTTCTCAAAATATTCTTCTCCTGAACCCTTCACTTCTATTTCACTTAAGCAATTTCTTCTCTTGGTCACACTGTGATTATCCCACCTCTGAAATAATGAACTCAGATGTCACCGAGCCTGCCGTTCTTTCTCTTTGCCTTTTCTTTTATTCAGAGTAACACTGCTCTTTGTATCACTGGGATGTATATATCATCCTAGTTTCCCAGTTCACTCTATCAGCAAGGCTGAACAGAATGATTGACCATTTTACAATAGTACATCAGCATTGCACTTTTCTTGCTTTCTTATCTTTCCACCAAAGCTGTGTCGTCAAATCCCAACTCCAAAGGAACCCATCTGCCCACATTCTCAGTTTCTCCTTCACTGCCTGGTGCAGCCGGATTGAAATCAAGTGATGGCGGATTGACGTTATGACAAATGCTGTTCGTGAGCATTTAGGATTTGTGCAAGGCTGGTAAGAGACGGGAGTCTCAGATGTAGGTAAAGCCTTGACAAAAGAAAATAAGATGCGTTCTTAAGTCCACAACCTTCTTATGGTCGACGTTAAAAAATCCTAGAGCAGATTATTAGAGGCATGTCAGTCACTGAGGAGGAGACTGTGTAGATACCCTGGGGATAAGACATGTGAGAACAAAATTCCCTTTTTGAAAGTAAAATAGGAAACTCTAGAAGAAAAAATAGAGAAGGGGTGATAAAGAGAGGGACAGAGACAGGCGGGACTTGAGGATTCTCATCTCAAATAGAAAAGATCTTTTAGAGTTTTTTAACACGTTATCTTTTTCAAGCCTGACAAAAATCCTTCACTGAAGTGATGACCAGAACTTGCAAAAGAGGGAGAGCTGAGACTCAGAGAAGTTCAGTGAGCTCAAGGAAACTGCACTCACGTCCGCGTGGCGTGAAGCCCTGTTCTCGTCTCCCATAACATGCCTTTGCGACACTTCTGCAAGATGCAGGAACAGTGACTATGATACTGCCCTAGCCAGGGAAAGCTATGTCTTGTTGAATGAACGCACGGGTCTGATCCCCAGCCCCACAGATGCACCTGCCTGCCGCTTCTCCTGCCTGTGCACGTCACAGGCGCCTCACACCCCATCAGGCTGCCCGGACCGCTCCCCCGGCTCCAGGACTTCCGGTCTCGGTGAGCGCTTCCCCTTCCCGCCTGACTGTTCACGGAGGCCGGGGAGTCAGCTCTTCCTCTCCGCGGCCCCTGCTTTCCCGTCTCCCCGCTGTCCTGCTCCAAGCCCCGCAGCCCCTCTGGACTGCTGCTGCTCTCCTCCCCACGGCGCCTCTCACCTCCCTCCCGTCCGTTCTCTCTTTGAGAGGCTTGTTTCATCATCGCTGTTGTTTAAAACCGTGGAATGGCTTTCTATTGTGGGGGGAAGGAGGGCATAGAGTTCCAAGCCCTCCCCTCAGCCCATGCAGCCCAGCGTGCTCTGGCCTCGCAGCACCCTGTGGCCTCATCTGTCTCCTGCTCTCCACGTGGCCATCACAGACTGGCCTTTCCACACTACCTCAAACCCGCCATGTTCCTTCCAAGCTCAGATCCAGGGCACTTGAATAATTAATGATCCCCTCCACCCCTTTCTGTTTTTCCCATGATGCTTAGATTTTCCTAACCTATTTGAGAACTCATTTGTGATGTTATTGGTTATTGTCTGTCTTCCTGCTCACGAATATAAGTTCCACCAGAACTTATATCTTGCTCACTGATACCAGAGCAATGCCTGGTACACACCAGTTACTTAACAAATAGTTGTTGAAGAAATTGGTTCATTCATTTTAATTAATTTATGACGTATACATGAACAAAGAACATACTCACCAAACTACTGGGTAGTACATACCTACAAGAGAATAGGGCATGTGCTGGGTGGTAGAATCATGGTCAAACACTATCAGACTAATAAATACACAGTGCAGTTTAATAGGGACTAAATAAAAAGCCTGCTTTTGGGTCCAGAAGGTAATAGAAAAACAGGATAATGGGATGAAATGACATGCTTAGAGGGATTATGAAAACTACTTTAGGTTTTATTTAAGAGTTGGGGTTTTTTTCTTTTTCTTTTTTCTATTAACATCTAGCATTGGTATGGTACATTTGTTATAATCAATGAACCAATATTGATATATTATTAACTAACATCTATAGTTTACATTAGGGTTCCTCTTTGTGTTGTGTAGCTTTATAGTTTTTTTTTCAAATTTTTATTGGATTATAGGTGAGTATAATTGGAGTATAGTTGTTGTGTTAGTTTCTACTGTACAACAAAGTGAATTAGTTATACATATACATATATCCACTCTTTTTTAGATTCTTTTCCCAAATAGGTCATTACAGAGTATTGAGAAGAGTTCCCTGTGCTATACAGTAGGTCCTTATTAGTTATCTACTTTTTATATAGTAGTGTGTATAGGTCAATCCCAATCTCCTGATTTATCCCTCTCCCTGCCATTCCCCACCCCCAGGAACCATAAGTTTGTGTCTACATCTGTAACTCTATTTCTGTTTTGTAAATAAGTTCATTTGTACCATTTTTTTTAGATTCCACATATGAGCGATATCATATATTTGTTTTTCTCTGTCTGACTTCACTCAGTATGACAATCTCTAGGTCCATCCATGTTGCTACAGATGACATTATTTCATTCTTTATTATGGCTGAGTAATATTCCATTGTATATATGTACCACATCTTCTTTATCCATTCCTCTGTTGATGGACATTTAGGTTGCGTCCATGACCCGGCTATTGTAAATAGTACTGCAGTGAACATTGGGGTGCATGTGTCTTTTTGAATTATGGTTTTCTCTGGGTATATGCCCAGTAGTGGGATTGCTGGGTCATATGGTAATTCTATTTTTAGTTCTTTAAGGAACCTCCATACTGTTCTCCATAGTGGCTGTACTAATTTACATTCCTGCCAAAGGTGTAGGAGGGTTCCCTTTTCTCTACACCCTCTCCAGCATTTATTGTTTGTAGATTTTTTGATGATAGCCATTCTGACTGGTGTGAGGTGATATCTCATTGTAGCTTTGATTTGCATTTCTCTAATAATTAGCAATATTGAGCATCTTTTCATGTGCTTTTTGGCCATCTGTATGTCTTCTTTGGAGAAAAGTCTATTTAAATCTTCTGCCCATATTTTGATTGGGTTTTTCGTTTTTTTGATATTGAGCTACAAGAGCTGTTTGTGTATTTTGGAGATGAATCCCTCATCAGTCACTTCATTTGCAAATACTTTCTCCCATTCTGTGGGCTGTCTTTTCATTTTGTTTATGGTGTTCTTTGCCATGCAAAAGCTTTTACGTTTAATTAGGCCCCATTTGTTTATTTTTGTTTTTATTTTCATTATTCTAGGAGGTGGATCAAAATAGATCTTGCTTCGATTTATGTCAGAGAGTATTCTGCCTATGTTTTCCTCTAAGAGTTTTATAGTATCCAGCCTTACATTTCAGTCTTTAATCCATTTTGAGCTTATTTTTCTGTAGGATGTTAGGGAGTGTTCTAATTTCATTCTTTTACATGTAGCTAGCTATTTTTCTCAGCACCCCTTATTGAAGAGACTGTTTTTTCTCCATTTTATATTCTTGCCCCCTTTGTCATAGATTAATTGACCATAGGTGCTTGGATTTATCTCTAGACTTTCTATCCTGTTCCATTGATCTATATTTCTGTTTTTGTGGCAGTACCATACTGTCTTGATTACTGTAGATCTGTAGTATAGTCTGAAGTCAGGGAGTCTGATTCCTCCAGTTCCATTTTTTTCCCCTCAAGACTGCTTTGGCTATTCGGGGTCTTTTGTGTCTCCATACAAATTTTAAGATTTTTTTGTTCTAGTTCTGTAAAAAAATAATGCCATTGGTAATTTGATTGGGATTGTATTGAATCTGTAGATTGCTTTGGGTAGTATAGTCATTTTCACAATATTGAGTCTTTCAATCCAAGAACATGGTATATCTCTCCATCTGTGTCATCTGTGATTTCTTTCATCAGTATCTTATAGTTTTCTGAGTACAGGTCTTTTGCCTCCTTGGGCAGGTTTATTCCTAGGGATTTTATTCTTTTTGATGTGATGGTAAATGGGATTGTTCCCTTAATTTCTCTTTCTGATCTTTCATCTTTAGTGTATAGGAATGCAAGGATTTCTGTGTATTAGTTTGGTGTCCTGCAACTTTACCAAATTCATTGTTGAGCTCTTGTAGTTTTCTGGTAGCATCTTTAGGATTCTCTATGTATAGTATCATGTCATCTGCAAACAGTGACAGTTTTACTTCTTCTTTTCCAATTTGGATTCCTTTTATTTCTTTTTCTTCTCTGATTGCCGTGGCTAGGACTTCCAAAACTATGTTGAATAAAAGTGGTGAGAATGGACATCCTTGTCTTGTTTCTAATCTTAGAGGAAATGCTTTCAGTTTTTCACCATTCAGAATGCTGTTTGCTGTGGGTTTGTCATATATGGCCTTTATTATGTTGAGGTAGGTTCCCCCTTTTCCAACTTTCTGGAGTTTTTATCATAAATGGGTGTTGAATTTTGTCAAAAGATTTTTCTGCATCTGTTGAGATGATCATGTGGTTTTTATTCTTCAGTTTGTTAATGTGGTGTGTCACACTGATTGATTTGTGTATATTGAAGAAACCTTATATCCCTGAGATAAATCCCACTTGATCATGGTGTACGATCCTTTTAATGTACTGTTGGATTTGGTTTACTAGTTTTTTGTTAAGGATTTTTCATCTATGTTCATCAGTGATATTGACCTGTAACTTTTTTTGTGTGTGATAACTTTGTCTGGTTTTTGGTATCAGGGTGATGGTGGCCTCGTAGAATGAACTTGAGAGTGTGCCTTCCTCTGCATTTGTTTGTAAAAGTTTTAGAAGGATAGGTGTTAACTCGTCTCTAAATGTTTGATAGAATTCACCTTGAAGCCATCTGGTCCTGGACTTTTGTTTGTTGGAAGTTTCTTGATCACAGTTTCATTTTCAGTACTTGTGACTGGTCTGTTCATATTTTCTGTTTCTTCCTGGTTCAGTCTTGGAAGGGTGTACCTTTCTAAGAATTTGTGCAATTCTTCTAGGTTTTCCCTTTTATTGGCATATAGTTGCTTGTAGTAGTCTCTTATGATCCTTTGTATTTCTGTGGTGTCACTTGTAACTTCTTTTTCATTTCTAATCTTATTGATTTGAGTCCTCTCCCTTTTTTTCTTGATGAGTCTGGCTAAAGATTTATCAATTTTGTTTATCTTCTAAAAGAACCAGCTTGTAGTTTCATTGATCTTTGCTATTGTTTTCTTCGTTTCTATTTCATTTATTTCTGCTCTGATCTTCATGATTTCTTTCCTTCTACTAACTTTGGGTTTTGTTTGTTCCTCTTTCTCTAGTTGCTTTAGGTGTAAGGTTGGGTTGTTCATTTGAGTTGATTCTTGTTTCCTGAGGTTAGATTGTATTGCTATAACCTTCTCCTCTTAGAAGTGCTTTTGCTGCATGCATCCCATAGGTTTTGGATCACTGTGTTTTTGTTGTCATTTGTCTCTAGGTATTTTTTGATCTCCTCTTTGGTTTCTTCAGTGATCCATTGCCTATTTAGGAACATATTGTTTAGCCTCCATGTGTTTGTGTTTTTTACAATTTTTTCCCTGTAATTGATTTCTAATCTCATAGCGTTGTGGTCAGAAAAGATGCTTGATATGATGTCAGTTTTCTTAAATTTACCGAGGCTTGATTTGTGGCCCAAGATGTGATCTACCCTGGAAAATGTTCCTTGTGCATTTGAGAATAAAGTGTATTCTGCTGCTTTCAGATGGAATGTTCTATAAATATCAATTAAGTCTTTCTGTTCTAATGTGTCATTTAAACCTTGTGTTTCCTTATTAATTTTCTATCTGGATGATCTATCCATTGGTGTAAGTGGGGTGTTGAAATTCCCCACTATTATTGTGTTGCTGTTGATTTCCTCTTTTATGGCTGTTAGTGTTTGCCTTTTATATTGAGGTGCTCCTATGGTGGGTGCATATATATTTACAATTGTTATATCTTCGTCTTGGACTGATCCCTTGATCATTATGTAGTGTCCTTCCTTGTCTCTTGTAACAGTCTTTATTTTAAAGTCTATTTTTTCTGATATGTATTGCTACTCCAGCTTTCTTTTGATTTCCATTTGCATGGAATATCTTTTTCCATCCCCTTACTTTCAGTCTGTATGTGTCCCTAGGTCTGAAGTGGTTCTCTTGTACACAGCATATATATGGGTCTTGTTTTTGTTTCCATTCAGCCAGTCTATGTCTTTTGGCTAGAGCATTTAATCCACTTACATTTAAGGTAATTATTGATATGTATGTTCCTATTACCATTTTCTTAAATATTTTGGATTTGTTTTTGTAGGTCTTTTTTCTTCCCTTCCTCTTTTGCTGTCTTCTCTGATGGTTTGATGACCATCTTTAGTGTTGTGTTTGGGTTGCTTTTCCTTTTTCGTGTGTGTATCTACTGTAGGTTTTTGGTTTGCATTTCCCATGAGGTTTTGATATAACAGTCTATATATATATATCAAGGTTGTTTTAAGTTGCTGGTCTCAATTTCAAATGCAATTCCCATTTCCTGAATTTGTATTCCCCTCTTCTCATGGTAGCTGGTTTTGATATCATATTTGTGTGTGGATAATTTCCTCCTTTTACTGTATGTTTGCCTTTACCATTGAGCTTTCCCATTTGTGATTTTCTTGTTTCTAGTTTGGCCTCTTTTATTCCCCTGCCTAGGGAAGATCCTTTAGCATTTGTTGTAAAGCTATTTTGGTGATGCTGCATTTGCTTAGCTTTTACTCGTCTGGAAAGCTTTTGATTTCTCCTCGAATCTGAATGAGAGCCTTGCTAGGTAGAGTATTCTTTGTTGCAGGTTTTTCCCTTTCATCACTTTAAATATATCATGCCATTCCCTTCTGGCCTGCAGAGTTTCTGCTGAAAAATCAGCTGATAACCTTTGGGGATTCCCTTGTATGTTATTTGTTGTTTTTCCCTTGTTGCTTTTGATATGTTTTCTTTGTCTTTAATTTTTGTCAGTTTGATTAATATGTGTCTTGGCATGTTCCTCCTTGAATTTACCCTGTATGTGACTCTCTGAGCTTCCTCAACTTGGGTGACAATTTCTTTCCCATGTTAGGGAATTTTCGACTATAATCTCTTCATATATTTTCTCATGCCCTTTCTCTTTCTCTTCTTCTTCTGGGACCCCAATAATATGATTGTTGGTCCATTTAATGTTGTCCCAGAGGTCTCTAAGAATGTCCTCATTTCTTTTCATTCTTTTTTCTTTGTTTTGTGTCAGTGATTTCCACCATTCTGTCTTCCAGCTCACTTATTCGTTCTTCTGCCTCAGTTATTCTGCTGTTGATTCCTTCTAGTGTATTTTTCTTTTCAGTTATTGTGTTATTCATCTCTGTTTGTTCTTTAAATCTTCTATCTCTTTGTTATTTCTTTTATCTTCTCAGTCTGTGCTTCCATTCTTTTTTCAAGATTTTGGATCATCTTTACTATCATCATTCTGAATTCTTTTTCAGGTAGCTTGCCTATCTTCTCTTCATTTAGTTGTTCTTGTAGTTTTTATCTTTCTCCTTTATCTGCAACATATTTCCTTATCATCTCATTTTGTCTAACTTACTGTGTTTGTGGTCTCCTTTCTGCAGGCTGCAGGATCATAGTTCCTCTTGCTTCTGGTGTCTGCCCCCTGGTGGGTGAGGTTAGTCCAGGGACTTCTGCAGGCTTCTAGTGGGAGGAACTGGTGCCTGCCCTCTGGTGGATGGAGCTGGGTCTTGTCCCTCTGTTGGGCAGTTCCCTATCAGGGTATGTGCTTTTTTTTTTTTTTTTTGCGGTACACGGGCCTCTCACTATTGTGGCCTCTCCTGTTGCGGAGCACAGGCTCCGGACGCACAGGCTCAGCAGCCATGGCTCACGGGCCCAGCCGCTCCGTGGCACGTGGGATCCTCCTGGACTGGGGCACGAACCTGTGTCCCCTGCATCGGCAGATGGACTCTCAACCACTGCGCCACCAGGGAAGCCCAGGGTATGTGCTTTGGGGTGGCTGTGAGCATAATACTTTAGGCAGCCTATCTGCTGATGGGTGGGGCTGTGTTCCTGTCTTGCTGGTTGTTGGGCCTGAGGAGTTCCAGCACTGCAGCCTGAAGCTGTTGGGTGGGGTCAGGTCTTGGTGCTGAAACGGGGTCCTCCAGGAGCGCTCATGTCGATTACTATTCCCTGGGGCCTCTGCTCCCAGTGTCCTTGCCCCCACTGTGAGCTGCAGCCCACCACTACTTCCCCAGGAGGCCCTGCAAGGCCCGAAGGTAGGTCTAGCCCTGGTTCCCCGGGTCCCAGTGTACGTGAGACCTTGTGTGCACCTCCCAGAGTGGAGTCTCTGCCTCTCCCAGCCCTGAGGAGCTCCTGCACTCAACCCCCACTGGCCTTCAAGGCTAAATGCTCTGGGTGTTCTTCTTCCTGATGCCAGACCCTCAGACTGTCTTGGAGGACTATTTTTAAGTGGGAACGATGCTGTGTAGCCTGCATGGGTTTAATTTTTTTCTTTTTCTTTTTTTTCTTTTTTTTTTTGGTACAAGGGCTGTTTTTAGTACGGATGTCTGCCACCACTTTCTTCAGTGTATGCTGGCCTTTATCCCCTTGACAGGGGTTTTGATTGGTGTTGTGGTGACCAGAGCCTACACTGGGTATTGAGCAGGGCCTCCCGTTTGCTCTGTGGTTGTCACTGCCCTGTCACAGGTGTAGTCTGCTCCCTAGTTGTTGCAGTAGAGGCCCCCAGATCTGTTTCCTAGCTGTGTTTCTGATCTGCGGTGTGAGGTATGTGCAATTGGAGCACTCCCACTGCGAGAGAAGCCACTGAGTATTCCTCCTTTGGAGCTGTTCACCTGTGGGTGTGCTCTGTTGTGGCGCCTTTCATCTGTTGTGTGAGCTCTCAGATTACACTGTTGTTGGCACTGCTCTCTGCTCCACCTTATCTGTGGGTGAGCCGGCAATTGGCCCTGGTGTCTCTCGAGCATTGTTCACACCAGGCCACCAGCATAGATCCACTGAAGTCAGGTTCCAGAATTGCAGTAATCCTGGATCTGGACCCACTGTGGGAGTTATGATGCAGCTCAGAATCCGGCCTGGCCCAACCCCGGCATGTACGTGCCCACAAAGTCCATAGCTGTGAAAGCAAGACCGGTCTCAGTTGCAGGAGCACTTGTTGTCCGTTCAGATGTTGCGCAGGCACTGAGTTTACCAAGCCAGTCGTGGTGGGGTTTAATCCAAGGTTAGTGGCTGCGGCTCTCCTTCCTTAGTCACACAGCCCCTGGGGCTCAGCTGTGGTTTCCGCCACACCTCTGCGTGTGGACTACCCTCAGGTGTCTGCTCCCTGCACAGGCAAGAGGGGTGGAGGTGGCGACCGACTGGGGCTCATGTGCCCACTCAGGTGGGAGGGAGAGGAGGCGGCGACGGAATGAGGCCCACGAACCTGCTCCGGTGGGAGCCCCTCCTAGTGCCTGCAGAGGCAGGGGCTGGCCCCTGGGGAGAGAGGCCGCAATGGCGACCCTGCCCTTCGCGCGTCACTCAACAATGGCCCTTTGCTTGTACGGCAGACCAGGCTTCCTCCGGGAGCTTTCCTGGTTGCAGAGCTCCTCTCTCCTTTCCCCTCAGGCTGTCTCTGCACAGCCAACAGCAGTCCTCTCCCCAGGTTTGCTCTCCAAACCCCATGTTGCAGCACCCAGCCCCTGTCCATACCTCTCAGGCTGGGTCATGCAGCGCTGTGGCATGACCATCTGTGTAGGTCTCACTCTGTCCTGCCTGCCACAAACTGGGTGCTCTGCTCTCCTCAGGGCCCCCAAAGCTCCCCTTCTGTCTCAGCTGACCTATTCCACAGTGAGGGGCTTCCCCGGGTGCGGGAAGCTCTCCGCTCCTTCAGCTTCCCGACAGGGGCACAGGTCCTGTCCTACTTCCTCTTTTCTTTTTTTTTCCTTTTCTCTCTTTCGTCCTGCCCAGTTACACATGGATCTTTCCTTGTCCTTTTAGGTTTCCCAGGCCCTCTGCTTGTGCTCAGCAGGTGCTCTGTGAGAATTTCCATCTGTCAACGTACTCTTCATGCGCCTGTGGGAAGAGGTGAACTCCACGGCCTCCTACTCTGCCTTCTTGACTCAGCCCCCCCTGTAGTTTTGACAGATGCATAATGTCATTTATCCACCACCATAGTATCATACACAATAGTTGCACTGCCTTAAAAATTCCCTGTGCTTCACCTGTTCGGTCCTCTATCCCCAGCTCCCAAACACCGGCAGCCATTGGTCTTTTCACTGTTTCTGTAGTTTTGCCTTTTCCAGAATGTCGTATAGTTGGAATCATATCGTGTGGAGTCTTTTCAGATTGGCTTGGCTGCGCCTCTGGTTAATTTTTTTGAGAGTTCATTGATGCATAACATTGAATTAGTTATACATGTACAGCATAATGATTTGATGTAGGTATATATCGTAAAATGATTACCCCAATAAAGGTAGCATTCATCACTGCACATAGTTACAAATTCTGTGTGTGTGTGTAATGAGAACTTTTAAGATAATCTCTTAGCAACTTTCAAATATACAATACGGTATTGTTTCCTACAGTCACCGTGCTGTATGTGATGTCTCCAGGACTTATTTATTTTATAACTAGAAGTGACTACCATTTGCCCACCTCTACCCCCTGCCTCCGGAAACCACCCAGATTGGCTTCTTTTACTTAGTAACCAGCACTTGAGATTTCTGCATGTCTTTTGGTGGCTTGATGGCTCTCTTTTATTGCTAAATAATACGTCTTTTTGTGGCTTGATGGCTCGCTCTTTTATCGCCAAATAATACTCCGTGGTATGAATGTATCGTAGCTTGTTTATCCATTCACCTATTGGAGGACATTTGGTTGCTTCCAATTTGGGGCAATTATGAAGTAGGTTTTAAGTTAGTAGAAAGCATGTGACTCTGCTAACACAGCTCTCTAACTGCTCGCCCAGCACAGACTAGTACTAGAGACATCTGCACACGGTGGTTCTACTCTTCTCTGCAGATTTCAGATTAGCTCTTTGACGCTTTTCATGATTATGTATCGAGGAATAAATAGACCTTAAATTCTGAGCCTAATATTTCTTCATAAGCTAGCACATTCAGGATAAAAGCAGCCAAGACAATTAAAAGATCCTTTGAGGAAACACGGAAGGCACTAAGGATATTTTGACTGAAGCAGGAGAACTCAGAGACCCTGCCAGGCATCTTCAGCACTGCCGAGACATCATAGGGAAGGGGGCTGTCCCTTGTTCTGTGGGACCATGAGAAGCAGACTAGGAGCACGTGTACAAGCATGATGGGGTCAGGTTTTGAGAGGGTGCAGGGATCCCCACCCATGCTGTTGTAGGTATTTCCCCATCTCTCGTCAAGGAGCACGAGTGAGTGGCCATCTGACAATCTAGTCTCAAAATATCCCATTCCCGCTGAATCCCTAAATACACCCCACGTAAACTTGATTCCAAAGTGTGTCAATCAAGAAATCTTCCGGGCTTCCCTGGTGGCGCAGTGGTTGAGGGTCCGCCTGCCGATGCAGGGGACACGGGTTCGTGCCCCAGTCCAGGAAGATCTCACATGCCGCGGAGCGGCTGGGCCCGTGAGCCATGGCCGCTGAGCCTGCGCGTCCGGAGCCTGTGCTCCGCAACGGGAGAGACCACAACAGTGAGAGGCCCGCGTACCGCCAAAAAAAAAAAATCTTCTGAATAGAAACATTCTAAAACAATATTGAAATTGAAGCCAATAACCCATGTATTTACCTATATCTCAAACGTCACGAGATACCCTTGAAGCTGATTTAAGTTGGTTTTTTAAGTTGATTCTTAAAACCTGTAAAAGAGAACATTCACTATACTGGGGAGTATGGTCTCACCTGTGAGAAGGCGGACCTTGCTTCTCTCTGGGCCCACATGATTTGGTATCCAGAGCATTATCTGTGTCCTCCTAACTTCAGTTCAGAATTCCTCCTGCAGTTTCCATCTGAAGCGAAGCCTTCAGGCAGCCCCCGGTGCTTTTCACTAAGTGCTCTGCGGACCTGTGTGTGGCTCTTTCCGTTGCAGCCCAGAGGCCCCTGCCGTGCACACGCTGTCTGATGCCGAGGTCCTTCGCGTCCAGTGAGCCTCTTCTTCAGTTGACTCCCAGCCAGGGCCCGGTGCTTACAACTCCTGAGAAACATTCCTGGCTCTCCTCTGAAACTAAGTTGCTCAGGGCCTTAGTTTCATGCCTGAATCTCACTTCATTTACCAAGACCCCAATGTTCTGCTATTCTTCCTGATATTCTTAAACTCGATTTACCTTATTGCCCCCTCTCTGCTTCTCTATTACTTTCATAGAAGCAGACATCAGGCACTGAGAAAACTGCCGTTCTTCCATGATGTTCTTGTGGATGGATGTTCTGGTCTGAAGATCTGAGCCCCATTCTTTTTCTGATGCTGGTGTAATCTCATTGTGGCTGAAGCCTGGCTCTGGGTTAGGAAATAGTTTTCCACATTTAAGAACAGTGCCCCCAGGACATGCCTCGACTTTATGAACTCAGCCAGAGCTCCTCATATGAGAGTCATAAAGGCCATTTTGACTCAAACCTATATTTCTCTGGGCTTTAAGGGAGGACTACATAAACTTTAACTTGGCTGTGCAGGTCAGGAAAGTAAATGTCATTGCAAGCCTCCATTTAAGATCAGACTTTATATTTACACCCTCTCTGTCAGAGTAAAGTACATAGACGCAGCAAGTCATGCTTACAGTGCAATCAGTTTAATGGGTTTCTACATTCTAATAAAATAGCAAACATTGGCAGCGTCACCATTTTCTGACTTACACCCGTCAACGTGAATGCATCACAGTGTTACCCTCTAGCTTCATGTTAGAACTTTATTGCATCATTTCACACACACACCCCAAACCCTTTATTTGTTCAGTCAGTTGTGCCAAAATAATCGAGAGAGAGAAGCAGACAGAAAACACAAGGCTGGCCTCGGTGTGACTCTGAAAGTAGTGGCCATTTAACCCCACACCATGCCTGTGTTTTTTTGGAAATTCCCCAAAGTGGTAGACTAGGGAGCCTGACAGAGGGGATTCCAGAGTTTGTCCTGAATGGGACTGTCCCTCGTTTGCTCGGCAGGCTGGAGCACACGTCCTGGGAAAGTCGCACCGGGGGCCCTGGGAGACCCTCCCAACCTCAGCAAAGATGTAGAGGTTTAAGAGGCTGTGATGTCCTAGGAGCCATCAGATAGTTAGAACACAGGGTTTGTGCCAGAATTCCCCAAGGCAGTGGCTACAGAGTTATCTTTGAGACTGATCCTCTCCTCTGAAAATGGGATGCGAAGGCACTGCGTTTTGTAAACAATTTCCAGGTTTCAAGGTCTCTGAAAAGTCCACGTCCTAAGCCTCTGAGTTTGTATCCACAGGCCACCGCTTGGGCACCTGCTGATGCACTGTCCCTGCTCTCGGGGAACCGGGGCTGGCGCTTCGCAGGTTAAGATATTTTCCACGTCAGTGCTGTTCACAGCTCGGGAAGGTGGTTGTTACCACCGAAAGCTGCAGTAATAAAACGCCAGTTAACAAGGATTAAGCTCACCTTGATACCAGAGGAACCTGAGGAGATGGGCTCCTTCAGCCTATTTTCTCCTCAAGCAGACAGCTTTTTCAAACCATCACAGATGGATGTGCATTTTCTTCTCAAACGTACCCTAAACCCGGAAGGCCACGCTCCAGCATTTTTCTCAAATCACTTTTTTGAATGAAATCTTTTCTCTTGTATTTGAAGCCATTTGTTCTTTCTCAGTTCTCTGTAAGCACTTAAAAATGCTGACTAGGACTTCCCTGAAAAACTCATTTATTCATTTGTCAGCAGACTCTGATGTGTGCTTGGTGGTTAAAGACTGGTGTAGCGGCAGCAGCGATGCCTGTGCCGACACTGCCCTGTGGGCGCATCACATCTCCAAGAGCAGGGCCCCGTGTGGCTGACCCTATAGCCCCCGTGCTTTTCCTTCTTTAGCTCTGTTCACTCATGCCATCCCCACCTTGCACGGAGATCTCTGAGATTTTGAGTGTAAAGTGCATTTCCTCGTACATCTCACAAAGGTGAGAGTGTATTTTCTAGTTCCTTTGTTATAATTTTCCATAGTCATGGAAACATTGATTTACATCTTTTAAAGCAGTAGCAAACCTAATTCTTGGATGTTTCTTTTCAAAATGTGAATGAAGAGTTTGATTCAAGAATCAACCCACAAATGTGCTTGGAGATTCTGCTCTGTGAAAGGCATCATTTTCTTGAAATGAGAAAATACTGAAAAATGTTAAGTGCACCATAAAATTCACTGTTTAATTCAATGTTTAGATAATCTGGATATGACATGACTAAAGAATAATTCCCAGAGCTACTTCTGTGCCTCTTTACTAGAGACAGAATGTTGTTTAGTGGTGTAACCTGAGACTCACCAAGGCACTGAGAAAGCAGAGGGTCTGCTTTCAGCTTTGTCTCCAAACAGAAAATTACTTTTCACATCAGTGTTGGATTAAGTAGCTTGTGGTGCCCTTCCTTTGGGTCATTAAATCATTAGTGAGCAATAATGCATCACTGGAAAACTGGCAAAAAGCCTTCCAGGACAGTCTTATGTTGTTGGAAGAGATCCTTTGATAGGCCATGGGGTGAGACCCAAGGGGGGCTCAGGTAACAACACTGGCCTGCCATCGGCCTCTGGGGAGGTAGGTCTGGGCCTCCACTCTTCTCTGTTCCTTCCCAAGCCGTGCTTAGCCTTCTCCTGTAGAAAAGTGCTGGACAAAGCCAGCACCCATTTCAGGGACACCAATAGGAGAGCTGTGCTGAGCACCCACTTTAAGTTTTTTCACTGTCAGTGACATCGGGGTGAGGGTCTCAGTGTCTGGAGGAACCTAGGAAGCCGTGTCCTTTGCAGAGTTCTGTCTCAGTGAGGCTATGCTGGGCTTGAGTATATCACCTTACGTTTGTAGGTCTGTAAAAAGTCCTGTGTTTGAATTGGTAGAGGTACACTTAAATTTTCCCATAGACACAGTGGTGTAATATTAGGATACGTATTTGGCCAATGGCATCACACAAACTAGTTTTAGTAGACATGCAGGTAATTACGGTTATTCACTCCTTTTACTTGCTTTAGGGTCTAGGTTCTACCTCACATAATCTTCATAAACAAGACTGTGTTATTAAGGAAACATGCCGGAACACAGTTCTAGAAACTTTTCATTTTGTTTTTCCAGAATTATGCAAGCCAGAATGGCATTCCAGCGCCTCTATTTTTCCATTTTCTATCACTGATTATTTTTAAAAGCTGCAAGTTTACTCCCCATTCCTCAACAGAGGCAGATGCCTGCCTCTTACCGTTTCTGCCTGGAAGTGGGGTTTAAGACACTGTCGGAATATCTGCTAACTTCCTTGCCCCGGTCAGTGCACCAGCGCCCGTCCCCACCAAACAACTGTGCTGGAGCCTCAGGAGAGATACCGGCTGCCTCTTCCAGAATCATCACACTGCACTCACAAACACAAATGGGGAGTATTGTCACTACAACCTTTGCCCCTAAAAGACTGCGATACCTTCTGAGGCAGAGACCACTGTCTGTGTATCTTTCTATCCCCCAGGCTTGACACAAAGCTGGTGTTCAATTAAAGTTTTCAAAATGAGTGAATGAAAGAATGAGGGAGATATTTGACAGAAAAGGCTCTGCAAATGTAGCTTACCTACAGTGGAGAGTTTACCTCATCCAGCCCACCTGCCCTTACCACGAGTGGCAACAGCAAGCACCAGACTTCAGGGAATAGCCAATTAGAAAGCCACTAACGGAAGGAACGGAACTCTGGGTGGGTGGACATCATGGTACCAAGGCAAGGTGTGTTTCTGCCGCGACCCGGGTAGATGCTAACCACTGAAATCGGGTCAAGACGCAAGAAGCTACCAGACCAAAAGCTGCCTAGCTTGCCTGAGTGGCAAGGGAGGGAAGCATGAGGAGTATAGAAGTCCTGAGAAAATATTCCAGTATTTTGAATTTTTGCCCAGGGTCCTCTTGCCAGCGGGAAGAAGGTGGATGTGCAGCGTGCCTTGTCCCATGTAAAGTCAGGGGTTCGTGGAGGGGGGGCTCGAGAACACTTCGCAAGGCAGGCACACAGGCCTCTGAGGCCACTGCACACCAAAGTGTTCAATGCGATTTTAGCTCCCGATAATTCAGCTTTGTTCTCACATAGGTCCAAAATCACTTTTTAAAAAACAATGGATTGTAGGACTACACCAATAGAAAAATGACAAATTCCCATATTAAGTCACACCTGTACTATGACATGTGGCCAACGGGGCCCTCGGAGCAGGATTGCAAATTACAGGAAAGCATGTGTGCGGCACCTCCTCCCCAGCATCCTGCGCCCCTGTCCTGCTTCCCCATCACTTCCTCTTCGCCCCCCGCCCCAGGGGTGGGTGCTGCCCTCCATGACGGAAGCCTCCTCTCAGCCACGCAGGTTGGTTACTGCTCTGCTTGGGTCTCCTTTCCCTGAGCCCACGGATCTCAAGCAGTTGTTAGGAAGAAAGAACGCTCATACTTCTAATCGATCTGTTCACGTTGAGGTGGTAACTGCAGGGTTAGCCTTACTGGCAAGGCATTCGCATTTACGAAATGTCTACCCTTCCATGAATCCCTGACTTAGCACAAGGTGTTGGGGGGATGTTTCCAGAGGAGAAGGTTTCCCAGGCGCAGGCCTTTTTCTCACATACAAGGGCAAAAGTCAGCACTTTAGATTGGAAGGCTGTGGAAAGGAATCTGAACTCGGTAGAATCCGGACTATTTCCTCAGTCACTGAACTCTGAACTTGGTTTACTTTCTTCCCTTATGACGGCAGCTCTGAGCTTTACTCGGCCTTCAATTTAAGAACCAAAAAGCAAGAGGAGTCGCTGACCTCAAGGAAGTGATCTTGAATTTCTCTCGTAGGAGGGGTAGACTGTTACATGTTGTATAACCGTAGCTCATAAAACAAGAAACGGCTTGAATTACATCACAATATTATAGGGTAAGTGGCTAGAAGACATTTTATATTCTTAATCAGGTTCTGTCCGGTTGCGCACATTCACCACTTTTTCAGAACATTTTTGGTGGCCAAATAGAATGGAATTGTTGTTTGTGTATCAGGCAACTTAGTACTTGGAAGATAACCCCAAATGAAAGAAGAAACAATCATAGATAAAAGTTTTTAGCTATGACCTAGACCAGTTCTTTGCTCAAAAAAGGTAAAAAGTTTTGGGACGATGGAATTATGAAGTTGCCTGAAAAATGGCAGAAGGTAGTGGAACAAAAGGGTAAAATAACTTGTTCAATAAAATTCTTGGTGAAAATGAAAAAAAAAAAAGTTTTTAGCTATGAATCAACTATGGAAAAACTGCCTAAGTTGAGAGGTGGAATTCAAATAAGAAGGAAGGAAATATTTTCAATGAACCCAGCCCATTAAAAAGTATACCACTATGGAGGCAAGAGGATTCTAATCCTAACACATTCTGTCATGCCTCTGCCTGGTTCCACCTCATACATAAGCACCATTGACCAAAAACATTCAAGTGGTTGAAGATGGATCATAACGTTCAGTCTTATTTTCTGTTTTTACACCCATTTTTTTCAAACAATTTTGCTTCCGTATGTTGTTTTCCATTATTCCAAGGCAAAATTTTAATTTAGAACCCCTTGATTAATTTCAAGGGACCAGCTTTTGCCCTGGATTTTCTACAGCTTCCTATGAAATAGCTATTCTCATTTTATCTTCAGTCCACTCACCTTGTATAACCACGCCTCTTTCTGATAGCAACAGTGGTAGAATCCTTTCCCAAGGCGAGTGCTTGGCCTACTGAGCTATTTCTCCTACTTCTTATCCACTTCTTCAGTCTTTTCTGAACCATGTGCCAACAAGACCTTCTGCCCCTGGATACCTATTTCCTAATCGTACATTCGTTTTCCTTCTCTTCAAGGTCACTTAGTGTCTCTTGCCCCAAATCCAGTGGGATTTACCACTCGGTCACCTAAAGAGCCCCTGTGCTGCCATTTCTCCATCTCTCTTACCACATCATAACTCAGACACAGCTCTCCAATCCTTCTACCTGGAACGCTCCATTCCTTCCAGCTCTGGCTCCCACTCTCCTGCTCAAACAAAAGCCCCACGCTCTAGCACCTCTCACACCAGTCCACTGAGTATGGCTTCCCTCGTACGACCCACCTGGAAAGGAACAGCACAGGCATCATGCTGACTGGCCTCTGGACCTAGGCATGCCTTCTGGCTCTTCCCCAGGCATTGACATACCACCTCTCACATCAGCTGGGCAACTCCTGGGGGCTCTTCAGGTAATGAGACTCTCACATCTGGGGGCTTGTCTAACTCTAGTAACCCTCCTCTTTTCCTGCAACACATCCTTACTGTAGTGTCAGTGGAGTGGGGAGTACTGTATTGTATTCTGGGGGTGTGGACCCTAACAATGAAATGCCTGACCAGGACTCAGTCTACTGGGAAAGCAGTGATCTGAAGACCAGCAGTCCCACTTCCTCTTGACCTGTAAAAAAGGGGTGCTGGTCAAGGGAAACTCTCCTGGCTCCTCAAACCACTGATTCCAGTTTTGCCTTCCTTTACTTAAAATTCCTGTTTCAACTTCTCTGGGCTTGATGCTCTACATTGCTACATACACAGCCTCCCTTTGTCTGGGATATGGTCTCTGATTCACCTTTGCTTTAGGCCTTTATTTACTGGCCAGCCCTTCCCCAGTGTGACTCCTAGAACAGAGGCTGGAGCCCTGGGATTCCTCTTACTTTCAAGGGAGCTTGGAACCTTCAGCCACCCCAGAGCTGAGCCTGTGCTCAGCACCTGCAGAGAAAGTCACTTTCCATGGGCCTCTCCTTACTCACACCAAGACAGTTCTAATTCAGTTGTGCTTAATACATTGAGCCAAATTAATCCCGACCGTGCTTCACATTTCTTAGTGTCTTTAGTGTCACATGTCTTAGGTCTCCTTTCTTAGTGTAAACCTGTAGTCACCTCCTCTATTTGTAGTCTGATCGCCTTATCGCTCTTCATTCATAGGCTCACTCATTCATTCATTCATCCTGCAGATATTCACTAGTGCCTACTATATGTCTGGTACTCTATTCAGCAGTGGGAATACAATAAAAATTCACACCCTCTGCTCTCAAGGATATAAAAATGGTAAGAATTTATAATTCTGAATTTTTCACTCTTCCCTCTGGAACCACAAATGTGGTAAACAAACTCTTCTGCATCATGAAACTCTTTGCAGAAGTGACACCCTCTGGCCTTCCCTGAAACCCGCCTCTCTCCTGAGGATGAAGAGTCCCTAGCAGCCAACTCGAATAGAGGCTGCTCATCCTCCCACACTCAGAGCCAAAAGGTGAGGCCAACATTCCTTTTCATCCCCAGTGTCACCTTAAGGTCATTTACTGCCCATTCTCATAGATACTTTTGCTCCTTTGAGGGTCTTGCCCCTCACAACCAACATATTTGCCCCACCTCATTTCTACCATTTATCAGAAGTCTAGTAATTCTGCTGCATTTATAGAAAATCTGGTATCTGGCTCCAAGTTTTTTTTTTTTTCCTCCCAAAGTCCTGCCATCACTCTGGGTTATCAGTACCCACCACCACTCAGATGGATAACCTATCCAGATCCTAGCCTCAAAATGCCTTGACCTCCTTACTAAAATGTAGGGAACATAAGTCATTCATTCCCTTCCCAGCAGGAGTTTCTAAACAATAAGGAGTCAAGATATGTTTGTTCTATTCTGACTAAGGCTTGGGGTGTGGGAGGGGGAGAGTACAGTTTGGAACTGAGGTTAAATTGTGGCTTCTGTCTTCCCCCACAAGTGCAGACCTTGGCATGAACACAGTCTTGACTATTCACCCAAGCGCAGGCGCTGTCACCTAGCACGAGGGAGCACGAAGCAGAGAACATGGGCCAGTGTCACCCACATCACAAGACAGCAAGGCGGCCCCTGGAAATATGGACCAGTGAACCTAGCTTCCATTGAGCTCAGTGATCAAATAAGATTCCTCCTCCCAAAGAGAGCAGTGAGTAAGGAAAAGGGAAAGGGACCAAAATGTTCACCCTACTCCTGTTCACTACCAGGGGGTGAAGGAGGGGTTCTGTCCCTTCTCATGTGAGCAGGAGAGGGAAGAAAATAAGCGTTTTCTTTTGAATAATTCTCAACTCCAATAACCACTATCCCCTTTTTTCTTTACTTTCATGGCCACACACTGTAACTTATCACTATGAACTAGTCAACCTCTGAAATACTAGGTTTTATTCCTTCAGTTTCCAGGGCTTCAGCTTCCTAGAGATATCTTAAATCTCTGTTTCCCAAGGCTCATAGGCCTGGCCTGCCCCCTCCTCCTTCACACTAGATCCAACAGCACTCTTGGTTCCCACTCCTGTCTTCACTCAACACCTGCCTGGTAGAATTTAGTCGTGTATCCATGCTCAAATCTGTCCTCTCTATTCCAAATCTGAGCGACTGAGTACAAACATACCTCAGAGATATTGTGAGTTCGGTTCCAGACCACTGCAGTAGAGTGAGTATTGCAATAAGGCAAGTCCTAGTGTGTATTAAAGTTATTTTTATGCTATACTGAAGTCTATTAAGTGTGAAATAGCATTATGCTTAAAAAAAACAACAAACATATCTTAAAAAATACTTTATTGCTTAAAAATGCTAACCATCATCTGAGCCTTTGGCGAGGCATAATGTTTGTGCTGGTGGAGGGTCTTGCCTTGGTGTTGGTGGCTGCTGACTGATCAGGATGGTGGGTGCTGAAGGCTGGGGTGGCCGTGGCCATTTCTTAAAACAAGACAACAATGAAGTTTGCTGCGTCGATTGACTCTTCCTTTCATGAATAATTTCTCTGTAGCATTCAATGCTGTTTGAGAGCATTTTATTGACAGTAGAACTTCTTTCAAAATTGGAGCCAATTCTCTCAAACCCTGCCACTGATATATCAACTAAGTTTATGCAATATTCTAAATCCTTTGTTGTCATTTCAACAATCTTCACAGCATTTCACCAGGAGTAGATTCCATCTCAAGAAACCACTCTCTTTGTTCGTACATAAGAAGCAACTCCTCATCCATTAATGTTTTATCATGAGATGGCAGCAATTCAGTCACCATTCCTTCAGGCTCCACTTCTAATTCTATTCCTCTTGCTGTTGCCACCACATCTGCAGTTACTTCCTCCACTGAGGTCTTGAGCCCCTCAAAATCATCCATGAGGGTTGGAATCAACTTATTCCAAACTCCTGTTAATGTTGATATTTTGACCTCTTCTCATGAATCACTAATATTCTTCATGGCCTCTAGAATAGTAAATCCTTTCCAGACGTTTTCAGTTGACTTTGTCCAGGTCCATCAGAAGATTCACTGTCTATGGCAGCTATAGCCTAACAAAGTGCATTTCTTAACTAATAAGACTTGAAGGTCAAAATTAATCCTTGATCCATAGGCTACAGAATGGATGTTGTGTTAGCAGGCATGAAAACAAAATTAATCTCATTATACATCTCCATCAGAGCTCTTGGGTGACCAGGTGCATTGTCAATGCAGCAATATTTTGAAAAGAATCTTTTTTTCTGAGCAGTAGGTCTCAACAGTGGGTTTAAAATATTCAGTAAACCTTGTTGTAAACAGGTGTGCTGTCATCCAGGCTTTGTTGTTCCATTTATAGAGCACAGGCAGAGTACATAATCCTTAAGGGCCCTAGGATTTTAGGAATGGTAAAGGATCATTGGCTTCAACTTAAAGTCACCAACTGCATTAGCCCCTAACAAGACAGTTGGCCTGTCCTTTGAAGCCAGGCATTGACTTCTCCTCTCTAACTATGAACGTCCTAGATGGCATCTTCTTTCAATATGAGGCTGTTTGTCTACAGTGGAAATCTGTTGTTTCGTGTAGCCACCTTCATGAATTATCTGAGCTAGATCTTCTGGATTACCTGCTGCAGCTTCTACATCAGCACTTGCTGCTTCATCTTGCACTTTCATGTTATGGAGTTGGCTTCTCTCCTTAAACTTCATGAACCAAACTCTGCTAGCTTCTGACTTTTCTTCTTTTCTTCTGCAGCTTCCTCACCTCGCTCAGCCTTCATAGAATCAAAGAGAGAGTTGGGGCCTCGCTCTGGATTAGCCTTTGGATTGAGGGAATGTTGTGGCTGTTTTTTTTCTTATATCCAGACCACTAAAACTTTCTCCATATCAGCAGTAAGGCTGTTTTGCTTTCTTATGAGTCACGTGTTCACTGGAGTAACACTTAATTTCCTTCAGGAACTTTTCCTTTGCATTTATTCTCCTTAAGTCTCCTTCCCAACAGCCCTTATCAACTTTAGCAGGTTACTTTCCATCCTACCTCTTAAAGGAAGTTGAGAACAAGAGGCATGATTACTTTCAAATGTCTGTCCCCTAACTTTGTATATCTACATCTGTGCATATTTTCACATTTTCTTTAAGATCAGATAATAAAGTCCCTACAATAAAGGCTCTGCCCTTAGCTACTTCCCTCCCCTCTAGAAACCACCTGTTTTTTTTCGTATTGATGACTTTCTGTTTTATGTTTGTTCATTTGTTTTGTTTTTTAGATTCCACATATAAGTGCAACCATATGTATTTGTCTTTCTCTGACTTATTATTTCACTTAGTATAATACCCTGTAGGTTCATCCATGTTGTTGTAAATGGCAAGATTTCATTCTTTTTTATGGCTGAATAATAGTCCATTATATATATACCTATATATATGTGTGTGTGTGTGTGTATATATATATATATATATATA